>NC_091979.1:292183772-292489928 GCF_044704955.1 Pristiophorus japonicus
CTAACAAAAATCTATCACTCAGTTTTGAAATTTTAAATTTGACCTAGTCTCAGCTGCTTTTTGGGGGAGAGTTTTCCAGATTTCCAATAACCTTTGTGTGAAGAAGTTCTTTCTGTATTCATCCCTGAATGGCCAAGCTCTAACTTTAAGGATATGCCTCCGAGTTCTGGACTTCTGCTCCTCTACGGGAAATATTTTCTCTCTATCAACTCATTTGATTATCTTAAACACCTCAATTAGATCACCCCTTAATAATCAAGGGTTTATAAGTCTAGTCTATGCAGCCTGTCCTCATAATTTAGGTTAATCCTTGCCACTGGACCAAGACCTAGCTCTGCCAAGCCCATGTGATGACTGGTGTGCAACAGTCGTCACACGTTTAAAAAAGAAAATTCATGCACAGGCATCTTCCACCCCCTCAATTGGAGTTCAGGACTGGAACATCGGGTCCTTCATTGAAACATCTGTGAACTCTTGTGGAAGCAAGTCATCTTCGTTTGAGGGACCACCTATGATGACTGTAACATGATCCACTACGGGCCAGGCACTGAGAATGGCGCTGATGCCCTCAGTTGGTTACCGTTGCCCACCACTGGGGTGGAAACGGTGCAGCCCGCAGACCTGCTCATTGTTATGGAAGTGCTAGAAAGCGAGGGGCCAACCGTAACGACTCCTCAGTTTAGGACCTGGACCAGCCGGGATCCCACGTTACCGCCTGCTAACGGCGAACCGCTAGACGGGATGTTGCAGCTTATCGTCGCAAAGACGAAAGGCTCATCCCATCAGATTGCTCCCTATGGAGCAACCCTGCAACGTTGCAAAGAAAGGCAGGGAGGCTACACACAGTCGGTGGTCCGGGGCCTCCATACCATGGCCCAGGATCCACGGGGACCACACGGCCTCCCGCCACTACTGAAAGTCTCAAGGCCATATCGACCATCCTTGGCTTGCCAGACCTTAGGGTCAGCGACAACAGTCTGCAGCCCAAATCATAAGCCAAGCACCACACATGTCACGGTAGACTCCCTACAGATCCGGCTATCCCGGGTGCTATGCAGTCACCGGACAGAATCACTCAGAATCGAGCCTTCCTTATGCTATCAGCAGAGAATGTACCATGATTGCACGGCTCCTCCGCACGACATCAGAGTAAGTGATGTAGATGGGCTGCTAGCACTGTATTAGCCAAAGAGGGGAATGGAGTGTTTGTGATGAAAATGGAGTGTTTGTTGTGAAACCATGTAATGGGCAAATGCAGAAAGCATTTGGACCAGACCAAACTGCGAACTACAGATAACCAGGAACTACTGTGAAAGGACCTGGCCCTCAGCGACCCACTAACACAATCGACCTCGCTGTCAACCACGAGGATGAACCCATCATGCCCGTCAGTCCGATCAGACCAGCTGCGCGGCCGTGCAGCAATGATCCGACCAACTCACCCAGGCCAGGACTTCAACTCAGGCGATTGACCCGGGAACGCGGAGCGCCAGATCGCCTCAACCTGTAAATAACTTGTACATAAGACTTTGGGGGGGTGAGGGGGGAGTGGTGTTATGTATATATGTAAACCTCACCAATATGTAAGACTTGCCACCACGGGAGACCTAAGGATCACCTGTGCACCCTGGGCAAGCAGGTATAAAAGAGAATCTACCATGCTGCTTCCTCACTCTGGAGTCACATTAAAGAGACCAAGGTCACAACAGTTTGAGCTTACAATACAGTCTTGTGGAGTTATTCTGAACATAACATCCATGTTCCCCATTACTAATTTCCCAGTCTCGTCCTTTAAGGGACCAAAATTTACTTTAGCCACTCTTTTCCTTTTTATATACTTATAGAAACTCTTGCTATCTGTTTTATATTTCGTGCTAGTTTACTTTCATAGTCTATCTTCCCTTTCTTAATCATTTTTTTAGTCATTCTTTGCTAGCTTTTAAAAGCTTCCCAATCTTCTGTCCTCCAACTAATTTTGCCCACTTTGGACATTTAAAAAGATGGGGACCATGCTATGTCAGGAGTCAGTAATCCTGGCTGCTATATTCATATGGCGTCGAGCTGGAAGAAGGCTTCTTGATGATTATTTGCAACGTAATTGAAGAGGTCACAGACATATGGGGAGAAGGCCTTATCCCCCACGAGTTTACAGGGAACATTGCTCATACCTGCAGCTCTCTGAGGCACAATGCATTAGAAGGCTGCACTTCCGAAAAGAGGTTGGCATAGAGATAGGCCAGCTCATAAAGGCAGACCTACAGCCTACCAGCGGCAACAGGACTGTACTGCCCGTCGAGGTGAAGGTGACTGAGGCACTTGCCTTCTATGCCTCTGGGTCCTTTCAGGAATCAGCGGGGGACATATTCTCCATCTCGCAGCGCACTACACGTTGTTGCATTCGCCAGATGACTAATGCACTGTATACATGCAGGATGGACTTCATAAAATTTCCAAGGAGATCCAAAATGAGAGGGCTGCGGGTTTTGGATGATTTGCTGGCTTCCCCAAGGTTCAGGGTGCCCTTGACTGTACGCACATCACCCTGTGAGCACCTTTAGAGAATCTAGAGGTTTTCCAAAATGGAAAGGGATTCAATGCCATGAAATACAGATCGTCTGCAACCATACTCAGCACATCATGGCAGTCAATGCCCAATATCCAGGGAGCATCCATGATGCTTTCATCTTGCGTGAGAGCACTGTCTCACGCATGTTTCAGCATCAATCCCAAGGTCAGAGCTGGATGCTCAGCGACAAAGGTTATAGCCTCGCCACCTGGCTCATGAACCTCCCGCTCCGGAACCCTCAGACAGAAGCCGAGCATCGCTATAAAAACAGCCATGCAGCCACATGCAACATCATCGAACAGACAATTGGACTGCTCAAGCAGTACCTTCGATGCCTGGACCACTCTGGAGCTGCCTTCAATACTCCCCTCAGCAGGTCTCTGAGTTCATTGTGGTGTGCTGCATGCTACACAACTTAGCCATCATTAGGGGATAGGAATTGCCAATGGTGATTGCAGGACCACTTCAGGAGAGAGGGGTGGGAAGAGGAGGAGGAGGAGGAACACAAGGAAGAGGAGCCTGGCGAGGAACCCTTGCCACCACCACCACGTTGGCAGCTCATAATTCAATGTTTTGCTTGAAGAGTGAACGGCACGTTTGACCGTTGCCTGATCATTCTATCCCACCATGTTGACTATTCCCCCACTTATCCTGCAAATGAGACACCACACAGGAATGGTTAATGTGAACAAAAGAATGTATTAAACATTGTAAACTTTGTCAACTTTGTAAACTTAATTGTGAAACTTTAATAAAATAACATAAATTAGCTTCATCCAGCAGTGTGATCATTCAATAACAACATTATCAACAACATAATAATAATGCAACATTAAACATGGGATGCATCCAGCATCAACAACATAATGCAGCAACCCTGCCCTACTACTTTTTACCGCCAGCTTTTGCAGCCCTTCCTCTTATCACCTTCCCTTGCCTTGTTGCTCCTAACCAAAGTGGCACCAAGATGGCATGTAGCAAGGTTGCCAGAGCGCTGCTGTGTTGGGGGGAAAGACATTGGAGATGCTGTCTGAGGACGTACTGGACCAGCTCGTGGCATGGAAGGCCTGGCTTCTGACTGGCGAGCCTCTTCATTGGCATCGCCAGTCACAGGTGGTGTGGGTCTAGATGTGACACTGGGGAACACAGAGAGTATGGAAGAAGGGTTGATGGACTGCATCACCTGTCCAAGCTGAAGTAGAGCTTGTGCCTGTGATGCGCCATATTCCACAAGGCTTCATGCCACACTCTCCGGGACTCCACTGTCACTGCTGGAGGCCACCAGCCTCGTGTGGGCATTGATGGCCTTGCAGGTTTCATGGCTCGCACCGACAGTGAGACTGTCGATGCTCACGGGAATCCTACTCAAGACATCAAGGAGTTAGACGAGTGAGGTGGATGCTCTCCCTGGAAATTTCCTACCATGTCCAGTTCCATGTCTGCCTGTCTGTCAGCAGACCAACTTTGCCGACTCACCCAGAGATGGCATATGGGATTCGACCCCAGAACTGCGTTGCTGCACGCCACTAGTCCCAGGAGCCTCGGAGGTGGCAAACCCCGAGAAAGTTACATCATCCTCAGACAAGGTGTTTGCCGGGGTAAATAAGGGGTAGATAGCATCTGCTCCAGAGTCGGCTAATCTCTGAATTCATCCTCTTCCTCTTCCTCCTCCTCCACATGATGGCCTGACATGGAGGGTTGATCTGAGGAATGATGCGACTGTGACTGGTCATCTGGAAGTAGAAAGCAACAGACGTGTGGTTAGCAGCAGGGGAGGGGGCAGGGTGATATGAGAAAGGTCACATAGCACAGGCTCATTTGAAAGACTGCTGCTACTCCATTATACATAGTCCAGAGACACTGTATGATATTGCCCCAACCCAGCCCAGGGAGTGTACAGGACATTGCCCCAACCTTAGTCCACAAACACTGCATGACATTTCCCCAACCTAGCCCAGGGAGTGTGCAGGACATAACCTCAGTTTCCGAGCAGGAGTCAGTGCCCCCACTGGCAGCTGTCCAACCTTAGACGCTGATGAGGCCTGCCATCGTTTTTCAATGTTCGTGAGTGGCAGGGTCTGAGGCAGACCATGCTTCTCCACACCTGCTCGTGCCGATTATGTGACTTCTTAACCTGCAAAGATGAAAATGGGAATGGTTACAAGAGGGTCTATCTGCTCTTGTGGCACAGATAGCCACCAAAGCATTTATACCATACTGTCTGAATGTAATACTGTCCTCTGTTTAATGGCCTGGGAAGTTGCACGTAGTTCATCAGGAGGACATTGAAGTGCAGGGACATCTTCTGAGATCTCAGAAAGCAATCTCAATAATGTGTAAAGATCATTCATGGCAAATAGGGTGCCAAACTAAGCCTACCTATGTGTCATGCATTTTAGAAGGCAACCCACAGAGTGCTGAGAGACAGCAACAGCACGAGAACAAATAGTGTGTCAAATTTATAATTGAATTAATAAAGGAGTGCGTGAATTAAGATTGTACTCACTCTAAAGACCCTTGACAGATCATTGAACTTCTTTCAGCATTGTGTGCCAGTCCTGACCACAATGTCTGAGGCAGAGACCTCCTCAGCGATTTCCCTCCAAATCCGCTTGAAAATTGATGGCAGTGATCTAGATCCACCCCTTTGATGTAACTCCTGCCATCTTCTCTCCACAGCCCCCACTAGATCGTTAGGCTCCGGGCTGAATTGCCTGGCACGCTGTCTTGAATCGACGTCCTCCATCATGAAAATCCAAATTTAAAATGGCTGATTCAGCCCCGGGTGTACTGCGCATGCGTGCGACCGCGCCCTGCATTAACGTTTGCGATCGGACAGCAGACCAGAAGCGTGGGAAGAAAAAAATATTTACGCAAAACATTTTTTTTGCACCGGAACTTTTTGTTCCGGCCCACAAATTGTGTGGTACAATGCCGGAGTTAACACTAACGCTCCTCGTGAACTTTCATTTGGCAAAAGTTGCTCGTTCTGGCGCTAACATTAACCCGGCGCTAAATTTTTGAATCCGCCACGAATAGCGCCGAAAAACGGGCGAAAATACAAAAAGCCAAAAATTGGTATTCTATTAGATCTTGAGCTGAGCTTCCAACCCCATGTCCTCCCCATCACCAAGACTGTCTACTTCAAACTCTGTAAAATCGCTCGTCTCCACCCCTGCCTCAGCTCATCTGCTTCTGAAACCCTCATCCATGCCTTTGCTACCTCTAGACTTGATTGTACCAATGCTATCCTGTCCAGCCTCCCACTCTCTGTAAACTTGAGAACATCCAAAATTCTGTTACACATATCCTAAGTCGTACCAAGTCACGTTCACACATCACCCCTGGGCTCGCTGCTTGGCTCCTGGTCTGGCAACGCCTCGATTTAAAAATTCTCATCCTTCTTTTCAAATCATTCCATGGCCTCGGCCTCAGCCTCACTATCCCTGTAACCTGGTCCAGCCCTAAAACCCTCCGAAATCTCCGCTCCTCCAATTCTGGCCTCTTGTCCATCCCCAATTTACTTTGCTCCACCATTGGCGGCCATGCCTTCAACTGCCTAGGGCCTAAGCTCAGGAATTCACTTGCTAAACACTTCTGCCTCTCTACCTGTCTCTCCTCCCTTAATATGCTTCTTAAAACCTACCTCTTTGACCAAACATTTGGTCACCTATCCTAATATCTCCTTATTTTCTTTGATAATCATTCCTGTGAAGCGTTGGTACGTTTTACTGTGTTAAAGGTGCTATATAAATGCAAGTTGTTGTTGTTATAAAGAAATTGCTCCTGACCTCTCTCCTCAGTGATAATTTTAAGTTGATAACCCCTTGTTATTGGCTCCCAACCAGTTTTTCCCAATTTACTATCAAAACCCTTCATTATTGTAAAAACATCCATTAAATCTCATTTTAGACTTCTCTGCTCCATTCCAGGCTGGAAGTTCCTGATTAATTTGTAAATGGGTTGACCTCAGAAGATTGTAAAAGGCAGGTCCTTTCTAATCAGCGGCAAGTGCAACACTTGCCGTGATCCAGTGCTACCAGCTCAGCGAAAGGATTTGCTGAATTAGCTCAATCTATGAGGATAGTGAGATATGCAATTCTCTCACATCTCCACAAGTGACAACAGCTTGTCCACTTTTGTAAGAACTTCTTAGAATTTTATGTCTACTTGTCTTTAAACTACTGGGGGGAGAAATTCAACATTGTAGCGCTCGTTTTATGGTCATAAAATGGGTGCAACAATAATGAATTTAGCAATGAGACAACCCGATCTGCACATGTGTTCAGGCTACTAAATTTGCCAGGGTATTATTTTTAGGCAGCCCTGGTGGCCACCTGAAACAAATGCGAGCCTTATTTCAATATTGAAATGGGGGTTCTGCACCCATTTCAGGACCCACTTCTGAAATTCAGCAACACTAGATGGAGAATGCAGCCTGTGTGCTGAGACTAGCATTTATGGATCTACAGCGGCCAAACCAGCCTTCTTTAAAGGGACCAGAGGAGGGTGCAGAAATAAAGGTAAGTACAATTTTTTAACTTACCTTCATGTGGAACCGGGAAGTGGTGGTGGCAGGTGGGTTGCAGGAGGGGAACCGGCAAGGCAAGTGGCCCATATTTGATCCGGCCACACAGGTGAGCTGTCATTTGGAGATGCGATAGCCATTACAATCTGGCCCAAGGCCCACTTTCTGTCACATCTCGAGCCTCCCGATTCAGCTATGCTCAGCATCACACCATCAGTTATATGCCTCAACACAGCCCATAACACATTGTTGACACTCTTCTTTTTCCCAATCATTTTCAAAGCCTATCTGGAGTACTCTCACTACAATTTCCTTCCTCAAAAGTGAAACATCTTTGCCTGCCCTCTTATAGCAGCAAACCTGTTTGCAGTTACTCTTTTGGAGGTTTTATTGAACATTTTCGTATTGATTGTGGTTGGAGTAAATTGCCGACTATAAGTGCTAGATTCTTAGGGCTAGAAATTCTGTAGTGCCACTAACTTTTGAACAGTAGAAAAAGTAGCGGCAGGCGCTAATGATTCTTTCCTGCCGGGAAAGTCAGCTTTAACTCTCCAAGAGGGAAGACGAGCGCTAAATCAAGTGCTAACCACTTCTCTTTGGGTACTAAAGTCCGAGAGCGGGGAGGTAGTGGCAGAGCGCTGGACAATGTGGAGCGCATTGCTAACTGCACCAGAGGCTGCTTCTCTCGCTGTAAGGGAAGGGCAAATGATGGGGCATAACCTATTTCTCGGCAATTCTGTATTCCAAGGCGACCTGTGTGACGGCTGTGACAGCCCCAAGCACTCTCAGAAAGTGGAGAGCTTGGACCTCTTGCAGCAATGAAACAGCAAAAACTTTGAGCAGGCACCAGACTGGTGCAAACAGTAAAGGTTGGACTATCTGAAAACCAACCCCTTTAATTAGCACTACCCAAGCGACCAGCCGAGTTGACAATGCCTTCTCTTCCTGCCTTTGTTCACGTCTGGTGATATAGCAGGTGGCGGGAGGCAATTTCACATCTGGTAACAGAGCGCTGTGCACTTTATGACGTCAAGATCTGTGAGGCGCTAGAGGCCCAGCGGTAAGTGTTAGCACCAGCGCTAAACCAGCACTGAATTTCGCTGAATTTGCTGTGCCCAGTCATTGACCCCTTAGCGCCCTGTTAGGGCCAACGCCCCACCCCCAGGCGCTAACAGGAGGTGCTAAGCAGCCGAATTTCTCCCTCTCAGTTCTTAGTAGAGTCTGAGTTCTTCTGTGTATAAAGCTTTGTACTGGATTACTTTCCATTCCTGTGCAGGTGTCTTGCTATAGTCCAAGATTAGTTAGTCATTACCACAAACCACGAACAACTTAATTGTAACTTTTAACCTATCGGATAGTTTATGAGTTATCAATCTCTCCTCCTGCTAACTAGCTTCTATGGATAGACAGATCTCACATTTCTCAATTTGACTTTTCAAACTGCATTAATTCTTGAGCAACAGATTTGTATGGTCTTATCAAGCCACTTCTATTCAATCAATTCGCTCAAAGGTTGCTTCACGAGGAATTCAGATCTCACAGGGCCTGTGGCATCAGCATTTCATGAAGTCATTTGAGAATATGCCAAAAAGCTTGGAAAATTTATGGAGGCGGCCACATCTCACAACTGACCAGTGCTGCATGACTGTTTGATGGAGCTGTTCACCACCACAGAGAGACTGATCATTCCATGCACTGGAGACCCTTCCCCTCTCGCCTGAGGTCCTAAGCACAGGCATCATTTCCATAACAAGGGCTTCAATTTGTTTAAACTTTTGGACTGAGTCAGGGACCTTTCTTACAATTGTTCGATAAATGTAATACTCTTAGTTACATGTGTTATATTTACTAATGGCTTCTGACTATTCCTCCCCATGTGTGCTTTACTTCAGGCATAACTGAGCTTGTTTGGAGAAAATCTCATTCAGCATAGGAGATCACTCGTGCTTGGTTCAGTGTATCTTTATCATCATCATTATCACCATCAAGAATCAACCTTTCAAAATCTTGGGCAGACACGTACATATCCTTCGGCAAATATTTTGACTGAACACTTAGATTAGTGTTGCAGCTAGCGAATTGTTCTACTTTCATTTTTTTTAAATCAACAATCTGAGACATGCAAACCCCCATCATAAAGTCTCGTCCTCACTTATACTCCTCAAGATAGATTAAAGTATAGCTTTGGACAATGCACAATCACTCAAATCTTAACCAAGAATTTGTACCCTGAAGCTAAAATGCTCAATTTATCTGAGGAGCTCTTCAATGAACGTCAGATTGCTTCTACTCAATTAAATTATTTTTTCAAATGTCATCTATTTGTAGATCTATATGTTAAAGAAACATATGAACGGCTTACATCTGTCATGTATCTGTAGGGCAAAAACTGTCCCGAGGGCATGGGAAAATCTTTGATGTCCTTGTAGGGTGTGAATAACATTGTCGGCTTAAATCTCGCTGAAAACACGAGCTCCAAAATTCCTCAGGGGATTCTGCTGATTTCCCAGTGTAACTCCACAAAAATAGCAGATTCTCGTTTGAGCTGTGTCCCTGTTGTTTCCAAAAGATCACTACTTACCTTGTAAGAAGTATAATGCTGCGACCCACTCAATATTTTTAATGTATAACAGATATGGGATTTTAAAAGATATTCGGGTGTCACAAAGGTGAACAATGGGCTGTAAATTACGGCCTCTCCGGGTGCATACGATGTGCGCATGAAGAGGCCCCGCATGTTCCGGGTTTAGCTTTAAAGGCAGGAAGCAGAGGGTAATACTGGATGAGTGTTTTGTGACTGGAAGGCTGTTTCCAGTGGGGTTCCGCAGGGCTCAGTGCTCGGTCCCTTGCTTTTTGTGGTATACATCAATGATCTAGACTTGAATATAGGGGGTATGATTAAGAAATTTATAGATGATGCTAAAATTGGCCGTGTGGTTGATAATGAAGAAGAAATCTGTAGACTGCAGGAAGATATTAATTAACTAGTCAGATGGGCAGAACAGTGGCAAATAGAATTTAATCCGGTAATGCATTTGAGGAGGGTTAACAAGGAAAGGGAATACACATTAAGGGCTCAATTTTCCCCAAAGCTTTTTTTTGGCGTACTTTAAGAGTTACGCCCATTTTGTTGGGGCCTAAGTATGCCAAAAAAAAAGTTCTTAAGTTTCCCCATTGGATTTCTTCATTTTGGCACAGCCTAACCTGTACTTTAGTTTTGGGGGTGGATCTGCGCCAAAAAGATCAGACTGCCACGGTAACCAGGGACACAATGCGGGCTGAGGCTGCAAAGTGAAACATACAGCCAGCTCGCAATACATTAAAACATTAAAACACATTGCATCAATTTAAAAACACATTGAAATATATTGCAGCAACTTACCTACCGGTCCGCTCCCCCGCCCAACATCCCAAAAAATGGCTGCC
This sequence comes from Pristiophorus japonicus, assembly GCF_044704955.1. Lineage (NCBI taxonomy): Eukaryota > Metazoa > Chordata > Chondrichthyes > Pristiophoridae > Pristiophorus > Pristiophorus japonicus. Next base: position 292,194,293 of record NC_091979.1, read on the forward strand.
CGGTCTCGGTCTCTCTCTCTCTCGCTCTCTTTCTCTCTCTCGTGTGTCCGGGCATCTGCTGCACTTACCTGCGCCGATTTCCTTGCCTACGCCAATTTCTTTAACTCTCCAAAAAGTTTTTCTGCAGAGGCCACATATGCTGGCTGGCCAAACTTGCCTAAATGGCCAGAATTGACACAGGTGGCAAGTTACGCCCCCTTTGGCTGAAAAAAAAACTTAACGAACAAAATCGTAACTAACTGAGTTACGCTGGTGCAAATTGATTGGGGAAACTGTGGTTTTTTTAACTTAAGCCAAAAAAAGCAGCCTGCTCCAAAAAAATGGTGCTAATCACTGGGGAAAATTAAGCCCTAAATGGTAGGACACTGAGAAGTGTAGAGGAACAAAGGGACTTTGGAGGGTATGTCCACAGATCCCTGAAGGTAGCAGGCCAGGTGGATAAGGTGGTTAAGAAGGCAAATGGAATGCTTGTCTTTATTAGCTGAGGCATAGAATACAAGAGCTGGGGGCTATGCTTGAACTGTATAAAACACTGGTTAGGCCACAGCTAGAGTACTGCGGCAGTTCTGGTCACCGCATTACAGGAAGGATGTGATTGCACTGGAGAGGGTACAGAGGAGAGTTACGAGGATGATGCTGGGAGTGGGGAATCTTAGCTATGAGGACAGATTGGATAGGCTGAGTTTGTTTTCCTTGGAACAGTGGAGGTGTTGAGACCTCATTGAGTTGTATAAAATTATGAGGGGCCTAGCTATAGTAGATAGAAAGAGCTTATTTCTCTTAGCAGAGGGGCCAACAACCAGGGGGCATAAATTTAAAGTAATTGGTAGAAGGTTTAGAGGGGATTTGAGGGGGAACTTCTTCACCAGAGGATTGTGGGGGTCTGGAACTCACTGCCTGAAATGATGGTACTGGCAGAAACCCTCACCACATTTAAAAAGTACTTGGATGTGCACTTGAAGTGCTACAACCTGCAGGGCTACGGACCTAGAACTGGAAACTGGGATTAGGCTGGATAGCCTCTTGTTGGCCGGCACGGACACGATGGGCCGAAATGGCCTCCTTTCGTGCTGTAAATTTCTATGATTCTATGATTCTATGAACTTGCAATCTGTCAAAATTTCAAAGGGCCTTCGCAGGCAGAGATTTGGGCTATTTGCCCAACTCTTGACCAGCGAATGTCCTTAAAAGGCCTGCTTTTACCAGCGTAAAAGTTTTAAAAGATTGAAAAAACACATTTTATGACTCATTTTTAGATTAAAACTCTGTCCATTAAGGTAAGTTTATTTTTTAACACTATTAAAACATATTAAAAAAAAATGTTTTTTCTAAAACATTTATTAAGGGCTGAAAATTCAGTTGAAGGTTTTTTAAGGTACTAATGACATACGGTCATTAAATTTAGCGCCGTAAAATCGTTTGCGATGGCAGCCAAAAATTCAGTGGTTGAGCTGTGAGAGTGAAGTGGAAGGCTAAGGGAAGCGTTTCACACCTCTCTTAGGGCACTAGGCCGGGTGAGCAACTGAATATCCGTTGCTAAAGAGCCGGCTTCATAGCACCCTGAGAGAGGCCTCCTGGGAAAAAAGAATCGGAACAAAAAAACACAGAAAACATTCCCTATACGTTACTCAGCACAAATAAAGTTAAATCGTAAAAAAAAAAATCACTCACACTTTCCTCATGGAGTCATTCCTTCCCTTAGCGCCCTGGGACAACTCTGAACGCCAGCTTTCTCTGGCGGTGTCACTACAGGACGCTAACTACAGGGAGCAGCACAAACCAAATTTTCCATCCGTGTCGATACCGGGGACGTTGCACATCAGCGCTACGGTCCTGGGCGATACTCCAGTGTGCCGGGACAGGCACACTGAATGCCGGCGCTCGTGGCTGCAAACACTTTAGCGTCCCTGTTCCGACCCTCGCGAGGGGCGCTATCCAAACAAATTTCTAGCCCTTAATTTAATTCGATTTCTATTCATTTTTAAAAAAGTGAGGTGTTTTTAAAATTTATTTGTTATGTTTCTGTGCTTTTGGGGGTATTCCCATTCATAGTAATGGGAGCTCCGTATAAATGGAACTCACCATTATTATCATTGGGAATATTTCATTTTCATTGGTGGTCCAGGCTCGCGTGATCCCAGGACACACTTACTCTCCTGGAATGCATGGGCCTCTGCGCTGGTCTGCGTATCTAGGCCTCGGAGTGGAAGTGTTGGTTCCTCCAGGACCACAAGGTATTTTCGTAATTTTTTGGGGGGTCGGAGGCAGCGCCCATGGGAAGCCTCTGACTGCAACTTTTGAACCATAGTTAAGGATGTTACAACAACAACAATTTGTATTTATATAGCGCCTTTAACATAGTAAAACATCCCAAGGCACTTCACAAGAGTATTAAAAGATAAAACAAAATTTGACACCGAGCCACATAAAGAAAGAAGAATGAATTGCATTTATATAGCGCCTTTCACAACTAATGGCCGTCTCAAAATGCTTTACAGCGAATTAAATTGGGCAGGTGACCAAAAGCTGGTCAAAGAGGTAGGTTTTAAAGAGCGTCTTAAAGGAGGACAGAGAGGTAGAGAGGTAGAGAGGCAGAGAGGTTTAGGCAGGGAATTCCAGAGTTTAGGGCCTAGGCAACAGAAGGCACGGCCACCAATGGTTGAGCAATTATAATCAGGGATGCTCAAGAGGGCAGAATTAGAGGGGCGCAGATATCTCAGGGGGGTGAGGCTGGAGGAGATTACAGAGATAGGAAGGGATGAGGCCATGGAGGGATTTGAAAACAAGGATGAGAATTTTGAAATCGAGGCATTGCTTAACCAGGAGCCAATGTAGGTCAGTGAGCACAGGGATGATGGGTGAAGGGGACTTGGTGCGAGTTAGGACATGGGCAGCAACATTTTAGATGAGCTCAAGTTTACATAGGGTAGACTGTGGGAGGCCAGCCAGGAGTGCGTTGGAATGTTAGCATGAAAATAAGGTATTTTTTCAATATCACAATAGAAACCATGTCTGAAGGAGACAGTTAGAACTATAAAGGATAAAAGTCAGGGGGTAATTGAAAATAACGGAAAATAGTGATGTTGCTAAGGGTGGAATTTTCAACTTTGGCAGGAACGTAAGATGGGCCATAGTGGATCGACTGCCCATTATGCGCCCCGCCCATTGACTTCAAATGGAAAGAAAAATCAGGTGTGGTGTATAATGGGCAGCGATCAGCTACCACTCATTTTACACCTCGGCCGAAGTTGATAGTTCCAAATTTAATGATTACCTTCCACAAGTATTCACTAGGAAGGAAAATATTAGTTTAATTTCCCATAATTATAGTACAATGAATATCAGAATTTTAAAATCAATGTGAAAGAATTACTTAATAGGTTAAATGGTCTGGTTTAACAAAACCCTTGACAAATGGTATATATCCTAGAGTGCTGAAGGGGACTAGGGAGGAAATGTGTGTGGCACTTGCTATAGTCATTGGAAAAACATTAGTTTCTGGAGAGATTCTGTGGAGTTATAGGTATAGAAATACAACGTTGATATTTATAAAGAGGGTCAAAACTGACTTCAGGAACTACAAGCCCATTAGTCTAACATCAATATCAGGGAATTTAATGGAAACATCACTTCGGACCAGGCTGCTGTACTACCAACTTAATAATAAACAGCCATCACCAAGTTACATAGGGAAGATCCTGTTTGACAAATATCCTCATTAAGTGTATTATAAGTGGAATTTCATAAGTTTACTTGGGCTTCCGGAATACCCTTGACAAGATAATACATGTCAGTTACTAATAAAACTAAAATCCATGGGTAGCCAAGTGGAACTGGATAAGAAACTGGACAAGAAAAATAGGGAGAAGAGAATACTCATGAGAGGTGTCGTGTCAGACTAGAGAGAAGCCGAGTGGAATGTATTTCTTATTTACATGCATGACCTAGTGGCAGAAAATAATTGATACTGAAATAGAGAGTGCAGAAAGGATAGATGATGCAGTTAACATTTTGCAGATAGATTCAGATCTGTTGCAATTGGGAAGACAAATGCAGAACTAGAATTCATCATAGAATTCATGGCAAAGTATTACTCCTTGGGAGGAATGAATGATGTAGGTTTACAATGAAGTTAATAGAATTACCACAGAGAGATTTACAAAGAGATAGTAGACTAATCAGTTTTAATATTCAGGCAATGTGAAGTATCAATTAAAGAAACATTTTGGGATACATAGCTCGAAAGTGGTAAATGTCCTTTAGCCTATCCACAATATAATGTAGCCAGAGTCTCCTTAAAACACATCTATTTAAACAAAAAATGTAATCTGCTGTGTTTCATTGTACCTTATTTTTGTCATATAGTCCATGGTTGTCCAGCATCATCTTTTTCTCATGGTTGGCATATCTTCTTAAGTCACGTTCAAACTGCTATATAAATAATAAATAATATAAATAATATAAATAATAAGACAGAAACAAAAGTTATTATAACACATTAATAATATGATACTAAAGCTTGTAATGTCATTGAGATAACGGAAGGGTTGATCTTATGAATATAATGGTTTCCCAGAGAAAATCTTAATAAGGCTTTTCTGGTGGTTCAGCAACAACTTGCTAACAAAGGATTGGCAGGATGTGGCATGATATGTGTCCAGAAATACCCACTGAATAACGGGAGGTCCTCTCCTCCACTACGGAGGGAGATAAAAGGAGAGGCAAGTCACACTGAACCTCTCATTTGCAACATATTGCATGATGTACAGGAGTAGGAAATGGTGAGTTACAAAATATGGGGAAGGGATGGGGGGGGGAGAAGATTTTCTGCATTACAATAGTTTTTAAAGAGGGTTATGAGCAATTATTGTGAAAACCTTTTTTATTTGCTGGAGAGATGATCGGTAATTTTGGTTTCAATATGATTTACATTATCCCAATGTGTCTTGTAAACAAACAAAAACTGATTTGCCAACCATGAAGTGCCCTTTAAATATATCAATACTGGTACCTTGATGATAATAACTGTTGTATATTCAACGGTTGACCCATATAATTTGGAGTTGGACCATCATGCTTAGACAAATAATCATTGTAAACCACACAGTAAAATACCATTCAGCACAGAGTAGTAATTATTATTACTCGCTGAAATCCCAAGTCTCCCAGAAGCCATTCATCGAGGGCTGTCAGTCTCTGAAACCCACTTAAACTAAATGGGTTAGTGTCTCCACAGAATAGTAGAGATGTTTCAAACACGTTAAGCATTCGGAGCAGGTATTCCATGGTGTAATTTCAGGGTTTGTTGTCTAATCGATAAAAGTAGCGCATTTAATACATTTAATGATATTTTGAGGATATCTTTGCAGTGCATCCATTATGAACTTAGTTGAAACTAGTTAATATTCCTAAAGAGCAATGTTACCGCATTGATTCATTTTTGGATGAAGTTCTTGGAACGGGCAGAATGAATGTGTTTCAAAAGCTCTGCTGCAATTATAAGTTCAAATTGCAGCAGATGTTTACAGATAAGGTAGCATAATAATGGTGTGCAACAAAACACAACTGGAACAAGAACAGATGTCTCATTAAATCAATGCTGCTGCATACTCGAAAAACAGGGAATCTGGGAAAATTTGGACTGGGCTACCAATGGGCAAATGACAGATTCCACATATGCAAAGGAATGCTCCATTAACCTGCTTCAGCAAATGATGATCAACTCTGCATCTGAACTTCCGAAAAAAAGGGACATAATAACAGGAGCAGCTTTGTATGGATGAGAGTTCATAGGTACGGAAACTTGTATGAAGTTTTGCTGCTGCTATGATCATTTGGACTGATGCCCAATGCGTTGTCAGGGAGGGGGGTGATTAGCGGTGATCGTGGGGGGATGAAGATCTCGGGGTTTTTGGGAGAGATCGGAGAGGAATTGGAGATTGGGACGCGAGTTGGGGAGGGGGGGGTTTGGGGGAAGAGTTGGAGATCATGGGGGAAATAAGGGTCAGTGAGGGATCAGTAATCGCACGTGGGTTCGCAGGGAGAAATTGGTATGGGGGCTGTTATGTATTTAACCCCTTGTAACCTGTATGACACCTAACCACCAGAGGACCCACCTGTTGGAGTCCCAAGGGATTCCAGCATCCCTTGGGAGCACGGTATATAAGCAGGCCACCCACGAGGTACCTGCACTCTGGAGTCTTATTAAAGGAGGTAAGGTCACACTTGCTCATTGTACACAGTGCTCAGTTTCATCCTTTATTGTGAGTGTACCAATTGGCGACGAGCAAATGAACAACCACACGAAAGTGCAAAGAACAGTCGGTATCCTGGAGAAGTTCTCAGAAAAGGACGATTGGGAGGCCTTCGTAGAGAGACTCAACCAACACTTCGTGGCCAACGAGCTGGAGGGATACGAGAATGCTACCAAACGAAGGGCGATCCTCCTAACTGTCTGTGGGGCAACAACCTATGGCCTCATGAAGAATCTCCTGACTCCGGCAAAACCAACAGAGAAATCCTACGAAGAATTCTGCATGCTGGTCCGGGAGTACATAAATCCTCAGGAAAGTGTTTTGATGGCGAGACATCGGTTCTACACGTGTCAACGATCGGAGGGCCAGGAAGTGGCGAGCTATGTCGCCCAACTAATGCGCCTTGCAGGACATTGTGAGCTTGAAGGAGTGTCTCATGTCCAATACTGGGCATTGGACATGAGACAATCCTTCGCAAACTGTTGACTGTAGAAACTCCGAATCTAAGCAAAGCCATAACGATAGCCCAGGCATTTATGTCCACCAGTGACAACACTAAACAGATTTCACAGAGTAAAGAAGTTTCGGCCAGTACTGTGCATAAAGTAACGTCGGTTGAGAGTAGAAATGTACATGGCAGAATGTACACGCCAGCTGCTGCTGCCCGACCTCAGTTGACCCAGAGTTCGCCATCAATCGTTAATGCGAGGCAGTTAATACCTTGTTGGCGTTGTGGAGGTGACCATCGGCCCCATCAATGCCGCTTCAAGCACTATGCATGTAATGGTTACAGAACAATGAGACACCTCCAGCGAATGTGCAGGCAAGCTGCAAACCCTGCAAACCACTACGTTGCAGAGGAAGATCAATCCACTGTGGATCAGGCTGAATTGGAGACTCGTACTGAGGAGGCAGAAGTGTACGGGGTACACACATTCACCACGAAATGTCCACCAATAATGTTGAAAGTTGAATTGAACGGTCTTCCAGTATCTATGGAACTGGATACGGGTGCAAGTCAGTTCATAATGAGTAAAAACACCTTCGACTGGCTGTGGGGCAAAAAGGCACACAGGCCCAAGCTCAGCCCCATTCACACCAAACTAAGGACTTACACCAAGGAATTAATCCCTGTAATTGGCAGTGCAGAAGTCAAAGTCTCCTATGACAGAGCAGTACACAAACTCCCGCTGTGGATTCTGCCAGGGGATGGCCCCACGTTGTTTGGCAGAAGCTGGCTGGGAAAAATCCGCTGGAACTGGGACGGCATCCGAGCGCTTTCGTCTGTCAATGACGCCTCATGTGCCCAGGTTCTAAGCAAGTTCCCATCGTTGTTCAAGCCAGGCATTGGAAGCTTCTTGGGGGCGAAAGTGCAGATCCATTTGGTTCCTGGTACGCGACCCATCCACCACAAGGCTCGGGCGGTACCGTACATGATGCGTGAAAAAGTGGAAATTGAGCTGGACAGGCTGCAGCGAGAAGGCATTATCGCGCTGGTGGAATTCAACGACTGGGCCAGTCCGGTTGTCCCGGTACTTAGTGAGGATGGCACGGTTAGAATTTTGGGGACTATAAAGTAACGATTAACCATTTTTCACTGCAGAACCAGTACCCGCTACCCAAGGTAGACAACCTATTTGCGACCCTGGCTAGAGGGAAGACGTTTACCAAGCTGGACCTGACCGCGGCCTACATGACGCAAGAGCTGGAGGAGTCTTCAAAAGGACTCACCTGTATCAACATGCAGAAAAGTCTGTTCATCTATAACCGGTATCCATTCGGGATTCGGTCAGCCACGGCTATCTTCCAGCAGAATGTGGAGAGCCTGCTAAAGTCGGTTCCTTGCACGGTGGTTTTCCAGGACGACATACTGGTTATAGGTCAGGACACCATTGAGCACTTGAAGAATCTGGAAGAGGTTCTTAGTCGGTTGGATCACGTGGGGCTCAGGTTGAAATGCTCGAAGTGTGTTTTCCTGGTGCAGGACATCGACTTCTTGGGAAGAAGAATCGCGGCAGACGGCATCAGACCCACCGACGCAAAGACGGAGGCCATCAGAACATGACGGAGCTGTGGTCGTTCCTGGGACTTCTTAACTATTTTGGTAATTTCCTACCTGGGTTAAGCACCCTGCTAGAACCCCTACATGCGCTACTGCGCAAGGGAGACGACTGGATATGGGGGAATTCACAAGAGGCTGCCTTTAAGAGAACCAGAAATCTTTTTTGTTCCAACAAACTGCTTGTCTTGTATAATCCTTGTAAACGATTAGTGCTAGCTTGCGATGCGTCGTCATACGGGGTCGGGTGTATGTTACAACAGGCTAACGAATTGGGGATTTTGCAACTCGTCGCTTATGCGTCCAGGAGTTTGTCCAAGACCAAAGGGCCTACAGCATGATTGAAAAAGAGGCTCTGGCGTGCATTTATGGGGTGAAAAATATACACCAGTACTTATTTGGCCTCAAGTTTGAGCTTGAAACTGACCACAAGCCGCTCATATCGCTGTTCTCTGAGAGCAAAGGGATTAATACCAATGCCTCTGCCCGCATCCAAAAACGGGCACTCACGCTGTCGGCATACAACTATGTAATCCGCCACAGACCAGGCACAGAGAACTGCACAGATGCGCTCAAGTCAGCTGCCATTGCCCACCACCGGGGTGGAAATGGCACAGCCAGCGGACTTGCTCATGGTCATGGAGGCATTCGAGAACAAGAAGTCCCCGTTATGGCCCGCCAGATCTTGACCTGGACCAGCCAGGATCCTTTACTATCCTTGGTAAAAAAAACTGTGTCCTCCATGGGAGCTGGTCCAGTGTCCCAGCGGAGATGCAGGAGGCGATTAAGCCGTTCCACAGTCGCAAAGACGAGTTGTCCCTGCAGGAGGACTGTCTATTGTGGGGCAATCACATGGTCTTGCCCAAGAAAGGCAGAGATACGTTCATATGTGAACTGCACAGCACCCACCCAGGCATAGTAATGATGAAAGCCATAGCCAGATCCCATGTGTGGTAGCCCAGATTTTCAGATTTTTAACATTTTTAACCTTCTATCTGCTTGAAAGCCATGAGGAATTGCAGGGCTTCAATGTTAAAAGGAAATAGCACTGCCAGGCGACAGATATGATCAATGACACAATAACCTCATCTTACTGCTGATTGTATAATCAGCTTTTTGTATTTATTAATCCAGTAAATCTCCCTGCAGAATACTTTATTAAAGGTTATTTTCCTTTAACAATTAGATGAATTTATTAGAACCCCTTCCGTTTTGATATGGAAAAATGCATCTGGTCGCATCATGATCTCTCAATGTTCACTCTTATGTCTTCTGATCGTTTACAAAATTGGCCTTTGGAGCAGGTTTTAGGCCAAACAAACTCCACTTTTCAAACTTACTCCCTTCATTAAAATGGACAATGGAGAACAACAGGAAAAAAAAAATAAGTAAAGGGATTTAAAATAAGTTTTCTAGAGAATTAAAAAGGCTAATTTTACAAGTGGGAATCTTGCCCAACAGCCACCCATATTGGGAATCCTGGGCACATTGCTTATGCTTTCCCTTTGAGTGAGGCTACCGACGAGACACCCTCATTCGTATAATCCACCATTAAGTATATATTAGGTACAGAAGAAGTAAAATTAAAGATAAAAATTGTACAGAGAGTGATAAAGGAAAGAAAATGGGAAAAGGGAAACATAATTAAAGTTATAATCAGGGATCCTCAAATTCTACCTTCTTGAGCATCCCTGATTATAATCGCTCAACCATTGGTGGCCGTGCCTTCAGTTGCCTGGGCCCCAAGCTCTGGAACTCCCTCCCTAAACCTCTCCGCCTCGCTACCTCTCTTTCCTCCTTTAAGACTCTCCTTAAAACCTACCCCTTTAAAAAGGCTTTTGGTCATCTGCCGTAATTTCTTATGTGATTCGGTGTCAAATTTATTTGTTTTGTCTTATAACACTCCTGTGAAGCTTCTTCGGACATTTTGCTACATTAAAGATGCTATATAAATACAAGTTGTGTTGTTATAGTTTTCTTTTTTGTTTTTATAAATATATTTCTAATGTAGGGTTAATATTAGAAAGAAAGAACTTGCACTTTTCGGGCGCCTTTCATGACCTCAGGGCGGCCCAATGCGCTTTACAGCCAATGAAGTACTTTAGAAGTGTAGTCCCTGTTGTAATGTAGGAAACATGGCAGCCAACTTGCACGCAGCACGCTCCCACAAACAGCAATGTGATAATGACCAGATTATATAGGGCTCAATTTTCTCCGTTCACTTGTGCTTTTTTTTTGGCGCGCGCGTGTTTTTTGGCGTATTTATTTTTTTCAAACTTTCCTCCTGCGATCTGCACCGATGTAACTGACTTAGTTACGATTGTTCTAGGCCAACTTTTTTCAATGTCATGGAGGCGTTCCCTCATGTCTGCTCCATTTTTTTCAATTGTTCGCAGTTTGGCTAACATTTTTTTCTCTGAGGTCAGCGTATCTGGCCACTCCTGAAAAGCCTTCTGGTGAGTTAAGAAAACCAGCGCACATTCACAATTTGGAGGGAGTCAAGAACACTGTAAACATCAATAATAAAGTTCAACTTTTTTTTACCTGTCAACATAGAAGTGTAAATTTGTTGGATTTCAGAAGTTCTCTCATTTTGTAACTCACTCACACGCCACCAGCCTTGAAGCAGGGCTGGAGGGTCGTAGGTTTAGCCGGCAGAATCGGCCTCACGCCCAGACACAGGGGCTCGGGGCTCGGCTATAAAACAAGCTGTGGGGGGAGGGGGGGGGGAAGGAGAGAGAGAGAGAGCGAGGTGCCGATCAGAAGGCTTGGAGCCAGTGGAGGGGCTGGGAGAGAGAGAAGTCACAAGGCTCCAATTAGTAAAGGCGCGGTGGGGGGTGGGGTGGAGAGGAAAGAGAGAGAGAGAGGTCCCGATTGGAAGGCTTGGAGCCCGGGGAGGGAGAGAGAGAAGTCACAAGACTACAATTAAGCAGGGTGGGGGGGGGAAGAGAGGAGAAGTCACAAGATCTTTGGGTGTGGTCCATCCATGCAGACCTGGAGAGATACAACTGTGAACCTGTGCTGCCTGCTTTCCTGCCATTTTGAGCTTCTTTCAAAGGTTAAATTTAAGTATGGGGGCAATACTGACAATGCCATACCTTGTGCGAGCCTTCTGCATCATGGTGCTACATAGGAGACAATTGATTTGATTTCATCGCTTCAGGAACATCAAAGCTCGTAGGGTGCTGGGCAGGAGGCCTTACCCACTTCAGGTATATCGAGACAGGCATTCATACTTCCACCTGAGTGATGAAGACTATGTCACAAAGCTGTGTTTCCGCAAATAAGTTGTAAGAGAGATCTGTGAGTTAGTCAAAGCAGACCTGCAACCTAGAAGCATCAGGAGGGCTGCTTTGTCAGTTGCAGTGATGGTTATAGATGCACTTTCATTCTATGCCTCCGCATCATTTCAAGCTACAACTGGAGATGTGTGTGCCATCTCTCAACATGCAACACATGCCTCCATTCGCCAGGTCACGGCTGCACTGTATGCGCGTAGGAATGACTTCATAAAGTTCCCCATGACCGCCTAAGCATTCCATGACAGGATTGCTAGCTTCCCAAAGGCACAGGACTGCATTGATTGTACCCACATTGCCTTGCAAGCACCTTTGAAGGATTCCAAGATGTACAGGAATAGAAATGGTTTCCACTCCATTAATGTGCAGCTCATGTGTGACGACATGCAACGCATCATGTCAGTCGATGCAAGATACCCTGGCAGCACCCATGATGCATTCATTCTACGCGACAGCATTATATCTGCCACGTTTCAGGAGCAGCCAGAAGGGCACAGCTGGCTACTGGGAGACAAAGGGTATAGCCTCGCCACCTGGCTCGTGACGCCCCTATGCGTTACCTGGACGGAAGCTGACCGTCAATACAACATGCCGCACATTGTGATGTGCAGCATCATTGAGAGGCCCATTGGCATATCGAAACAGCGTTTCCGATGCCTGCACCATTCTGGAGGCTATTTGCTATACTCCCCTGAGATTGTCGGTCAGTTCACTGTTGTGTGCTGCATGCTGCATAACTTAGCCATCATGAGGCAGCAGCACCTGCTAGTGGAAGACCCACCTGTGGTGAGAGTGGCTGAGGATAATGATGTGGAAGATGTAGGTGACAAGCAGGAGGAGGAGGAGGAGGAGGACGACGAGGATGAGGAAGCCATGCAAGTGCCTGAGGCCGGAGCACGATGGCGGAGGAGGGCGGGCCATCGTGCCCCTTTAACCATTGCTCGAGTCTTGCACCAGCAGCTCATCCGTGAACGCTTTACTAATGCCTGAGAGTTCAGCGACAACTATTCCACATGGACATGTTTACTGTTTGCAGCTGTTCCGTAATGTTGTGTTGTGTTAATGGAACATGATTCAATTTTAATGTAAAATATATTTTATTCAAAAGTTTACAATGTACTTAACTTAACTTTAATAAAATTATTCTAAAATCAAACTAAAATGAAAATGGGCGTGGGTTCTGGGCGTGTTCCTTATTGCAGCAGCTGACTCCAACATGCCGTCCCTCATGCGCCCTGACAGTGTCTCAACGACCTGCAACATTCCCTCCCTCATGTTGAGCAAAACTGTCTGAACTACCTGCAACATTCTTTTCCTCAAGGTCAGTGACATGGTTTGCACTACCTCTGACACTCCCTCCCTCATGGCCACTATTCCCTCACTGATGGTCCCGGATATCGTTCCCATTTCTCATGTTATTGCTGTTACTTCTCCCGACAGTCCCGCTAAATCATCACTCACCGCACTGTTGGTGTCCAGGAGTGATCGGGTATGGTCAATGACATCATCTGAACTACATTTGTTAAATCCTGCACCTCAAGAGAGCGCGGTCGAGCTCTCCTTCCCCTTCTCCCCAAGGGTGTGGCTCGCACCCCACCACTGGGACCCGCAACCTCGGAAGGTGGGAAACCATGGAATGTCCCACCAACACTCAAACCACTAGTCACGGAAGGGGCTGTCACCTCCATGAGCGGCACCTCCTCCAAAGTCAGTACAACAGTGCGAGCTTCATCCAGTTCCATCCCCTCCCCCTCACCCATGCTCTTGGTCTGGAGGGTTGGATTGGAAGATGTTCTCCTCTTTGGGCTCATCCTCATCTGAATCGTCTGCATCGTCAGGATTGGACTCAAGTTCTGCAAAATATAACAGAACAGTCAAATGGTTAGCAGCAGAGAAGGGGGCAGGGTGGGTGGCATGAGTAGGCTCACACAGCACAGGCCAGGCAGCAGGCTGATTTGAAGGACCGCAATGAATTTGCAGGACTTACCCTCTCCCTCGAGTGTGGGCCCAGCTTGTGCAGTGATGGTTGCTTTTCTCCAGGCAGGACCCATCAAAGCAGCGACCCTCAGATTTGCCGGGCCTTCTCTTATTTGAGTTTATTCCCTTTTATTATATGCCACCTTCCTCTGCAAAGATGAAAATGCAACTTTTTAGAGAGGGTATCTTTCTTTCTGCTGGGTGGGACATATACAGCTGGTCATATTTACAATTGCAATTGCAATTCCATTGAATAAATGAAAATATTACTTACACTAACTACTTGACCAAGGTCCTGCCATTTCTTTTTACACTGGCTTCCAGATCTCGTGGTGTTCACCACTGCGCAGTAATCTTCTGCAAGTTGGTTCCAGCGTTTCTTCATTTCTTTGGGTGGAACTTTTATGTGACCTCTGCTGGTGTCCAGCTCCTGCCATCTGTTCTCAATCACAGTAACTAGTGCCTCCACTTCTTCCTGTAAGAAATTCTTGGTCCTTGCACTGCGTTGCATCTTGTATTGCTGCAGCTGTGATTTTCCCAATGCTCTCACACAGCACTCAATGTTGTCACACACACACACACTCAACTGGCTCTTTAAAAATGATCGATTGCCAAATCCGAGCTGTACTGAGCATGCGCACCCGTTGGAACGGCGTCAAAAACGTAACTTTTTTTTCCTGCGCATGCGCAGACGGTGTGGCTTCATTTTTCGGCGCAGACAGCAGGCTCCACCCTCCGAGGCGAGTGGACACGCTGCGCGGCAACAAATTCAAGTTATACATCGGGGAAACTTTGGCAAAATATTTCTGGCACATTTCTGGCCTAGAAAAACGGGCGTAACTTTGGCAATACGCCAGAAAACGGGGTTGGGGAAAATTGAGCCCAATCTGCTTTCGCAAAGTTTATTGAGGGATACATTTTGGCTGGGACACCCTGCTCTTCTTCAAAATAGTGCATTAGGATATTATGCGTCCACCTGATAGGGCAGATGGGTCTCAGTTTAATATCTCATCCAAAAGACGCATCTCCGACAGTGTAGCACGTCCTAGGTACTTAATATTGCAACAATAAAGATACTCTAGCATCTGACTAGCTTTATTATGGAATAACAGTAGCCAGATAGTTCCTCGGAGGTGCTCCCACTTTGCCTTGCTGGTAGTGCGGCAGAATCCGTGTTTACACGAGTAGCACCAACGGGAGCAGTTCCAAAGAACTTCCTGGGCAATGTTTGCTTCAGCCAAAAGGTTAGAAACTGATCAACCTAGGGAGATAGCAATCTGAGCATTAACACAACTTGTAGATTTGATGTAGGGAAATGTGTCTTCACTGTTTTATCACCCGAGCTCAGCCAATATTCAGTGTTGCCTGACTAGTTCTTTTTAAGTATTCTCAAACAAGAAACCAACCAGGTTGTTTTACATAATAAGAACATAATAATTAGGAGCAGGAGTAGGTCATTCAGCCCCTCAAGCCTGCTCCATCATTCAATGAGATCATGGCTGATCTTCTACCTCAACTCCACTTTCCTGCACTATCCCCATGTCCCCTGATTCCCTTAATATCTAAAAATCTATCGATCTCTGTCTTGAATATACTCAAAGACTGAGTCCATGATCAGATCAGCCATGATCTTATTAAATGGCAGAGCAGGCTCGAGGGGCCATATGGCCTACTCCTGTTCCTATTTCTTATGTTCTTATGTTCTTATGTAAAGGCCGAGCCTCCACGGCATTCCGGGGTAGAGAATTCCAAAGATTGTCCCCCCTCTGAGTGAAGAAGTTTCTCCTCATCTCAATGGCCGACCCCTTAGTCTGAGTTTTGCCATCTGTGATGTGATTGCTACTTGGAACATGATGCGTGACATTCTGATAGTAGTACATATTTAGATCATGTATAGATTCATAATTTTATATATTCAGATTTATGTTTATGTTCTTTAAAATTAAATTTTAATTTTTTTTTTGCAGTTCTACATTTGTGACAATGTTTATACAAAGAGTTAATATTTATTGCCTAAATTACTCTGGCGTGTTAATCTGAAAGCAGAAGATTCTCTCACGTCCATCCAGCCAAGTTAAAGTCTGCATAATTAACGATCTACAGCTGCTTGTACCTCCTGCCATAGAAGCTTCATTGACACTCGAGAGGTGCCTGGAATGGTATATTGGGAATTTAACATTAAAATAAGCAGTTCCACAGCTCAGAATTTTCAAAAGCAGCATTTCACAATTTCACACTTACAGTATTGTAAAATGCAGCTACCTTAATTTCTGGCATTAATTTGCATAAGATTATCTAGGAATTTTTGGTGGGATTATTCTTTGCAACCTGAAAATGATAAAATATTGAAAATCGGTGCATTAAAAATAAGCCCCAATCTGTTTTAATCAAAAGATGATTCCCGATGTCTTGCTCATGGGGTTTACATCCCTCAACCCAGCACCTCCCCCTCCTCCACCCCACTCCGAGCACACACGCCCTGCTGAGTCAGGCATGTAGGTCCGAGTGCACTTGGTGCTGAACTCCCAGTTCCACAGGAGATGTTATTTTTTCAGACCATGCTTCAAGTCATGTCAGGTCACTACTGTTATATATGTAAACTTGTATTTACTCTGTACAGCCACCAGAGGGCTCATTCCCTGGAGACCCAAAGCATCCCATAATCCCTTGGGAGCACAGGTATTTAAGGAGGCCACACAGGTTGGAGAGGCACTCTGGAGACCTGCAATAAAAGACTAAGGTCACACTTTGCTTTGAGCTCACAATGTTCAGTCTGACTCTTTCTCCATACATAACAATTGGTGACGAGATACACATAGTAAACCCAAAGATGCAGAGAACAGTGGGTATTCTGGAGAAATTCTCGGTGGGAGATGATTGGGAAACTTTTGTGGAGTGACTCGACCAATACTTCGTGGCCAACGAGCTAGATGGGAAAGAGAATGTGGCCAAACAAAGGGCGATCCTCCTCACCGTCTGTGGAGCACCAACATATGACCTCATGAAGAATCTGCTCACTCCAGCGAAACCCACGAAGAAATCGTATGACGATTTGTGCACTGGTCCGAGAACATTTGATCCCGAACGAAAGCGTTCTGATAGAGAGGTATCTACATCTACAAAAAGTCTGAAGGTCAAGAAGTGGCGAGTTATGTCGCCGAGCTAAGACGCCTTGCAGGACATTGTGAATTTGAAGGACATTTAGAGCACATGCTCAGAGACATTTTCGTACTTGGCATTGGCCACGAAACCATACTTCGCAAACTTTTCACTGCAGAGACCCCAACCTTGAGTAAGGCCATAGCAATAGACCAGTGACAATATGAAGCAAATCTCTCAGCACCCAAGTGCTGCTTCAACATTCCATAGAATCTGGATCAGTTCCTATCGAGTGGAGGGTAACCAATGTAACCCCACTTTTTAAAAAAGGAGGGAGAGAGAAAACAGGGAATTATAGACTGGTCAGCCTGACCTCAGTAGTGGGTAAAATGATGGAATCAATTATTAAGGATGTCATAGCAGCGCATTTTGAAAGAGGTGACATGATATGTCCAAGTTAGCATGGATTTGTGAAAGGGAAATCATGCTTGACAAATCTTCTGGAATTTTTTGAGGATGTTTCCAGTAGAGTGGACAAGGGAGAACCAGTTGATGTGGTATATTTGGACTTTCAGAAGGCTTTCGACAAGGGCCCACACAAGAGATTAATGTGCAAAGTTAAAGCACATGGGATTGGGGGTAGTGTGCTGACATGGATTGAGAACTGGTTGTCAGACAGAAAGCAAAGAGTAGGAGTAAATGGGTACTTTTCAGAATGGCAGGCAGTGACTAGTGGGGTACCGCAAGGTTCTGTGCTGGGGCCCCAGCTGTTTACATTGTACATTAATGATTTAGACGGGGGGATTAAAAGTAGTATCTCCAAATTTGCGGATGACACTAAGTTGGGTGGCAGTGTGAGCTGCAAGGAGGATGCTATGAGGCTGCAGAGTGACTTGGATAGTTTAGGTGAGTGGGCAAATGCAAGGCAGATGAAGTATAATGTGGATAAATGTGAGGTTATCCACTTTGGTGGTAAAAACAGAGAGACAGACTATTATCTGAATGGTGACAGATTAGGAAAAGGGGAGGTGCAACGAGAGCTGGGTGTCATGGTACATCAGTCATTGAAGGTTAGCATGCAGGTACAGCAGGCGGTTAAGAAAGCAAATTGCATGTTGGCCTTCATAGCGAGGGGATTTGAGTACAGGGGCAGGGAGGTGTTACTACAGTTGTACAGGGCCTTGGTGAGGCCACACCTGGAGTATTGGTCTCCTAACTTGAGGAAGGAAATTCTTGCTATTGAGGAAGTGCAGTGGAGGTTCACCAGACTGATTTCCGGGATGGCGGGACTGACATATCAAGAAAGACTGGATCAACTGGAGTTCAGAAGAATGAGAGGGGATCTCATAGAAACGTTTAAAATTCTGATGGGTTTAGACAGGTTAGATGCAGGAAGAATGTTCCCAATGTTGGGGAAGTCCAGAACCAGGGGTCACAGTCTAAGGATAAGGGGTAAGCCATTTAGGACTGAGATGAGGAGAAACTTCTTCACCCAGAGAGTGGTGAACCTGTGGAATTCTCTACCGCAGAAAGTTGTTGAGGCCAATTCACTAAATATATTCAAAAAGGAGTTAGATGTAGTCCTTACTACTCGGGGGATCAAGGGGTATGGTGAGAAAGCAGGAATGGGGTACTGAAGTTGCATGTTCAGCCATGAACTCATTGAATGGCGGTGCAGGCTCGAAGGGCTGAATGGCCTACTCCTGCACCTATTTTCTATATTTCTATGTTTCTATGTTACGTACTGTGAACAAAGTGATGTTGTTTTCGAATCGTAACGTATGGGGGTGATTATCATTTCCATTCATGCCAATTCAAAAGGTACGTTTTCAAGGACTGTGGAACAATGGGGCACCTCAAACGAGTGTGCAGGCGAGCTGCTAATCCTGTTAAACCTGCAACCCACCATGTTGCAGAGGAGGACAGATCCACGGAGGATCACGACGAACCAGAGCCTCAGACCAAGGAGGCAGAGGTACATGGGATGCACACATTCATCACGAATTGTCGCCCGATAATGCTGAATGTTAAACTAAATGGACTCCTGCCACAAGCCAGTCCATCATGGGCAAAAAGACTTTTGAAAGACTGTGGTACAACAAGGCCTCAAGGCCAGTCTTAACTCCAGTTCGCATGAAACTAAGAACTTACATAAAAGAACTGATTCCTGTAATCGGCAGTGCTACCGTAAAGGTCACCTACGATGGAGCGGTGCACAAGCTACCACTCTAGGTGGCAGCGGGCGATAGTCCCACGCTGCTCGGCAGGAGCTGGCTGGAAAAGATACGCTGGAACTGGGACGATGTCCAAGTGTTATCGCCCGCTGACAACACCTCGTGTGCCCAGGTCTGAAACAAATTTCCTTCGCTGTTCGAACCAGGCATCAGGAAATTCCAAGGAGCAAAATTGCAGATCCACCTAATTCCAGGGGCGCGACCCATCCATCACAAGTCGAGAGCAGTACCATACATGATGAGAGAAAGGGTAGAGATCGAGCTAGACCGGCTGCAAAGAGAGGGCATCATCTCACCGATCGAGTTCAGCGAGTGGGCCAGTCATATTGTCCCAGTCCTCAAGGGAGACGGCACCGTCAGAATCTGTGGCGATTACAAAGTAACTATCAATCATTTATCCTTGCAGGACCACTACCCACCACCAAAGGCCGATGATCCCTTTGCAACGCTGGCGGGAGGAAAGACGTTCACGAAGCTGGATCTGACTTCAGCCTACATGACGCAGGAACTGGAGGAATCATCGAAGACCCTCACCTGCATCAACACGCACAAAGGTCTTTTTGTTTATAACAGATGCCCGTTTGGAATCCGATCAGCGGCGGCGATATTCCAGAGAAACATGGAAAGCTTACTGAAGTTGGTCCCGCAGGTATTTAAGGAGGCCAGGATGTTCTTCCAGGATGACATCTTCGTCACAGGTCAGGACACAGTCAAGCATCTGCAGCACCTGGAGGAGGTTCTGAATCGACTCAACCACGTGGGGCTCAGGTTAAAACGCTCAAAGTGCGTTTTCCTGGTGCCTGAAGTGGAGTTCCTGGGAAGGAGGATTGCGTCGGACGGCAACAGGCCCACCAACGCGAAGACGGACGCAATTGAGAACGCACCGAGGCCACAGAACGTGACAGAGCTGCGCTCATTTCTGGGACTCCTGAACTACTTTGCTAACTTCTTACTGGGTCTTAGTACACTGTTAGAACCACTGCATGTCTTACTACGAAAAGGGGACAAATGGGCATGAGGCAAAAGCCAGGAAAATGTCTTTGTAAAAGCGAGAAAATTGTTATGCTCAAACAAATTGCTTGTGTTGTATGATCCATGTAAGCGTTTGGTACTAGCATGTGATGCGTCGTCATATGGCGTCGGGTGTGTACTGCAACCAGCTAATGATTTCGGGAAACTGCAACTGGTTGCTTGTGCATCCAGGAGTCTGTCTAAGGCTGAGAGAGCTTACAATATGATTGAGAAAGAAGCGTTAGCGTGTGTCTATGGGGTAAAGAAAATGCATCAATACCTGCTTGGGCTAAAATTCGAATTGGAAACTGACCATAAGCCACTTATATCCCTGTTCTCCGAGAGTAAAGGGATGAATACCAATGCATCGGCCCGCATCCAGAGATGGGCGCTCACGTTGTCCGCATATAACTACGCCATCCATCACAGGCCAGGCACAGAAAACTGCGCTGATGCTCTCAGTAGGCTGCCATTGCCACCACGGGGGTGGAAATGGCGCAGCCCGCAGATCTAGCCATGGTTATGGAAGCATTTGAGAGTGAGCAATCACCCGTCACTGCCTGGCAGATCAAAACCTGGACAAGCCATGACCCCTTATTATCTCTAGTCAAAAGCTGTGTGCTTCACGGGAGCTGGTCCAGTGTCCCAGTGGAAATGCAGGAAGAGATAAAGCCGTTCCAGCGGTGCAAAGATGAAATGTCTTTACAAGCAGACTGCCTTCTGTGGAGCAATTGAGTAGTGGTCCCCAAGAAGGCCAGAAATACCTTCATCAATGACCTCCACAGTACCAACCCAGGCGTCGTAATGATGAAAGTGATAGCCAGATCCCACGTGTGGTGGCCCGGTATCGAAGTGGACTTAGAGTCCTGCGTTCATAGATGTAATACATGCTCGCAGTTAAGCAATATACCCAGGGAGGTGTCGCTAAGTTTATGGTCTTGGCCCTCCAAACCGTGGTCTAGGGTACACATCGACTATGCAGGCCCTTTCTTGGGAAAAATATTCCTTGTGGTTGTCGACGCGTATTCCAAGTGGATTGAATGTGAGATAATGTCGGCTAGCACGTCCGCTGCCACTACTGAAAGCCTGCGGGCCATGTTTGCCACTCACGGCTTACCCGATGTCCTGGTGAGCGACAACGGGCCATGTTTTACCAGTGCTGACTTCAAGGAATTCATGACTCGTAACGGGATCAAACATGTCACATCTGCCCCATTTAAACCAACGTCCAATGGTCAGGCAGAGAGAGCAGTGCAAACCATCAAGCAAGGCTTGAAGAGGGTAACTGAAGGCTCACTGCAGACTCGCCTATCCCGAGTCCTGCTTAGCTACCGCACGAGACACCACTCGCTCACTGGGATCCCACCTGCTGAACTGCTCATGAAAAGTGCACTTAAGACAAGGCTCTCGTTAGTTCACCCTGATCGATATGAACAGGTAGAGAGCAGGCGGCTTCAACAAAGTGCATACCATGATAGCGCAAATGTGTCATGCGAGATTGAAACCAAGATCCTGTATTTGTATTGAATTATGGACAAGGTCCCAAATGGCTTCCCGGCACTGTCATGGCCAAAGAGGGGAGCAGGGTGTTACGGGTCAAACTTTCAAATGGACTCATTCACCGGAAACACTTGGACCAAATCAAACTCAGATTTACAGACTATCCTGAGCAACCCACCTTGGACCTACCTTTTTTGATCCCCCATCATACACACCAGTGGCAACCGGCACCACGGTTGACCACAAAGCAGAACCCATCATCCACCGTAGCCCAGTAGGACCCAACTCACCAGGCAGCCCAGCAAGGCCAGCTGCACAGCAACCCAGCGAGGGCCCAACAAATGATTCAACAATACCAGCTTTCACACCGAGATGATCAACCAGGGCAAGAAGGGCCCAGATCGACTCACATTGTAAATAGTTACACTATTGACTTTGGTGGGGGGAAGTGTTGTTATATATGTAAACTTGTATTTACTCTGTACAGCCACCCATAATCCCATAATCCCTTGGGAGCACAGGTATTTAAGGAGGCCTCACAGGTTGGAGAGGCACTCTGGAGGCCTGCAATAAAAGACTACGGTCACACTTTACTTTGAGCTCACAGTGTTCAGTCTGACTCTTTCTCCATACATAACAATTACTGCCCCCAAAATGATTATAATTATGTAAATTGGTCCACCAATAATGTGTCTCCCTGTGGTCTTTTGCAGCACAGCTTTTCATTTGCTGAGTGTCCATTTAAAAGGGCAGTGGGAGGCTTCCATGCTGTTTCTTGCAGAACAATACTACTTAAAGCTAGGTTGTCTGATTGTGATACTTCAATTCTTCCTGCTATTTATGGCAAACTGAACTTTGTGCATTATAGCTGATACAATATTTTTTTCTGCTTGTTGCTGTTTTCTGTGTTTACCACTCCATTGTTTCACACCTCCAGCAACAGCATTTTTGTTGCCTCTAGTTGAAAGTCATGACTAGAAGCTCAGCATGGATATCCCCATAGGCTTCAAGTCCCTCAAAAGGAAAGGCACAATGACTTGGCTATGTCTGAAGCCACCTGTATTCATCATCTGTTTACCAGAGCCTGATCTGCAGGCTAGAACTAGACATCTAGAGACTAGAGATGGCCTTGCACATTGCAGTGAAAGTCACTACTGCATTAAACTTTTATGGCTCATTTCAAACGACTGCTGGTGACACTTGCCAAATCAGTCGCTCTTTGGTCCATTGATGCATCAAACAGTTCCTGAAGCCTCCATAGAAGGGTGGCAACAACTCGAGAGGTTGTAGCACTTCTACCAGGTGATTGGATTCTCTAAAGTGCAGGGCCTCATTGATGACACCCATGTAGCCATCTTTGCCTAACAACACCTCATGACATATATGAATCACAATGGTTACCATTTCTTTACAGACCAAATGGTCTTGAAATCTATGGAAATAAAAGTCAGGAGAGATGTAAAACAGGCTGCCGACTTGCTAACATCCATTTTACACTTTTGGACAAAGTCAAAATTTACCGCATATTGTTTTAATCAAGGGAGTTATCATAAACAGGCTTTATTCTTTTTATTTTAAAGTGTTAAAATTGCAGACAAAAGGCTGTCAATATGAACTCATTAAGCAACATTTCACCAAGAGTCATTTCTAGTTGTATTTATTTAACCTGTTATTAATCACCAATCTTTTTTAATTTTTATTGTTTGTTAGAAAATTGATTAAAAAATCTGTGTCCTAAAATGTATTATGATAATGTTATTCCAGCAGTTGGTATTTTGCTCACCATGATGGTCATTTAAGATTGCAACTGTTATTGCTTGTCTGATAGCTATGGTTTTTGTTGATCCTCCGTGGTTGAGGTCATAACAAATCTTTAGAATCTTTTTGACATGTTGCAGAATGCTTCTGGCATCGTTTTTTTTAAAAACTTAAATGAATCCCATTTTCCCTATTGTGTGAAATATCTGCTTTTGAAGCTGGCAATGATTTGTTTGCATCAGGTGGCAAAGATCAGAATTTCAAAGGAATTATGGCTATCTTTACCTTATATCAGTATTATGTGACGGAATGTGTTTTAATCTGGTTTAATGAGCTTTTTGGTGAGTTCTGAGCAAAAATAGGAGGTGGAGAGCTGATTAAAACTTAAGCCTAGCTAACTGCTTTAATATGCTCATGGGCATCCGGCCTAGCAAGACAGACTGCAACGTTCATTAGAAATGCCAGCAAAGAGATAGATCGGCTCTTAAATAAATTATAGTTTTATTAAATAGCTGTTGAATTTTGTCTTTTCATGCTCACCATTTATCTTATTGGTAATATAGAAAGTACCATTCTATAGATTAGAATAGCAAATAGGCTTAGTTGTTTCAGATGCAAACGTGATGAATTTGTCTTTTTTATACTTTCCTTTCTATTGTTCAATCCAGTCAACAAATTCAATCTATAATAATAACAGTCTGTTTTTGTCTGCCCTGGGGCAAGGGTAGGGCTGTGGGCTGGGAGTATGTGGTCCGGACTGAGTGACACTTGCACTGACCAATGAGCAATCAGGGCCGCTCCGGCCTCGCAACCAGGGTGGGGAGTGATGGCGCGAATTTTAAAAGTTTGATTGATGACACTGGGTCTGCTCCAATGAAGGGACAGCAGTGGATGCAGTGGGGCCAATGGGCCTGGGCAATGGGGGGGCCTCCCCAGGCATTGCTGCATAGCCAAGAGGAGCACGTGGCAGGAGTGGCGAGTGAGAGAAGGAGGGGGAGAGAGAGGAAGCGGGAGGGGGAGAGAGAGGGACAGGAAGAGAGGGAGAAGGGGAGAGAGGGAGGGGGTGAGAAAGAGATCGGAGAGAGAAAGAGAGAGAGGGAGGGGGAGAGAGAGAGCGAGAAGGGGAGAGAGAGGGAGGGGGAGAGAGCGAGAAGGGGAGAGCGAGGGGGCGGAGAGAGAGAGAGAGAGCGAGCGAGAGGGGGGAGGGGAGTGAGAGGAAGGGAGAAAGAGAGAGAGAGGGGGAGGGGGAGGGAGAGATGGAGGGGAGAGGGAGGGAGGGGGAGAGAGAGGGGGAAGGAAGGAGGGGGGAGAGAGAGAGGGATGGAGGGAGGCGAGAGAGAGGGAGGGATGGAAGGAGGGGAGAGAGAGGGAGAGGGAGGGAGGGGGAGAGAGACACAGGGAGGGGAGGAGAAAGCGAGAAGGAGGCTGAGAGAGAGAAAGGGAAGGGGAGAGATGGAGGGAGGTGGAGAGGGAGAGAGAGAGGGAGTGGGAGAGAGGGAGAGGCTAGGAGGTAGAGGGTGGGAGGGAGAAGGATGGTGGGAGGGAGGGGGAGAGACAATGGGAGGGAGGGAGAGGGAGGGTAGGGGGAGAGGGAGATTGAGAGACAGAGAAAGACAGAGGGTAGGGAAAGAGAGGGTAGGAGGGAGAAGTTGCGAGGGAGGGAGAGAGGGAGGGAGGGTGAGAGGGAGAGAGGGTAGAGAGGGAAGGGAGAATGAGAGAGAAAGGGCACAAGAAGGAGAGGCTGAGAGACTGGGGAGGCATAGAGGGAGAAAGGACCTCAGCATTGATTCTATAGATGAAGACGATGATAACAGTCTAAACAAGTACTGTTGCAATAAAGATACTAATTTGACAGCAAATGTTTTGCGGTTCTCTGCTAGTTGATGCTATTTCTCAGTTAGTAAATTCACAAGGATTCAGCATCCCAGCTACTAATGAAAAATAAACTCCATTTTAATGGATAATATGTTACCTTTTATAGATTATAGCTAGAATAAGGCTGAAAGGCGGATTACAGAAGTGTATACCATGTCATCACTCAAGGACTACAAGTCCCAAAGCAATCAAGGACCTGAACATGTCTGTACTTCATCCCTTGACCATCTGTTATGTCGTATAATAGGTACCTTCTCCTTTGTTGCCTTTGTAAAATAAAAGTGAGCCAAAAATAGGATGTCAAGGTGAGCTGACTGGACAATTTGTATAGCTGGCAAATGTCCCAATTTTCGCAGCAATCTCCCAATTTATTGAACTACCCCCTGAAGTCCTATGTGCT
The DNA here is from genome assembly GCF_044704955.1 of Pristiophorus japonicus. Lineage (NCBI taxonomy): Eukaryota > Metazoa > Chordata > Chondrichthyes > Pristiophoridae > Pristiophorus > Pristiophorus japonicus. Next base: position 292,219,759 of record NC_091979.1, read on the forward strand.
TTTAAAAAAAGACTCAGTTTAGCAAGTTCTAGAATGTCTGCTTGGAGGAACTTAAGCTGTTAATGGAGGCTGCATCTAACTGGCCACTGAGAGTTTCCTTAAATACCTCACGCATTCTCAGATTGCAGTGCAACATCATATGTAACCGTGACGTTTGTCATGCACTTAAACACAACTTGCATGTATTGGCCAACTGATTGAGAATGAAACATACAGAGAAGTAAGCAGAAATGGGAAAGCAAAGAGAAAGGGAAGAAATATTTATAAAGACTGCAACAACATGGAGAAAGAAAACTATAGACAGAATTAATGTAAAATCAATAGAGACATTTTGAGAAAAAGCCAACTGAGTAGATTGCAAACAGAAATAAATCTACCAAAAGGGAGTTTGAAGACAGAGATTGCAAAAACAATAGGAAGAGATCTAGAGAGAGAAAACAAGAACTGAGAGGGAGATTATTGAGAAGCAGTGCAATCAGAGAGTGAAAGATTGCAAACAAAGACTGCAAGGATAGCGTGGAGAGAGATAAGCATAGCTAAAGAATTGAATAGGACAACATTAGCAAGCAAAGTAAGAAAAATAAGCACGAAGATATAAATATTTGCCTTTACAAATTATATTTGAGATTTTTTTCTCAATCTGCCTTTTATTTGAATTCTCCACATCCTGCACATGCACCTGCCAAGTTTGTAAGCAGGTGACCCACTCCCAGGTCTTTTCTTGTTACTCCATATCTAGTCATTTGGACGTATTTGTGGGCAATCCTGCAGGTTTTGATTTTTACCAGGGTTGGTTTTAACCCTAGCCGCTCGGCGGAAACTGGGCAGGTGAACAAATAAAAACAAGCATGTTACATACCCGCTGAGACACTGACCATTTCCGACCATTTGCAAGGTTGACCTGCAGGGTTTTATGGACGGATTAGCCTAAAGCAGGCAGGTGCCTCAAAAATTTATGCAAATTACAGTCTTATTACATCAATAGGAGCTCGATGCAATTTGAACTGGAGCTGAGGCTTGCTTGGCTTCCCCACTAGGCAGAAGCAGGGCTGCAGTCAGTCTGAAGAGGCTCATCTGGTAAGTCGTAAATTCTCCATTGTGTGGCCAAGAGGAGCAGGATTGTCCTCGGAGTCCTACAAGGAAAGTCACAGCCACATCTGCCTCAAACTCTCCCTCTTCTCACACACGAAAACCCCTGAAACCCCCTCCCTGCTATTTACCTTGAAGCAGACAGCGGCTCTTTGCCTGCCGGTAGCCGCTCCGTGCCCTCTTCGGGCTGGAAGTGAACTAGCGGCACTTAAATGAGGCCCGGTGGTTAAAGTCCCCGTGGCCTCCCACTGCCACTGCTGGGTCAGAAGTCACTCACTGGAGCGGTTTCCTGCCCGAAATCAGCTCCGTCTTAAAGTCCATCACTCTGTCTCTGTGACCAAGTGCCTGTTGTCTGCTTGGCTTCTGCTCACAATGGTACAGATGAGATTAGTAACTCCCAACATGTAGAACTACAGCACAATCCTGTAACTTGGGGGGTATTTATTTGTCTATATAAAAGGTATTGAAAATCAATAAGTGTCTGATCTTAGATAAAGGAAAATCATAGAATCCTAGAATCATAGAAGTTTACAGCACGGAAGGAGGCCATTTCGGCCCATCGTGTCCATGCCGGCCAACAAGAGGCTATCCAGCCTAATCCCACTTTCCAGCTCTCGGTCCGTAGCCCTGCAGGTTATGGCACTTCAAGTGCATATCCAAGTACTTTTTAAATGTGGTGAGGGTTTCTGCCTCTACCACCCTTTCAGGCAGTGAGTTCCAGACCCTCACAACCCTCTGCGTGAAGAAATTTCCCCTCAAATCTCCTGTAAAGCTTCTACCAATTACTTTAAATTTATGCCGTTGGTTGTTGACCCCTCTGCTGAGGGAAATAGGTCCTTTCTATCCACTATATCTAGGCCCCTCATAATTTTATACACCTCAATGAGGTCTCTCATCAGCCTCCTCTGTTCCAAAGAGAACAAACCCAGCCTATCCAATCTGTCCTCATAGCTCCCGGCAATATCCTCGCAAATCTCCTCTGTACCCTCTTCAGTGCAATCACATCCTTCCTGTAATGCGGTGACCAGAACTTCAAGCAGTAGTCTAGCTGTGGCCGAACTAGTGTTTTATACAGTTCAAACATAACCCCCGCTGCTCTTTAATTCTATGCCTCGGCTAATAAAGGCAAGCATTCCGTATGCCTTCTGAACCACCTTATCTATCTGGCCTGCTACCTTCAGGGAACTGTGGACATGCACTCCAAGGTCTCTTTGTTCCTCTACACTTCTCAATGTCCTACCATTTAATGTGTATTCCCTTTCCTTGTTAGTCCTCCCCAAATGCATTACTTCACACTTCTCTGGATTATAATGTTGGAAAGTGTGAGGTCATGCACTTTGGCAGAAAAAAATCAAAAAGCAAGTTATTATTTAAATGCAGAAAGATTGCAAAGTGCCGCAGTACAGCGGGACCTGGGGGTACTTGAGCATGAAACACAAAAGGATAGTATGCAGGTACAGCAAGTAATCAGGAAGGCCAATGGTATCTTGGCCTTTATTGAAAAGGGGATGGAGTATAAAAGCAGGGAAGTCTTGCTACAGCTATATAAGGTATTGGTGAGGCCACACCTGGAATACTGCGTGCAGTTTTGGTTTCCATATTTAACGAAAGGATATACTTGCTTTGGAGGCAGTTCAGAGAAGGTTCACTAAGTTGATTCCGGAGATGAGGGGTTGACTTATGAGGAAAGGTTGAGTAGGTTGAGCCTCTACTCATTGGAATTCAGAAGAATGAGAGGTGATTCTTATCGAAACATATAAGATTATGAGGGGGCTTGACAAGGTGGATGCAGAGAGAATGTTTCCACTGATGGGGGAGACTAGAACTAGAGGGCATGATCTTAGAATAAGGGGTTGCCCATTTAAAACAGAGATGAGGAGAAATTTCTTCTCTCAGAGGGTTGTAAATCTGTGGAATTTGCTGCCTCAGAGAGCTGTGGAAGCTGAGACATTGAATAAATTTAAGACAGAAATAGACAGTTTCTTAAACGATAAGGGAATAAGGGGCTATGGGGAGTGGGCGGGGAAGTGGAGCTGAGTCCATGATCAGATCAGCCATGATCTTCTTGAATGGCGGAGCAGGCTCGAGGGGCCATATGGCCTACTCCTGTTCCTATTTCTTATGTTCTTATGTTCTTATGAATTCCATTTGCCACTGTTCTGCCCACCTGACCAGTTGATTGATATCTTCCTGCAGTCTACAGCTTTCTTCTTTATTATCAAGCACACAGCCGATTTTAGTATCATCTGCAAACTTCTTAATTATATCCCTATATTCAAGTCTAGTTCATTGATGTATAATTACAAAAAGCAAGGGACCTAGTACTGAGCCCTGTGGAACCCCACTGGAAACAGTCTTCCAGTCACAAAAACACCCATCAACCATTACCCTCTGCTTCCTGCCTTTGAGCCAATTTTGGATCCAACTTGCCACTTTGCCCTGAATCCCATGAGCTTTTACTTTCATGATCAGTCTGCCATGTGGGACCTTTAGCCTTGCTAAAATCCATATACACTACATCAAATGCACTACCCTCATCGACCCGCCTTGTTACCTCCTCAAAAAATTCATCAAGTTAGTCAAACACGACCTTCCCTTAACAAATCCGTGCTGACTGTCCTTGATTAATCCATGTCTTTCTAAATGAAGATTTATCCTGTCCTTCAGAATTCTTTCCAATAATTTTCCCACCACTGAGGTTAAGTTGACTGGCCTGTAATTACTCGGTCTATCCCTTTCTGCCTTCTTAAACAAAGGTGCCACATTAGCAGCCCTCCAGTCCTCTGGCACCACACCTGAAGCCAGAGAGGATTGGAAAATGATGGTCAGAGTCTCCGCTATTTCCTATTTTGCTTCACTTAACAGCCTGGGATATATTTCATCCAGGCCTGGGGACTTATCCACTTTCAAAGCTGCTAAACCCCTTAATACTTCCTCTCTCACAATGTTTATTTCATCTAATATTTCACACTCCTCTTCCCTGATAGCAATGTCTGCATCTTCCCCTCTTTTGTGAGAGCAGTGCATGATTGGAGCAGGAGTGCAACATTTCGAGAAACGTCATCTGCATATACTGAGGTTCTGTAATGCAGATTGCCATGACACTGTTCCTGATAATGTTAGCTGAATAAAATAGTGTCAGAAAAATAAGCTTTCTGTCTTTATTTTATATAATTTAAATTTGTTAGGACAGGACTATTAAAAAAGCCTGTCAGCCAGTTGTGCCTTTGTAAGATTTATTTTGGTCTGTGGCAAAATTAGCATATAGGTGTTCAATAGATGTGGCTGGCTGCATTGCAATTATTTGCATCAAATTATTCAATGTGACTGTCTATCCTAAATGGATTTTCACTGTTCTTTCAATCTATATCTAGCTGGCAAAAATACAAATTTACTTGGGATTGTTACTTTTGTAAATTCGTCGTGGTGTTGGCAGTCTGAAAATGTCATTTACTCTGGTGTCGGGAGAAAGAACCGGGTGAGCTGGAATGATGTAAACACTATCGAAAAGATATATATTTCCTGAGCCATTAGTGCATTTATTGACTGTGATGTGAGTCTGCTTGGGTCCTATTGGTTAAAGACAATTTCCAAAGAGAGAGATATATCTATTTCACTATTTACTGATTTTTAATACAATTTTAAAAGAAATTTACTCACTCTCGATCCGCTCCATCCTAAGAGTGCGTAGGCAAACTGCTGAGCAGGCGCAATAACGAGATCCACACGGATAGCCTTCCAGTCTTTAATCTTAGTCTTTTCTTCGGGTTCTGCTCCCTTGTCAGTTTGCCTCACCGCAGACACAGAGGACACACTGAGGTCTCTGTTGTTCACAAGTGTTTTGTTTAATTTTATAATTATAAAGCACTTCTGAAAATGATCCATGGCATCATATTTTTTGCTGGGTAATTTTCTCTTTTCCAAAGTGGCCTCCACAATATCGCAGTACAGGAGCAAACCCTGAGAAAAGGGGAAATCATCTGTGAATGAATCATTGACTGAACTCATAAGCAGAGTTGTCCAATGTAAAATTGTCAAATTTACAAAATAGTACATCACAAATACGAAGAAAGTTATACCTGTCCATGACCTTTAGTTCAACATTTTTATAGCATCTGTCAAGCCAGTAAAATTCATTTTTTTCCCTTCATACTTGTGACAGCTCACATATTATTTGACAAAATAGTAAAAAAAGAAATGGGTTTTGTAAGGGCATTCCATATGACAAATCTCATCCTCCACATAGAAGGCCAGAGCTGTAGTATCGGGCCACCCTAATTGCTAATGCTAAACCCTTTCAAGATGTTATTTCTTGTGACAAGGTTACAATGCAAAAGTCAACCTGTGCTTCCTTCACTTTATCATTGGTTTCCAGGGCTCCAGAGGACTGTCACACTCTGAGCTGGCTACAAAAGGCATTGTTTTTCAAGGCAATGCAGTTGTGCAAAGTGCACAGTGGTTAGAGTTCTGCAGATCAAATATAATATATATAAAATAAAATGCACTATTTTAACCTAACTTTATAATAATCTAACATAACGTAATGAGGGAATCGTATGGTGGACACTGGATTCTCTGTAATTAAATGCAAGTCATTTTTCAATAAACCTTCATGAATGATATCCACGTTATTAATACCTTGTGTATGGGGAGCGAGCGTGGAGTTGGGATTACAGTAGATTAGATTAGAGTTTGTTTTTCCTCATACCTCTGTAAAGCACTTTCGGTTGTTTTTCTACATCAAGGTGCATATAAACACAAATTGTTGTTGTAGACCTAGCACAGGCATAAGAATTAAGGGCCAAATGGATTTCTTCTGCGATATAAATTCTATGTTCTGGGATTCTCATATTCTTAGTTAGTATCACAAACAAGAATGACTTAGAGTGCACTGACAGTCAGAGTGAACATGGACAACTCCAGAGGGAAAAAAAATAAAAATTGAAAAAAATTCTGACATGCAATTTATAAAATATATACTGCTAAAAAAGAACACATAAAATGGTGTTCATGGCTTTAATTTGATGATAGTTATAAATGACCAGGTCTTTGTTTTCATAATCTATGGCCCGATTTTAACCCAACAGGAATGGGGCAGTAGGCCAATTTTACACAATTTTAACTGCTCATCCACCCCATTCCTGCCAGAAAGCCACTATCTGCCCTTTTTACTGTGGGGCTGACTCAGGTCACAAATGCAGTCGTCAGAAAGCAACATGTGCCTCATGAATAAATTCAAATAGGAGTCTGATGACATCATTTGGACTCCAGCATGATTTTTACTTAGCAGGTCAGAAGCCCTGCCCAGCGACAACCCCGTTAAGTAAAAGCTAGTGGCTTCACAAATGGACATGCCTGAAAGCTGAGTTTAAAAAGACCTGCTCATTAGCTCATTAGCTCTTTAGGACCTGTGTGCCATTGTGAGTAATGCATTTCCAAAGCAGTTCTGAGCTTCCAGTTTGCTTCTTTCTGATTCTTTTCCCCCTTATCTGCCCTCATTAAGCACTCATTGCTTAAGGTGGTTGCAGTTTCTGCTTCACTTTTTTGGATGGATGAACAGTCAGAAGAAGAGGAGCAGCAGCAGCCTCAACATTCAGCACAAGCAGCAGGCGGGCCTGTTCGAAGACAGCAGGCAAGGGGAGCTGCTCACAATCCTTACCCAGCCCGCAGGGTCTATAGGCCAAGAGTTTGTTTCTTGGATATTTCTGAGGAGCAGTGCTTCACGAGGCAAGCTGGCTGTTGCCGACCTATGTAGCCTGTCGCAGCAGGAGCTGCTGCCTACTGGACTAGGGGGCTGTGACAGTGGCTGTCAAAGTCACCACCGCCCTTAAGTTTTTCACAACCGGCTCCTTCCGGGCTGTTATGGGAGATATCACCTGTATCTCCCAGTCTATAGTGTACAACTGCACCCAGTAGGTCACCATTGCCCTCCTTGCCAGAGTAAAGCAGCACATTGCCTTGGCCATGGGTGCCAACAGCCAGAAGGGGACAGCTCTGGGATTTGCAGCAGTGTCTGGCTTCCCTCATGTCCAGGGCATAATAGATTGATGATAGTAATCATTAAGGCACCAGAAGATGAGCAAGCAGCTTATGTGAACAGGAAATATTTTCACTTCATCGGTGTTCAACTGATGAGTGATCTCCGCCAAAAGGGTAATGTAAGTCTGCTGCAGTTTCGCTGGCAATTGCCACAATGCCTTCATTCTGTGACATTCAACATCCCCCCACTTTTCTGCTGTCAGGAACATCAAAGGTTGGCTGTATCTCTACTTGATGGTGTTCACCATCTTTGAAACTAGTCATCCAGCCTCGATATCAATGATATTATGACAATGCAGACACACAAGCTGCAACAAAAAGAGACCACAGACCAAAGAGAAAATGTGCTAAAGATGAGAATTTTAATTCCAAACACAATATTGTGAAGAATTCTTTGTCACCAAGTGATCAACCTATAGGGCTAGATTTTACACTTTTTTTGCATGCATAACGCCCACTTAATGCCCATTTTACTGCTGAAATGAGGTATAACACCCAGATATCGCCCATTTAGCCACAAAATGGAAACTGAGGCCCATTTTTCGGCCACTTATCGCCGAGCGTCACTTTCCCCAAGTGCATAACGCCGGGAAAAACTAATACCGCATGCTCACTTTTTTGGGACGGAATCATCAGAACGGGTGAAAGCAACATCCATAATATCGCCCAGCGTTAGTTTCCGCATGGAATTAACGTCGAGATTTAATAATGCCGACCGCCCACTTTATTTTGTCATAAAGATCACATTTGCCAAAACTAATGTCCAGGAGATCGCCCAGCATCACTTTCACCACCTTACACACATATCACCCACAATATTGCTCGCCCAAAAAACCGCCCGGAAAAAGTGGAATTAACCTGAACTACTTATCGACGCCATGTTCTAAATCACATGTCCCATCATTTAAAAGGCTGCTCTGCTTCAATCTCAGGGCGTTCGGATGTACTCTGGAGGTCTTTGGAGGTGATGTGAACATCTGAACAAACATCTTTATCATACTGTGAATGATTGGAATTTAATAAGTGTCTTCGTCGGGACATTCATTCTTTGTGAGCAAGCGTTGGAAACCAGATAGCTATTGCAATGGGGCCTGTCCTTTCTCACCTTCTCTTGATGACCAATTACATGCTGCAGACTCGAGATGGCAGAAGGTATGCTCCACAACATTATGTGCCCAATATAAAACATGCCAGACTGATGAGGAGGACCAGATGGTACACCCACCCCCCGCAAGTACAGGGAGAAGCAGTCTTACCTCGACTTGCCCAACACCACCCGCTTTCGGAGACTGTGATTCCACAAAGAGGTTATCACTGAGGTTTGCCAGCTCATAAGGGGAGATCTGCAGCCTGCCAGCACCATAAGGACTGCACTGTCCATCGAGGTCACAGTCACCGCGGCACTGTCGTTCTACGCGTCGGGTTCTTTTCAGGCCTCAGCTGGCGACATTTGCGGTCTGTCTCAGCATGCCACACATTGCTGCATTATACAGGTCACTGAAGTCCTGTATGCACACAGGATGGACTTGATCAGCTTGACAAGGGAGGCTCAGACTGAAAGGGCTTTAAGATTCTACCGAATAGACTGTATGCATATCGCGATGAAGGTATCTTTTCAGGATGAAGAGGTTTTCAGAAACCACAAGGGATTCCACTCCCTGAATGTACAACTCATTGTCGACCATCAGCAAATTATTATGGCAGTGAATGTTAAATTTCCGAGCAGCATCCATGATGCTCACATCCTGCGTGAGAGCACTGTATCTGACTTGTTTAACAATCAGCCACAAGGTCAATGCTGGATGCTTGGTGACAAAGGATATAGCTTCACCACCTGGCTGATGACCCCCCTGCATGACACCCACACCGAAGCCGAGAGGCAATACAACAAGAGCCACAGTGCCACTCGCAATATCATGGAGAAAACCACTGGAGTGCTTAAACAGCGCTTTAGATGTCTGGACCACTAAGGAGGTGAGCTTCAATATCACTCTGAGCAGGTAGCTCAATTCATGGTGGTTTGCTCCATGCTGCACAACTTGGCTATCGGGAGGGGACAAGAATTGCCTGAAGAGTCTGACAGTCCACCTCACCAGAGAAAGGAGGAGGAGGATGAGGAAGGGGACGCTGACATCGGGCCAGACAATCAGGTTGATGCTGAAGCCATGCCCCTGCCCCCCTGTAGACCACATAAAAGGGCCCATGGTGGCATGATAGCTGCAAGACTCTTACATCAGGAGCTCATCAATGAGCGCTTTGCCTGAAAGAATGTTGGTGGTATTTACAAAGCTGACAGACTGCTGGGTGTGCAGGTCACATACTTCAATGGTGGGCATCACCTTGGTGACAGTTAAAGTTTAAGTTGATTGAAGTTAAGTGTAATTATACCTTTTGATGTTAAGGAATCACCAATGTGTAACGGTGCAGCTATCTGAGCCAATGCCCAACAAGGTTTTGTTAAATAAAAAACATTTAAACCGAACATTTGTCTGAAATCATAAGTATTTCTGTAAAAACCAACCCTTCCCCCCCCCCCCCCCCCACCCCCAGCTTCTCCTCCCCACCTCTACACCTTTCCCTTCCCCTCCTGACTCCAAGCTGCCTGGCCAAGGAGCTCCTCCGGCGATGCTTCAATGGCGGCGGGGTGGGGGGGGGGGGGATGACGGCCGAACTGCTTCTTGGACGGATATGGGAGAGGACGGTCCCGAGGTGGAACGTGCTCAGAACCAGAAGATGTTGCTCCTGACTCTCATGTGTCATTGGCAATAGGGATGCGGCACCTTGGGGTGCAGTGCCATGCTCCGGAACCACTGGGATCCCTCTGCCACCAGTGTTCCTGGCTACCAGCTCCAGGGTCTCCTCCATCCCTTCCATGTTATATATTATTTGTTGGATAAAAACTCGGTGACAACTATGTTCTTAATGCTTAGTAGGCTTTTTGCTGCTGGTGAATCTCCCTCGTGTCTCCCATAACAGCCAAACAAGCACACACCACAGCCACACACACTTTCAGCCCCTCTCAGCTCCCTCTCTCTCTGTCTCCTCTTCTGCGCATGTCATGATGACTCTTGACCTCCTGAATCACTGGAATCGAGCGTTGCCATGCCGTTGCGAATGATGGCGTCACTTTATGGCAGAAGGTCAGAGAGATTTAACGTTACTGCCCATTTCATATCGCTCGCAGTAATGCCCAATTTCAAAAATGGAGACTAAGGGTTTTGAGAATAGGCGACAAGCCGGCGATCTGAAAACCCATTTTTATCGCCTGTGCCGGAAATAACGCCCATTTTTGGGCGATCTGCACAAAAGTGTAAAATATAGCCCATAGTGTTTCTCATCAAAGAAAATTTACTAATTCTACTACAGCTACGAAATGTTCCCCCAGTGGCTATAGCAGAGATGGTGAAAGGCTGGGGCTGCTCATGTTGGGACCCTTGAGGTGTTTGTGGCTGGTGACTTCTGGGAAATCGAGCCTCAGAGGACCTGGGTGCAAATTGCATCACTTCAGCTTCTGCCAGGGCAGTCTGACAAAGTATTGACATTCTAAAATAATGGGCATAATGTGCTGCTCACTGCGCCACTGCCACACTGAGGCTCATCAGTTTTACTGATCCTGGGGAGAACCGACTGCAGAAGGTGAGTGACACCTTGAAAATTCCTAACTACTTGCTTTACCAATCTTGCCAAGGCAGATATCTACTTCTTCAATACCGAACATAGATGTGAGCCCGGAGTCTGCATGGCAGCTGTTGACATTCCACCAAAGCTGCAAAGGCTACAAAAATTGACTCGTGCCTTGAGGGCCTGACTGCAGCATCTTGGAGGTGTCCACATTCTCCAAGGTAGACACAGAGTATTAATGTCATGTGAGATCACACCACACAGGCTGGAAGTGGATTCCTCCATACTTTCAGCCATGGTGCTGAAACTCCTTGCCAGGCCTTCCAATACCTGGTATAACTGCTTGTGTGGAGCAAACAGTTTTCTTCTCTTTGCTGGGCCCCTGTAGTCCAGACCTCTGCCTCCTCAGCATGGCTGGGAGATGACCTTGTCCTTTGGCCAGCTTTCTCTTGGGTTGCCCTGTGATGGTGCTTCCTTCTTCTGAGACTGAAGCTGCCAGGATGGCCCTCGAGGAAAGAGAAAAGGGATAAAAGCTGGCATGACACTGAGAGGCTGGACAGAGGCTGACAGGCATTAAAATGCAGCTTGATGTAGTCAATTTACGTGATTATTCATTTTTCAGATGTTCATGAAGGTAATACCCAGTTGAAAAAAGCCCCCGGCCTCGAAATGTCCCATTCTGACAGCTCTCAAGAGGCCACTGATTGTCAGTGCTTGCTGCTTCAGTTTAGAAAGGTTCATGATGTTGACTGATCCTTCCCAGACTTACCCTTCTCCCTTGTGTTGCACGCTGTCTTGTCCTGCAGAGAGAGAGAGAGAAAGGCTGAGAGTCAGTGATTATCTCCTGAAAAGGAGACTGAAACTTTGTGGGGCTTTTACTTGTAGTGCAGATGTTAAGAGGGAGAAAAAGCAGGATGGGGAGGTGTTGGATGGACAGCAAGTGTGTGGAGTGTGAAGTGAGGAAGGAGCCTGAGAGAAGTTGGTGATTCTACAAAGGCTACCATAGGAGAAGAGAACGCTGCTCGTGACTGCCGTGAAGAGAGCAAGGAAGAGTAAGTATGTGTTTCTAATGAGAATGAGAGCCCTTGTGTGCCCTTGTGCTGGTGGTGAAGGATATGATGGAGGGGAAGGAATTGTTGAGAGTGCTGAGGGAGGGGGAAGGACTGTTGCCAGGTGTTAATGACAGACATGGAGAAAAGAAGAACTGTACTCACTTGTGCTACTTTTGAAAGATCATTGAAGTGCTTCCTGCATTGCATCCAGGTCATGGGAGTGATGCTCCTGCAGCTGGAAATCTCTGTAATGTCCCTCCATGCCTGGTAGTATTTTGGGATAGTCCTTCCATTGGCTGGAAAGAGAACTTCCCTCCTCACCCTAGCTTCTTCCAGCAGGACCCCGAGAGAGGCTTTAGAGAACCTGGGAACTGGGGAACTCATCTTGAAATTCTTTATTCCAGCAGCATTTCACAGCGACCTCGGGCAATAGCAATGTAACCTTGCTTTAAGAGGAAGATTGTTTTATTAACCATGCCTTTGGCTGTCCTGCCAGAAATTGCACTCTGAAAGTGAGCAGGTTTCCCACTGCATCAGCGAATTGGATGGGAAACCCGCCCAATGCAATTCTAATGAGGGCTGGGTGTTAAATAACGCAGGTGAGTTTTGAACTTACGCTGCTACCCACCCACCCAAAAACCAGCCCGGAGTTAAAATCAGGGCCTATATTATCATCAGCTCTTCTTCCCCTTTCCCAATTAGATTCCAGTCTTGAAACTCAGAACCAATGGTCTTTTATTCTTTATATAATTGTCTCATAAAGCCATTCTAACTGGAATCTGGTGAACAAAATTTCCAGACCAGGCACTACTCATTGGTTGATTCTTGGCTCATTTTTAACTTGTAGTGGTTCTTGCTTTTTCATAAATTGTTGCTATTTGCACAACTAAATGACATAGAGATAATAATATGAATGTATTTGTTTATTCTTAAGGCACGGTAACATAGATGACATCTACCTGACTGTTCAGCTTACTGACTGCTCTATGGAGAAGACCTTCTTCCTTTCCTTCCTCGAGGCAGGTTATCAAAAAGTCCACATCATGGCCAATCTCTTTACCTCTGTAATAACAAAAAGACCAAACTAAGAGCTGTGAGAAATTGAGTTATATCATTTTAACATAAATAATCTTAGATAATGAATGCATAATCTTCTTCTTATGCAGTCCCCCGGAGTCAAGGATGACTTGCTTCCACATTAAAATGAGTTTGAAGGTGACTGATGAGACCAATGCGTGATCTACAGTCTCTGTCACAGGTGGGACAGATGGTGTTTGGAGGGACGGGTGGATGGGGTGCTTCATTTGTCATATGCTCCTTGCACTTCTTATGCTTGGCTTCCGCATACTTCCAGCAAAGAGACTCGAAGTGCTCGGCGCCTTCTTGGATGCTGTGACGTAGCTCAGAGTAGAGTGCTTGTTTTTGCAGTCTAGCATCAGACATGCAGACAATATGGTCCGCCCACCAGAGCTTGTCGAGCGTGGTCAATGCCTCGATGCTGGGGATGTTGACCTGAGAGAGAACGTTGACGTTGGTGTACCTATCCTGCCAATGAATTTGTAAGATTTTGTGGAGGCAGAGTTGTTGGAACCTCTCCAGTGCTTTGAGATGCCGACTGTGCATAATTCATGTCTCTGAAGCATATTGGAGGGCGGGTATCACTACTGACTAGGCAGTAGTCCTCAGGAAGCTGAAGGCTGCGCTGGCATACTGAAAGCGGTGTTGGACTTCATCATCAATGTCTGCCGTTGCTGATAGTAGGCTCCCAAGGTATGGGAAGTGGTCCACATTGTCCAAGGTCTCATCGCGGATCGTGATAACCAGGTAGCATTACTGTGTGGCGGGGGCAGGTTGGTAGAGGACCTTTGTCTTATGGATGTTTAATGTGAGGCCCAGGCTCTCATACGCTTCAGTAATGGTGTCAACGATGGTTTGGAGTTCAGGCTCCGAGTGTGCACAAACGTAAGCGTCATCTGCATATTGTAATTCAATGAAAAGGTTGGAGCAACCTTGGATGTGGATTGGAGGCATCAGAGGTTGAACAATTTCCCACTTGTCCTGTAGATTAACTCCACTCCAGCGGGGAGCTTGTTTAAGGCGAGATGAAGCATTGCAGCGAGGAAGATTGAGAAGAGCATTGGTGCGATGACACAGCCTTGCTTGACCCTACTCTGCACTTGCATTGGGTCTATGGTGAATCCGTTGGTAAGGATCACGGCTTGCATGTCAGCGTGAAGCAGGCGTAGGAAGGTGACGAATTTTTGAGGACAGCCAAATTTGAGAAGGACTCTCTATAATCCCTTGCCGTTGACAGAGTCGAAGGCCTTAGTGAGGTCAAAGAAAGCCATGTTGCTGCTGCTCCCTACATGCATAATAAAATAGTCTTAAATAATCATGGATATTAATTCTGGTCCCTATTAGGCTGAAATTCTTCCTATTCAGGAGGCTGAAATGTAATTCCTTTCTGAAATGATAATCACATTTTATAACTATCCATGAGTGGGTCACTAAATGGAAAGCTTTATGGTACTGAAACACAGGAATGGGGAGAAGAATTAATTAGCATAAAGACCTATCCCACCCCATTAAATCTCCCTATGTTGGCCAACGCAGAGCTGCATTAACAATTATGGACAAGTTCTGAGATGTAACCATTCAATTTTCTTAGCTTTAGGACTCAATGGAGGACATACAAAGCAGAGTATTTATGTAGCACAACATTACTATTTGAACCCACGTTTTCTAATGCATAAACAACAAATGGAGCAACATTAAATTCACAACTCAGAAGAATGAAGGAAGAGATACTATGGCATTGCTGAAACAGTGAAAAATTGTGGAACAAAACTGCAAGGAAAGATTCAGTCTTTCATTGAAACTGAATGCAGTCTAAACATTACAGCTGATGTGAGATGAGTAATATTACTTGCCATGAATCTGATTCTGTTATCTCTTTAAACATCAGCAACATACCAAAGATTAACAAGCTGTGCTGCCTGCTTTTCCATAAGCTATGTCACAACTCTGAAATGATTAAATAATAGAATGCTGCACACTTCAATGTTTCGGACTACCCAAAATTGATAAGGACAGCATTATCAAAAGAGAAACAAAATCAATAACATCACATCCACAACATCGTGTCCCCAGCTCGGCAATATATTTACAACCAAATGGCAAGGCAGAGAATGCAGTTTCTCCGAATTGGTTGTAAATACATTGGCGAGTTGGGGACATGATTCACATTCTCTATTTTTCCAAGACTTTGAAATTAACTTAATTTATTTGGACTGTCGGTTGAATGGATGGGAATTGAAACCACCCATCTGCTATTATTTAACTCTTATTTTTCCAATTGATAAGCCTGTAAATGTATGCATTGAATTACAAAGTTACAAAGTATTATGAAGTATTTACAGCATAGAAACAGGATATTCACCCAACAGGTCCATGCGGGTGTTTATGCGCTACACCTTTTCCCACCCTTCTTCAGCTAACCGCATCAACATATCTTTCTATTCCTTTCTCCCTCATGTGTTTATCTAGCTTCCCCTTAAATGCATCTATGCTATTCACCTTAACTACTCCTACTTCCACATTCTTATATTGTACACTGACTAAAATCTCTTGAGTGAATGATTTTGACCATTGCAAGCGACTGGGACACCCAGCTCACCCAATTTCAAACTGGAATCATCGTTGTACGCCAGAGACCAAAAAATAAACTCAACAAGAACACAATATCCAGCCACCCTTACAAAATGAGTTTGCCTTCATGAAGTTTTTGAAAAAATAGACAAACATATATTGAAATCAAAAACTAATGGAAAACAATGGGGATAAAATTCTTCTTGGGTGGTAAATGAACTTTGCACCTCTTCATGCCAGTGAGGAAGAATGAGGTAGGATGCCAGATTCATGTGATTTTACTAGGACTGCCTCTGTAATTTTAACATTCTCTGCCACTTGATTGCGAGCTGGGGACATGATTCATACTGTTGTGCAAACTGTTAGAATCCCCTCTCGTTAAGTAGTAGAATACCACAGCATGCAAAATGAGCTTTCACATTAGCTATGACTCTGTCCCTTTTCAAAAAAAAATCAGACCAACTATTTCAAAGAATTCAGAGTAACAGTGAGTTTCTTTCATCCATTTCAAATAGTTAACACTTATTTTTCTCCCAGGGCCTTTCTGGTATTTGTTGGTTAATAAGTGGTTCCTTTTGCTGTTTGGCTTGAAACTGCTGGCATACATCATGTCTAAATGAATATGTCTGCATGTCCTTGTTCATCAGAAGCCAGTAAATCACATCTCCAGCTCTCCTTAGACAATCTTGCATTCCGATGTATCTCGAGTGAACTCAGTACTTCATTTCTTCCCTCACCCAGAGTGGTATATAATCACTCGATTGCCCTTGAGCATTAGTCCATCTTGTATGCCAAGTTCCTCTCCAATATTAAAATGCACAGCTATCTGGAGTGGCACATCTTCTCATGTCAGAGTATCATTTGCTAATTGTGATTTCAGATCTTCATATATTGCATTAGCTTGCTTACTCTAGGTCAATTCATCCTCAGATAGGTGTAAATATAAATATTGCAGCACTTTAATGGTCTTGATGTCAATCTCTGTATCAGTAGCCATGACTTTCTCATTGTCAACCTTTCTATCTTTTAAGATCAAACCACTCTGGTCAAACTATCAGTAGGAAACATTTCCTTGCCTCTCTTGCACATAACATAAAATTCATCCTTTTGACCTTTTGGGTGAACAACAAGGATTTTTTTTTCAAAATGGCTTCCAGTTTGTGATCGTGGTCCTATTCATCTGTACTGTAGTTTAAAATGTCATCTGTAAACCACCTGTATTTTCCAAATGGTGTTGGAAGAGCAGCCAGGAGACTTTCTTTATCTAATGCAACCTGCCAAAACCCATTATTTGCATTCACAGCTACGAATATTTTTGTTTTTGCTAGTTAAGCAGGACATCACTTATGGTTCACAAATTGTGTACTGATTATGTTTAAGGGTTTTGTTAGTGGGTTTGCATCAATACACAAGAGCACTTTATCAGCCCCCTTCACTACCAGTACCATTGGGACACTGATTGGTGCAAGAACTATCACCAAGCTTATTAATGTCTGTCCTGACAAGTTCTTTTACAGCTCAAAGTAGCTTTATGGCTGACAACTGCGGCTTAATTAGATTCCGGACATAACAGAAATTTCACAGAGCTTTATTTTTCTATAGGTTTTCTATGGTTCTTCAATTTCCTTAAGAGACTGAAAGGAAATTGGGCAGAGACTGTGATGCTTATTTGAAGGAGAGAGCTTGATGTGTGGAATATGTTTTGCTTGTTCCATACATTGTTACATATGCTGTTTTATTGAACAACATAAAGCACAACCAACTACCCTGTACATAATACACAATAACTATAGACTTAATAACACAGTGAAAATACACCATTATATTGCCTTATAAACATGAACTGAAAAAATGGACCAATCACACCAAATAATTATTAGCAAAATTTCTACTCAGAAATGTTATAAAACACAAAACAGACTGAAAAGCCAGCGAACACCTTATACAAGCACCCAATGACAAATCATACAGATATCAGGACACAGGAGTGCATAGAGCATAAGCAAAAAAAGACTTTGAAGTTATTATATTCGGCTCTTGATGTGGCAAAAGCACACTCAATGAAAAACAGCACAATCACAAATTAGAGATGCTAATTCATATCAAACCTAAAAACCCTACTTCTACTTTCCACCCACATGGAATACAAAAAAAAAATCAATAATAAATCAATGCATTAGCTTTACACCTGTTTTTTTTACCAATCTGCGGATTGCAACAGCAGCTATTTATAACTACAACACAAACCCAATAGTAACAAAGAAGGAAACAAATAATTTATATGATAAATAATTTCAGGGAAGATAATCCATAACCTGCCAGCACATTATAACTTATGAAAATAAATACATCACTAACTTTTCTTCCTTTAACAAAGAAACAAAAATAAACAGAAAAATTGTCCAAAAATCAGATCTTCCTTTTTGAAGAGGTATTCCACAGTATATCAAATACTTACAATTGCCAGCAACAGGACAGGGGAATTCTAAATTACAGCCTCAGGGTCTAGGCCTCTTCTGCTTGACAAACACCACACGTACCACAAGAACTTATTGCAAACTTATTAATAAAAATTCGATCTACCTGTGTCCACATTCATTCACACTATTTCAACTACTGTCAGTTATCCATTATATAAAACAGTTCATCATACAGTTCCTGGTGTGATAAGAAATGTATACAGCTAATGTTGTCTAATGGACAAACTTCTGCTGGTTATGTGGTTGATTTTATGCAAATAAAATGGGACATGGACTACATTTTTGTTCAATACATTGTTAATATTTTTCTTCTCCATTTATTTCATTCCTTCTCTCCAGGATATTAAAGACCCAACTGGGTCAATTCTGTTTGAATCAATGGCAGCTGGGAAGCCGATAGTCAAATTGAAATCCCAGAGAAGCATCCAGCTAGTTTAAAATCTACCTTACAGCCTTCATCGAGTTCAACAATTTCAGACCATAACCTCTGCCCGTAATTGGCTCTCTTCTCTCCTTTTTTTAAAGCAACCCCCCCTCCCCCCCACCTCCCTCCCGATCTTATGTAATTTTTTTCTCTCTGTTTCTCATGGCAGCTGGTAATTATTCTGCCATTCACACTCTATCTAAACTAATCTTTTTCTAACTTCTGCCATTCTGTCTTCCACTCATCTCAGACCTTCCCTTTTGTTCTTTCTTCCCCTCCTCCTTTCAGTGCTCCTTAAGAATCTGTTAATTTCAAAAATTTGCCGGTTCTAACGAAGGGTCATCGACCTGAAACGTTATCTCTGTTTTTCTCTCCACAGACGCTGCCTAACCCACTGAGATTTCCAGCATTTTCTGTTTTTATTATAGTTTAAAATCTCAATGAGGCAGCAAGACAGTTTGACGTTTCTGGAAGAAATGAGGAATACTGTATGTGTTGAAAAGTTATCTACAAAGGTTCATCTCAGTTCTCAGAGTTGCAATCTTTTTATTATTTTGTCTAGTAGAAGAGTTATTTGCAAGGTTGTCCACTGTAAATATATAACTGTATTACAGCACTGTTTCTTTTGTGCTTGTTCATCATTGTAAAATAAATTGATCATTTAAGCCCAAAACGGGGTCTGATGTTATGCTCTATTAACTTCAAGGACCAAAGTGGGATCTTATAAAGGCATAAATTCAATACTAAAAGCAATTACCAGACAAGTTTGCTGTCAGTATCCCAGGCACATCACTGAAAGCTGAACTAAATCTCACAGCAAGGTTAGACACTTCTGAATGTAAAGGGAGTTGGGACACCCATGAGAGCTGAATAAGCTAGGGTAAGGAGGGAAATGACTCAGATTTCATGGGTCCTGCTATGAGAAAAAGGATGTTTGATTAACATCACATCTGTGTGCAAGCTCTGAGGTCATTCTCCAAGATGTGACATGACAGAATCTTAGTTTGGTCCATTGGCCTCTATGCTGCAACATCAGAGAAGCTTTTTCCTCATTATGGGGATCAGTGGAGAATGTGGAGTTTCACTGGAGTCTGCGGTCATGTCCCTCTTCCTTGCAGTGGCATCCCATTATGTATTGGTGCCTCCTGCTTATCAGAAGCACAGACTGCAGTCCTGGAGGACAGGCTCGGGAGAGCCCTGTATTCCAGCTTTCTGACACCTGGGGCCCAGTTATAGTAGACACTGTCTCAGGGTTTTCAGGATCTGATGAGAGCCATTAGATTTGCTATCCCAGTGATCATTAGCATTCCGAAAGAGCCCAATGCCAGTGGTATGTCTGGCGGCTACTGAAAGAGCTCATAGGAGGTAGTGCCACGTTGCCCAGGCAGCACGCAAGAGATGAAGCCCACATATGTTCCTTCTAAGCTCTCCTGAGATGATGCCACCTCAGTCCCAAGAGGATCTTGTATCAGAGCAGCAGCCAATTACCTCTCATAACACTGGCCCTCAGATGACACCCAGAGGCAACACCAGAATAGATATTTGAAAAGCAAGTCTCAGCAGCTGGGGAAACACGGTGATATGAAATGGGTTAAATAACTATAATGCTGCATTTTGATTTGAATTAATTACTCAGTGAGATCATGAGCACCCATTAGTTGATCTGTCATTTTTGTTAATGGAGGCCAGAAAGACTGATGGTCATGTATGAAATGTTTGGAGTTGGCTGGAAAGTTGGGGAGATGTGCCGAATGTTGTTAAGTGTACCACTTTAATCTGAGGTCTAATTATAGTGTCAGTTGTGGTTCAGTGCGTAGCACAATCATCTCTGAGTCAGAAGGCTGTGGGTTCAAGACTCACTCCAGAGACTTAAGCACTCTCTGGTGGATGTAAAAGATACCATGCACTATTTTGCAGAAGAGCAGGGGAGTTATCCCTGGTGTCCTGGTCAATATTTATCCCTCAATCAATATAACAAAAACAGATTATTTGGTCATTATCACATTGCTGTTTGTGGAAGCTTGCTGTGCACAAATTAGCTGCTGCATTTCCCACATTACAGCAGTGATTACACTCCAAAAGTACTTCATTAGCTGTAAAGCACTTTGAAATGTCCAATGGTCATGAAAGGCGCTGTATAAATGTAAATCTTTCTTGCTTCCTTCTTTGTGAGGAAAATGTTCTAATAATGTTCTCTCTACAAAGGTCTCTGGTAGCTCACATGGAAGAATCCTCTGAGAACTGATCCACCTGACACCTCCAGGTTCCTCAGCAACCTCAGCATGGGGCCCACCTCCTCCTGCCATTCCATGTCCAGTCCTTTTTGAATCGTTAGGTTGTGAAGGGCACAACAAGCAATCACAATGAAAGAGACCCATTTAGAATCAGACTGCAGTGCCCCAGGTAATTTAGGCAGTGAAGTCTTGCCTTCAGATGCCTATAGTTCTCTTCATGACCAGTCTGATGGATGCATAGGGGTTGTTTTAGCAGTGTTCCGCTGGTGAATTTGGCAATCCAAATGGGATAATGAGGTATGGAAGCAAAAGTTACTCCTTGTCTTGCAGAAGCCATCCTGACTTCACTATCTTCCCTGAATAGAGCTGGGAGACTTGAGTTTCTCATGGCGAATATATTGGCTGGAAGTTTGGGTGCAGTGTCGCAAATGTTTCAATTATCTCATTAGATCAGGAAACGTGAGCACAAAACCACACCCAACTTATCCTGCTATGCCTCTCATCACATCCCCATCATTCTGCCTTCCCAACCTTATTCCTGCACATCCTTACTCATACCAACATACCTTGCACATCCAACCATCCCTCTCTCTCTCTCTACATTATCACATCACCATCTTATTAGCCACCCCTCACACTGAGCCTCATCCTAATGCAATCATACCAACTAACAGCAGGCAAGGAGGCCACTTGGCATTGTCACCCCACTCCATCATAGCCTCCCTCTGAAGATGTAACTCATCCATTCCTTACACTCATTGCATCACTCGTACTCAATCTTTCCCTCTTTGCAGGAAAAGAAATCCCACAATAAGAGGGAGAGAGAGAGAACTAGAGGTGGGCCTCCACCACTTGCAACCCTCACAACAGCAGAGAAGGCTGCGTTGGAAGTATCGGGAGTGTCCAATCAGCTGGAAGTGGGAGATGGAGAGAGGGGGACATCTCAGCAACCTGGTAACAGAATTACATATCATATAGCTACATGGCATACATCAGTCACTCATATAGGGACTGATGTCATCAGCCACTAAATGGTCATCATGTGCATAATGGTATCTATCCATTCTTCATATGGCATGCAAACTCATCTCTTTTCTCTCTGACAGGTTCATCAAGAGTCCTCCCCTCTACTGTCCAGGTGGAAGAACAAGACGAATCTTCAGAGGAGCTTCCAGCCTCAGAGGACGCATCGTCACCAGACATGTGCGCACCCAGCATCAATGCAGAGACGCATACCTCGGTGGGTCCAACATGAGATAGACTAGTGTTGTCACCGAGTTCATCACAAGTCACAAGTGAGCAAGAGCAGATAGTGGAGACCGGCACAGCAGTGGAGACTCCTCGCCAGAGGGCGCATGACACACCCTGCTCTGCTCAGCCTCATGCAGATGCTGAGCCTCAGGGGCCATCCAGAAAGAGGGCGACCCTGGAGGTGCAGCAAGAAGTGCAGGAGGCCCAGACAGGTTTTGAGTGCGATGTCTGCAAATATTCAGAGAATGAAGGAGTCCATCTCCAACATAAGCACCACCATGTCGCAGGTGATGGTGACTGTAGGCTTTTCCATGTATAGGATGGCCACCTACATGGAGCAGCTAATGCGCCACTCACAGTTGCACATGGTCTCTATAGAAAATAGATGGCTATCTATGGAGAGTAGATGGCAGAGGCTCATAAACCTCCTCTCTACAAGGGATGTCAGCGTGGACGAGGATCCTCATGGCCCCACTGATGTGCAGCAAGATGCTCTTCAGCCCATGAGAGGGATGGTGGTGAGAGGATGGAGGGAAGTGTGAGCTCCCACTTCTGTCTGTTGCCACCACCACCGCCCCCACCCTTAGTCAGAGCCCCAGATGCCTTCTCAGATCACGAAGGCTGAGCCTGCCCCTGTACAGTCGCAGGAAGAGCAGACTTTGGCGGGGCCATCACAGGCTCCAAAACCCCAAGGACATCCGTAAGAGTGTCTAAACAGTCGCAGCAGGGAAATGAGCAGGCTCCTGAAGCCATGCAGAAGAGAAAGATGACAAACAAGTGGATTCACAAGGGTAGCCACTTGGGAGTTTTAATCAATGTTAATGGCAAGTTTCCGTTAATGGATTGTCAACCATTAAAATCTTTATTTTCACCACTTTCCTGTCTTGAACACATTTGCGTGCACCTTTGGAAGTGGCTTAGTGAGTTGGAGTGAATGGTGAGACATAACGGTACCTCCAGCAATGGTGGTCAGTGTGAAAGGAATGGCTTGGTTATTGTCGGGGGGCTTTACGATATTGCTGTGGAGTGGTGCCAACATGGTGCAGCATGTGGCAACCGTATGCATGTACTGTGTAAAGTTTAGTAAATCTGGAAATGATGAGGCCACCCCTGGCCTCCCAGGCAGCAATGTGCTCGGGTGCTGATGCCATGTGTCCCGTGCAGCATCAGGTGGAGAAAAAATAAAAGGATGACTTGCAGTTATATATCGCCTTTCACAACCACTGAACGTCTCAAATTGCTGTATACCCAATAAAGTACTTTTTGAAGTGTAGTCACTGTTGTAATGTAGGAAACGTGGCAGCCAATTTGCGCACAGCATGCTCCCACAATGTGATAATGACTAGAAAATCTGTTTTTGTTATGTCGTATGAGGGATACATATTGGCCAGAACACCGGGGATAACTTCCCTGGTCTTCTTCGAAATAGTGCCATGGGATCTTTTACGTCCACTTGAGAGAGCAGACGGGGCCTTGGTTTAACGTCTCATCCAAAAGACGGCACCTCCGGCAGTGCAGCACTCCCTCAGCATTGCACTGGAGTGTCAGCCTAGATTGGTTGGTGGTGTTGTTGGTGCTGCTGGTGTGCCTGGTGCTGCTGGTGATGGGGCCCATCGTGGTCAGATTCTCAGGACCAAGGTGAGTATAAATGGCAACCATACTGATGGAATAGATCTTTGGTCAAGTAGAGTTGACAGAACCAATCTGTCAACAGTGAGAGAGGTTCTTTCAATGAGGTGACACTGGATGGAGACTTTGCTGGAAACACTTGCAGCCTGCAGAAAGTTAAGTCTGTGCTGGCACTGCAGTCAGCAACAGCCTCTGCCTCAGGAGAGTGATCTGTTGTAAGCTCGGGGCTTTTATAGGACCTTTCATGCTATCAAGTAATCAGCTGGATTAATGGCCACTCAACTCCCACCTTAGGCAAACATGGTTTCTGAGCTGCGTGAATCCTGCGGCCATGCAAGGAAATTTGAAAAGTCGGGGGAAAAAGGCTCTTAAGGGTCTGACAAAAAGCTGATAATGATTTGAATTAGGTCACCCTCCTCTGCCGGCCGAGTCACTGCCACACCTGCAAACGCACCTGAGGGAAAGGTGCATGGGGGCGGGATCCCGACCCACTCCAACATTTTTCAAATTTCTCACCCGATTGCGCCCACATGGAGCCCAGAAAATTCCAGCCATTGTGAAAACTCCCTGCAAATTTGGCATCGATACACACAATTTGTTGCAGCTGGTCCACATTATTTGAACATAAAGGGATTAGAAACCAAATTTTAATTTGATTTTACGTTTTAAAGTTTAATTTGTTTTCATTGCCAGTGCTTTTAGTGTCCCCCTCCCCTTTTATAGGGGGCACTGGAAAAATTTGATTTTAGCGGCCCAAAAAAAAACCAAAAAAAGGAAAAAAAGGAAAAAAAAAAAAAGGGGCCTTGAAAATGTCTGCTGTGTCACCCAGGCGGGTGGCATGGTTTTAATGTTTATGTTTATTTTCAGGTAAACTCAAAAGAGTTAAAGGGATTAGACCCTTTCTATTCAGGAAATTCAATGTATCCAAAGTAGGAGACCACAATCCAATGTGGTGTCTTCTGTTGCCTCCTGAACTTTGAGAAAACTTGCACCATCATCATCATCATAGGCAGTCCCTCGCACCGAGGATGACTTGCTGCCATGTCAAAAAGTTCACAGGTGTTTCAATGATCGACCTAAAATTCCAGGTCCGAACTAAATCTTGAAGGGTGGAATATGCCTGTGCTTGGATTTTTTTAACGTGTGATGACCGTTGCACACCAGCCACCACACGGGCTTGACAGAGCTAGGTCTTGGTCCAGTAGCAAGGATTAACCAAGACACCTAGTGCGCACACATATCGCAGTGTGAGATGGCCCATGCTGCCCCTGGGCCCTCACCTCTGCTGGGTCCCATACTCTCGCCTCTCCTGGGCCTCGATCACGTCCCTCTACAATCTCTCATTGCAACTTCGCCCGACCTCGCCGCTCCTTCAGTACCTGCCCACGCTCCAATCAGCGACCTGGATCTTGCTGACGTCACTCTTCACTGCCGTTGCTCTCCTGCTCCAGCACGTGCTGCTCCCTGGAGTGGTAGGCCGCCACACTGCTCCTTCCACTGCCCGGCCTGCTCCGATGGTGCTCGCAGGCCAGGGGCTGCTCAGACTGCTGGGCTAGGCCAC
This sequence comes from Pristiophorus japonicus, assembly GCF_044704955.1. NCBI lineage: Eukaryota > Metazoa > Chordata > Chondrichthyes > Pristiophoridae > Pristiophorus > Pristiophorus japonicus. The sequence goes on from NC_091979.1 coordinate 292,244,787, forward strand.
CATGGTGCTCCTTCCGATGCCCGGCCTGCTCCAATGGTGCTCACAGGCCAGGGGCCGCTCAGACTGCTGGGCTAGGCCGCCACACTGCTCCTTCCACTGTCCGGCCTGCTCCGATGGTGCTCGCAGGCCAGGGGCTGCTCAGACTGCTGGGCTAGGCCACCATGGTGCTCCTTCCGCTGCCCGGCCTGCTCCGATGGTGCTCGCAGGCCAGGGGCCGCTCAGACTGCTGGGCTAGGCCGCCATGCTGCTCCCTGTGTGCACTGTAAAGGGCCGTTGAATTTTAAAGATAATAAAGCTGAATAAGCCTGTCATGCTGTTGCCAAGGAGTTGCCAACATGAAATACCCAGCTCCCTGAAAGATGCTATTGGTGACCTGGCGCATGCAGAGCTGGACAGCGGATGCTACATGGATTGCTCATTGTAGCTTGAAAGGTGCACGTGGTATGAATTTTGAGAGGTGCTGACTTTGACAGCCATTGACAGAGCTGTTGTGTTACTTGATTGGGGCTACGGGTAAAGTTCACGTTTAGCTGCGCGATCTGAATCTCCCGTTCAGGCCGCTTGCCGGTTTCTCAATGGAAAAACAATGCAAGCAGGGAAGTTTGAATGGGCTGCTCAGCACCTTAAAGGGGCCATGCACCCAAGAAAAATTACAGGGACCATTGACTGTGGATCAACATGAAGAAGGTGACATAGTTCATCCAGGGCTTCCCTCGTAAAACAAAGTCACCAAAGTCGGAGCTCCTCACTCAGTTCTTCATAAGATCTGCGGGGCCTGTATACTCATGGGAGAGTATAACAGGTTAGCCTAATTCTTCTTTGTGCACAGTGTACAATCCTGGTCTCCATATTTCAAAAGGATACAGAGGCACTGGAGAATGTGCAAAAAAGATTTACAAGGGCGATATCAGAAATGTGAGGTTATAGCTAGCAGAAAAAGATGAACATGATTTGGCTCATTTCTCTCGAAAAAGAAGGCTGAGGGTTGACCTAATAGAGATCTTTAAAGTTATGAAGGGGTTTGATAGGGTAGATGTAGAGAAGATATTACCACTTGTGGGGGAGTCAAAAACTAGGGGCCATAAATATAAGATAGTCACCACTATATCCAATAAGGAATTCAAGAGAAACCTCTTTACCCAGAGAGTGGTTATAATGTGGAACTCGCTACCACATGGAGTGGTTGAGGCGAATAGCATAGATGCATTTAAGGGGAAGCTAGATAAGTACATGAAGGAGAGGGGAGTACAAGATTATGCTGATAGATTTAGATGAAGTAGGATGGGGTGAGAGCCATGTAGAGCATAAATACATAGTTGGATGAGTTGGGCCAAATGGCCTGTTTCTGTACTGTAGATTCTATGTAATTCTTTGATGCTATCCAAATCTCCTTTGCTCCCTTTTGTTTACTTTCCTTCAAAATAACAAAAAGGTTTAAATGTGGCATCATCAGATCCAACCGTTTAATCCTTGACTCCTGTACACAAGTTGCTGATCTGTTAGAGTAGAAACCTGAACATTTATGAGCTTGATGAATCCTAGAATCAAGATTGCCTGTATCTGTTCTCTAAGGAAATTGAAGTTGCCAAAGAGTGCAACTCAGAGGTTAGGGGCCCGAAATTGATGCACTCACCGCCCACTGCTGCCAACATTCCTCCTCGGGTTCCGCCCAGTGCCCGTTTCGATTTGGTCTGGAGCGGGCGGGAGGGGAGAGCTGCCGGGAACCGCCTGCTGATATCAGCGGACAACCGAGTGGGGTAAGTGGACTCCCGAACACCGAGATGCCAGATTGGTGTGGGCGGGAGTCAATGGGAATCGGCGCCAGAACGGGGGTGGACCGCTGCGAGGAGGCTGGTCTGTCCTCGATGGGAGGTATGAGGAACTGAAAAAAAAGGTGAGTAAACATTGTTGTATTTTTTTCTTTACAGTGACTTACCTGGATGGGGGTCCCCTGAAGGTGTTCCAATGTGTTTTTAATGCTTTTTCTTTGCAAGTCTTCGACCCTCTGTGGGCCCGACTCCATCCTCGGCGGCACTTGGGCGGCAAGTGCCTTTGTCGCCGATATTGGGTGCTCCGCCGGCTGCCACCCAGATTGGCAGCATAAGTCCCTCATTTGCTACCCTTTGAAGGACCTTTTTGACGAAAACCCCGCCCAAAGTACCGTCAAATACTTCAACGGCCATCGGCGGTCCATTGGGCAGCACTTGGGTTGGCGGGGCCCTTCACCAAATTCGGGCCCTAGATCCCGAGGCCTCGAAAGCAGCAGTGTGAGTATCTATGAGAGGTACTTCTAAAGTCCCTATGTAAGAATAAAAGTGTTTATTAATGATAAAATTGATTCTATAAAATGTTAAAAGTGTAGATTATATTAAAAGTTTGAAGAGACAAAATGTCCATTACCCCTGATTAACTTTGAGACCCATCCTGTGCAGAAAAAGCCCATACAGGGTGCCCCAATGTCTACATCGATGGGTCCTCATATCACATTGAGGGATCCACCAGGTATGCTGTGGTATTGCCAGAAAGAACCATCCAGCAAAGATGCAACAGATAGTCTTCACAATATGCAGAAATTGCCACATTTCAAACCACTGTGAAGGAAAGCTCAGGTAGACCCGTGAATATTTTGTCAGATAGTGCCTATGCTACAAACACCATGCTCTGCTTTCCCCTATACCACAAAAATGACTATCGTATGGTAGACGGTAAGGCCCTAGTCCATGGGCCCTGGTTACACCTGCTCTGGTCATACCTTAAACAGTGATCTTAGCCCTGCTTCATAGGAAAGGTAGCAGCCAAAGGGGTCCACATAGTGAGGGAAATTCCAGAGTAGCCAAGGACGCTCTGATTGATGGGGAGATAGAGGATGTAGTAGTTGAGCCCTGCAGTGCTGTTAGCAAGGCCTCTCCAACAGATCACCTAGCTTTAAAATCCCTGCAGCAGCAATACTGGCCATATGCTGTTGTAAGCGCCTGGCACAAGGAAGACAGACCCCTTCCTCAACCAACAGCCTGGGCTCCCAATACCATACTAGCCATTGCAGCTGACTCAGATGAGCAGTTGCTGATGTTCAAAAGAAAGCTAAACGCCTGCCCGGTGGTGTGTATTCCACCAGAGGTGGGTCAGGAACTGCAGGAAATACCCACCTGCAGGAATTGTTGGGGATAAAACACAAATTACATATTGCTCACCACCCCCAGTCATCCGGAGGGGTCAAAAGGGGGAACAGGACTCTCAAATTAATGTTAAAAAAATTGCGCGAGGACCACCCCATTCAATGGGCTAACATGCTGCCAATGTGCTTAATGGCAATGAGGTCCACACCTCATAGAACAACAGGGGTCTCCCCATATCAGGCCATGACGGGGAGGCTCATGAGAACACCAGGCCAGCTAACACTAACAGGGATGAGTCTCCTGACAATGAAAACATATAGTTCCAAGTGGCTGGAACAAGTGGTAGATCACACTGATCAGATGACTCAATTTGTAGCCACGAAATTGGGGAAGTCAAAAAAACAAATTAAAAGGTACTTTGATAAGAAAGTACGTCCCTTTGAATATCAGTTGGGAGACTCAGTAATGATTCCAAACTTTAGGAAAAAGAAGCTGCCTCTGAGCCCAGGTGGTGGGGATCGCATAAGATTGAACACCGCGGTTTATTTGATTCAGTTACCGGGGAAAAAGGGCGTTAAGTACAAGAAATGGTTTCACATTTGATGTGTCCTTACTACACAGTATAAATGCACACGAGGCCCATGCTTGAGAGGTCAGTCTGTGACCTGTCCTTTATTCCTTAGCACTCAAGTGATGAAGGTGGGTGGAGCTTCCCCTTTTATACCTGAAGGCCCAGGTTAGGAGTGTCTCCCACCTAGTGGTCAGTGTTCTCACGGTGTACAAATTAGGTCAGTTTATACATGGGTTACAATGCTGGTTGAATACATGACATCACCTCCCCCCCCCCTCAAAGTCTTATTGGGATCACAGGTTGAGTCTCTCTGGTGGTTTACGCTCCCTTGTAGAGTGCCTGAGTTGGGGCTCCGGTTGTTGGGCGCTGGCCTGAGTGTCTGCTTTTTGCAGTTCCTCAGGCCTGTTCGGACTGCCCACAGTGACTGGGCTCTCCTCCACTTGGTTCCAGTGTTCGGTCACCTGTGGTGGAGTGAACTCTATATCGTGTTCTTCCTCTGCTTCTTCTATGGGGTTGCTGAACCTCCTTTTTGTTTGATCCACATGTTTGCGGCAGATTTGTCCATGGGTAAGTTTAACTACCAGAATCCTATTTCCCTCTTTGGCAACCACAGTGCCTGCGAGCCATTTGGGCCCTGCAGCGTAGTTGAGGACAAAAACAGGATAATTTACATCAATACATCGCGCCCTCGCATTCCTGTCATGGTAGTGATATTGTGACTGGCGCCTGCTCTCGACAATTTCTTTCATGGTGGGGTGTATAAGGGATAATCAGGTTTTAAGCGTCCTTTTCATTAGTAGCTCTGTGGGTGGAACCCCTGTGAGCGAGTGTGGTCGGGATCTATAGGCCAACAGGAGGTGTGATAAGCGGGTTTGTAGGGAACCCCCTTGGAATCTGAGCATCCCCTGTTTGATTATCTGCACTGTTCGTTCTGCCTGGCCGTTTGAGGCCGGCTTGAACGGTGCCGTTCTAACATGGTTAATTCCATTGCCTGCCATAAAGTCCTGGAATTCAGTGCTTGTGAAGCACGGGCCATTGTCGCTGACCAAGATGTCCGGTAGACCGTGGGCGGCGAACATTGCCCGTAGACTTTCTACCGTGGCAGAGGATGTGCTTGAATTTAAAATGTCACACTCGATCCATTTGGAGTAGGCATCTACTACAACCAAAAACATTTTCCCCATGAAAGGACCTGCATAGTCCACATGGATGCGTGACCAAGGCTTGGCGGGCCATGGCCAGGGGCTAAGGGGGGCTTCCTTGGGCGCATGGCCCAGCTGGGCACACGTGTTGCACCTGCGAACACAAAGTTCCAGATCTGCGTCTATCCCTGGCCACCAAACGTGTGACCTGGCAATTGCCTTCATCGTGACAATGCCCGGGTGCCCATTGTGGAGTTCTCTGATGAACACCTCTCTGCGCATCTGGGGCATGACTACGCGGTTTCCCCAGAGTAGGCAATCGGCCTGAATCGAGAGTTCATCCTTGCGCCTGTGAAATGGTTTAAATTTCTCAGGGCATGCCCTGCACGTGGCTGCCCAGTCCCCATTCAGGACACATTTCTTGACTAGAGACAATAGCGGGTCTCTATTTGTCCAGACTTTAATCTGACGGGCTGTCACGGGTGAGCCTTCGCTTCCGAAAGCTTCAACAGCCATGACCATCTCAGCACCATGCTCGGTAGCCCCCTCAGTGGTGGCTAGTGGGAGCCTGCTGAGTGCATCGGCGCAGTTTTCGGTGCCCGGTCTGTGCCGAATTGTGTAGTCATAGGCAGCTAACGTGAGTGCCCACCTCTGTATGCGGGCCGATGCATTTGCATTTATGGCCTTGGTGTCGGCCAAAAGGGACGTTAGGGATTTGTGATCTGTCTCCAGCTCAAATTTCCTGCCAAACAGGTACTGGTGCATTTTCTTTACCGCATATACACATGCGAGCGCCTCCTTTTCTACCATCCCGTAGCCCCTTTCTGCCTGGGACAGACTCCTGGAGCCATAAGCTACCGGCTGTAACTGACCCTTGGCATTGACATGCTGCAACACACACCCGACACCATAGGACGACGCATCGCACGTTAACACAAGTTTCTTACATGGGTCATATAGCATTAACAGATTGTTGGAACATAACAAATTGCGTGCTCTATTAAAAGCCCTTTCCTGGCTGTCCCCCCAGACCCATTCGCGACCTTTGCGTTGGAGCACGTGTAGCGGCTCTAGCAGCATGCTCAATTTGGGAAGAAAGTTACCAAAATAGTTCAGGAGCCCCAGGAACAAACGCAGCTCCGTCGTGTTACGGGGTCTGGGTGCTCTCTGGATCGCTTCCGTCTTAGATGCAGTAGGGCCGATCCCGTCTGCTGCTACCCTCATCCCCAGGAATTCTACCTCTGGAGCTAGGAAGACGCACTTCGCCTTTTTCAGTCGCAGACCTACCCAGTCCAGTCTGCGTAGCACCTCCTCCAGGTTGTGGAGGTGTTCTTCAGTATCGTAACCTGTAATGAGGATGTCGTCCTGAAAAACTACCGTCCCTGGAATCGACTTGAGGAGGCTTTCCATATTTCGTTGGAAGATCGCGGCGGCCGAGCGAATCCCGAACGGACATCTGTTGTACTCAAACAACCCCTTGTGTGTCGTGCTGGTGGTCAGCTTCTTCGACTCACTCGCCAGCTCCTGGGTCATGTAAGCTGAGGTCAGGTCCAATTTTGAAAAAAGTTTGCCACCGGATAGCGTCGCAAAGAGGTCCTCCGCTCTTGGTAGTGGGTACTAGTCTTGGAGTGACACCCGATTGATGGTGGCCTTGTAATCGCCACATATCCTGACCGACCCATCCACCTTGAGCACCGGCACAATCGGGCTCGCCCAGTCACTGAATTCGACTGGCGAGATGATGCCTTCCCTCAACAGGCGGTCCAATTCGCCTTCTATCTTTTCCCGCATCATGTACGGCACCGCTCTGGCCTTGTGGTGTACTGGTCTGGCGTCCGGGTTTATGTGAATCACTACCTTGGCCCCCATGAAAGTGCCAATGCCGGGTTGAAATAATGAGTCAAATTTGTCCAGGACCTGTGAGCATGATACTCGCTCCACAGAGGAAATTGCATTGACATCGCCCCATTTCCAGTTCATGACAGCAAGCCAACTCCTCCCCAGTAGTGCGGGACCGTCCCCTGGGACAATCCAGAGTGGCAACCTGTTCTCCGAATCTTTGTGGGTCACGACTACCATGGCGCTGCCTAGCACCGGAATGATCTGCTTTGTGTAAGTCCGTAGCTGTGCGTCAATCGGCGATAATTTTGGCCTCCTGGCCTTGGATGCCCAAAACTTTTCGAACTGTTTGATACCCATCAGGGACTGGCTGGCACCCGTGTCTAACTCCATTGATACTGGGATGCCATTGAGGAGCACTTTCATCATTATCGGTGGCGTCCTGGTGTACGAACTGTATACGTGCTCCACATGAACTCGCTGAACTTCAGCTTCCAGCGATTTCCCCCAGTATCCATTTCTGCAATTTCTGCAGGTATTTTGCTCATCTCTGCAAACTCCGGCTGAATGTATGCCTCCACGCCTCCAGCATGAGTTGCGGTTTGAAACAAAAGGTCCCTTGCCAGTCGATCGTCCCTGACTGCCCCTGTTATTGTCCTTGAGTGCACCATTAACAGGTGTTGATGGCCCCATTACTGGCCGCATTGTCCCTTGCAATGGCGTGAATTGCTGTTCAGCTTGCCATTGTCTCTGTCGAACTCCCCCTCTGGGTTCGACTACATGTTGGGGCATGCCTGACTGCCCTTGTCTGCCTGGAGAACTGTGTGCTGCTTTAACAATGTTGAATCTCTGTCCCAACCATTCCTTAACACAGTACCTCTCGTCTGTTCTGCTAGTGGCCATGCTCGCGTGGTTTAAATCCCAGTTTCTTGTCGCCATTGATACGTCCTTACTACACAGTATAAATGCACACGAGGCCCATGCTTGAGAGGTCAGTCTGTGACCTGTCCTTTATTCCTTAGCACTCAAGTGATGAAGGTGGGTGGAGCTTCCCCTTTTATACCTGAAGGTCCAGGTTAGGAGTGTCTCCCACCTAGTGGTCAGTGTTCTCACGGAGTGCAACTTAGGTCAGTTTATACATGGGTTACAATTCTGGTTGAATACATGACAACATTAATCAGTTAAAAACTGCCAAAGAGTAAATACTACACTGATCTTGTTTCCCACAGACCATGATATGGATCCTTATGATTATCGGGACAACACCAGCCACGACTGAAGCCGAAGGATGATGGAGAAGCGAGAGCTGCAGCATGACTTACGAACATCATCAATGTGCTTCGAGAAGCAATGGCACGCTGCAGATACGGGAAGGGGAGGGTCTCCGATGGAGATGTTATTTGTGACATTATTTGTGACGTATTCACAGAGCACAAGCGCACACAGCTTTCTAACATGGCAGGCAGCTCTCGGAAGTCTCCGAAGCCTGCTGCTTCTGTTTAATTATTAACTCTGCAGTTGCAGTACACAATACATCCATATCCATAGTGTAGAGCTACAAACATTACAAGCTTACAGACAGTACACTTCTCCCTCCTTAATGAAGAATTTATTATATCATACGTAACTTGCATGCTTATACATAACACAGGATATAGACTTATTTTTTCCATATTTACAAATTTAACTTAACCACTTGTTTTCTGTTTTGAAGAGGATACCTTCACTCTTGAACAGAACCTTCCAAACATGATGTCAAATTTACACTCATTCAAGGCTCATCCTGAGGAACGTTTTCCTCCACGGAATTTCCTTGATTTTCATTTGAACTCACTCTAACTTCAGACTGTTTGTTTTCCTGACTCGGACTCAGAGTTAAATTCTGCTTTTCTCTTGGATTTGTTTCCAGTATACTGAATGTAGGATTCGCTACTCGTGTATCAAAACTATCTAATGAGTCAGAAATAATTGAATCATTCCCAATTTCAACTCCTTTCATGTCCGTAGGTAAAATATGATCAATATGAACAAACCTAACCTGTCCATTATGAAATATGTGCGAGGACCACATATCTTCACCACTCTTCCTGGTAACCACTTTAACCATTTATGGTGATGGTTCTTCACTCTCACCTTCTGATTTAATTTCACACTTCTCTCTTTTACTTTACCTCTGTCATGATTCTCTTTGTCTTAATTGTGACTCTTCTACAGACTGTGCCAAATTTGGTTTAAACAACAAGAATCTGGTACGTTGCTGTCGTTTGAGAAACAACTCTGCTGGTATTCTACCAGTAGTTGTATGAGAAGTATTACGATACATTATTAGAAAATTAGCCAATTTGTGATCCAATGACAACTGGCGTTTCTTTGGATTTGGATCTAACATTTGTTTTATGAGGGCACATTTTACAATTTGTACAGTGCGCTCTGCTGCACCATTTGAAGCATGGTGGTACAATGGAACCTTGGTATGTTTCACCCCATTTTTGCTCGTGAACTGTGCAAATTCTTCATAAAAAAATTGTGGTCCATTATCCGAAACAATTTATTTTGGGAGGCCAAATGAAGAAAATAAACTTCGCAAAATGTCTAATGTTTTACTTGTTGTTATTTTCCACATTGGAAACACCTCAACCCACTTCGAATGGCTATCAATCACAATGAACAATTGTTGTCCTTCTAGCTCAGCAAAATCAATATTTGTCTTTGCCACACCCTGGGAGGCCATTTCCATGGCTGTAATGGTACTGATGATGGTTGCTTGCTCACCGATTGACATGTCGTACACTGACTCACAATATACTCCATATCTTCATCAAGACCTGGCCACCATAAGTAACTGCGTGCAAAACTCTTGGTCAATCACATTCCCAGGTGCTGGTCATGGAGGTCTCCTAATAATTTGAACCTGAATTTATTTGGTATAACCACTCTTGCACCTGACATGATACAATCTTTATCGACTGATAATTCATTCCTACAAATGAAGAATGGATCAGTTTCTTTGTCTGTTACCTGGTTTGGCCAGCCATTTGCAATATAATCATATACCTTTGACATCACTGGGTCACGTTCGGTTGCTCTACCAATCTTTTCAGCTGCGACTGGCAGTTCATCAATGTATGAAAAATAGAACACTTCTTCCCTATTGGGTGTAACGTGTGATGGGGCAGGCAATCTAGACATTGCATCAGCATTACTGTGATCAGCTGATCATCTGCATTCAATATCACATGTATATGCTGACAAAATCAAAGCCCATCTCTGCATTCGGGCTGCAGCTAATGTTGGAATTGGGGACTTCAGATGGAGGATTGCTGTTAGGGGCTTATGGTCCGTAACGATGGTAAACTTACGACTATACAAGTATTTGTGGAACTTCTTGACCCCAAAAATTAATACCAAAGCTTCCATTTCAATTTGCGCATAATTACTCTCACTGGCACTGAGTGCGTGAAGCAAAGGCAATTGGTCTCTCCTCCCCACTACGTGATATATGGGAGATCACTGCCCCAACTCCACATGGAGAGGCATCACATGCTAGCTTAATCTCCTTAGATATGTCATAGTGAACTAACATGGTGATCTCTACCAATTTGCTTTTACACTCTTTGACTGCTGTATCGCAATCTTTTGACCACTTCCAATGGACCTGTTTTTTCAATAGTTCATTCAATGGATGTAATACTGTAGCCAAATTTGGTAGGAACTTCCCATAATAGTTCAAAGGACCCAAGAATGAACGAAGTTCAGTGACATTCCTGGGAGTGGGTGCATTTCTGATTGCATCCAGCTTTCCCATGGTTGGATGTAAACCATCTTTGTCTACTCTGTACCCTAATTATTGCACTGAGTTTTGAAATAACTCACACTTATGAGCAGACACTCGTACTCTGTGCTTCTCTAGCCGTTTGAGAACTTAATTCAATATGTTATTATGAATTTGCCTATTTGGTGCTGAAATTAGTATATCATCCAAATTAGATACCACCCTCTTTAATACCTTGCAAAATCTGGTTCATCACCCCTTGGAATATGGCAGGGTCGGAAGACACTCCAAACGGTAGCCTATTAAATTGATTAAGGCCTAGATGAGTATTTGTAGTCAAGCATGACTAGGACTACTTATCTAGTTCAAGCTGTAAGTAGACATTCGTAAGATCCAGTTTTGAGAAAATCTGACCACCTGTCAGTGTTGTGAACAAATCTTCTATATTTGGCAATGTATTGGGGACATTACTCTCTAGAACCTGGTTTATGGTTACTTTATAATCTTACCTTACCATTGGATTTAGGTACAACAACAATGGGTGTAGCCCAATTACATCGATCTATCTTACAAGTAATGTTCTCAGTCTCTAGTCTTTTGTGTTCTGTCTCAACTTTCTCCTTGAATGCATATGGTACGGAACATGGCTTGCAGTAAGCCGATCTAGCATCCTTCTGTACCCTGACACTCACCTTGAAGCCTTGTATCGGACTGCCCGTTTCACAGAACACCTTCGGATAACTCTTGATAACATCATCCGTTGATGCAAATCTCGTTTCAACATGAAAAATCTCACTGAAATCTAGCTTCAGTGATCTCATCTTCTTAGTAAGACAGGCTTGTCTCCTTTCACTACTATTAGAGGCAAGTTCTGAAATTGATTCTTGTATTTCACCGGTACGGTGATACGACCTACCACAGGAATTTTCTCTCCTGAGTAGCCTCGCAGCTCCATCTTGGTTTTCTCCAATGGGAAATCACACAATTTGTCGAGGTATAGTGGCTTCAGTAGTACACTCACGGATGCACCCGTGTTGATTTCCATTGATATCTTGAATTCCGCAACATCTATGTGGATTTTGATACTTTTCGAATCGCTGTCCGTTAACTTCGGACTCCTGATGACGTGTAACTCTAACATCTCCTCGTCCTGTTGTTGTTCTTCCATGCTATGTAGTCTCTGGGGATTTCTACTCATAGCTTTGAATGCTGATTTACCCTTCAGTCGGCATGCCTTCGCAAGATACCCAGTCTTTCTGCAGAAGAAACACTTTGCCTTTACATATGGACAACTTTGAGCAATGTGTTGTCCCAGGCACCTATAGCACAACTTCGATTCTCTGTTAGAATTTCCAGTTTCTGAGACTTTGGGCCCCCACTTACTTTTACTTTGAACCTGCAGGCAATTTACCTCAGTTGACTGACGACTGTAATTATTATGAAATTCTCGGGAATATTGATCGGCCATGCCCATCGACCTTGTTGTCTGACAAGCAATCTCAAAAGTCAAGTCATCCGTCGTCAATAACTTTCTTCTGATCGCATCATTTTTCACCCCACAAACAAAACGGTCCCGCAATGCTCGGTTTTGAAAGTTTCCGAAATTACAGTGAATAGATAATGCTACAATGTAATCACTGATATAATCATCAGTCTTTAGATTTTGTATACCGAAACGATAGCTTTCAGTAATTTCTAACGGTTTGGGTTTATGATGCTGCTCCAGCTTCGTTAAAATCTCTTTAAGCATTGTGTCCTTTGGCTCATCAGGCACAAGCAGATTTATCAGTGTTTCATACAATTCAGGTCCAGCTGCAGATAAGAAGGTAGCTCACTTCCGTTCTAACACAGCCCGGTTCTGATCTGCATCTCTGGAACTTCGATTATGATATTTGCAGTGAAATACCTTTCTAGCCGGTCCACATACGCTTTAAAATGTTCCCGGTCGATTCTATATTCACCAAAATGTCCCATTACACCTGCGGGTGCTGCCATTTTGTCTCTGCAGACAGTGCTCGTTTTTTACCTCGGATTTTATAGCTTTTTCCAAAGACGGAGAAACTTCCAAAGTCTCTCTGTCAGCTGGCTGAATCCTTCACCAACAAAATTTCAGCTTTAAATCATCCGAAAAATCCCATCCTTGTCGTCAAATGCGATATATTCACAGAGCACAAGCATACACAGCTTTCTAACATGGCAGGCAGCTCTCGGAAGTTTCCGGAACCTGCTGCTTCTGTTTAATTATTAACTCTGTAGTTGCAGTACACAATATGTCCACATCCACAGTGTGGAGCTACAAACATTACAAGCTTACAGACATTACATTATTGTACTATAGTAAATCCCTTACGTGTGGGGACCGAGTCAGGCCATCCACTTTTCTCTCTCTCTCTCTCTAAGTTTAAAACCCATTGTACAGTGATCATCCACCTCACAGAAACATAAACAGCAGAGCTATCAGAACCCTCACAATGTTTATAATATGTTAACCCTGAGGAGATAAACTATATGAGGAGTCAATAAGGATATTTCCCCTTCAAGGTGGGGAGGCTGTAAGAATAAAAGTGTTTCGTAATAATAAAATTGATTCTGTATATATATATAAATGTTGAAAGTGTAAATTATACAAAAAGACAAGTTTGAAGAGACAAAATGGATACCTTCCCCAAGATCTTGTCTCCTGGCTGGGTAGAACTCAAGTTACAACAGAAGCATTGCTTTGAAATTCACCAAACTATAAAAGATGTTCATTGGAAAGCCATTAAACTAATCAAGGAATGGCACTGACCCTCCAGACAGACACATGTATGAGGAGAAGCCAATCTGGAACGGCCCTGGAAATAATACCCAAACCTGAGGCTTTCTGAGAAACTATGGCCTTAAGAGTAATAAAAACTCAAGCTAAAGATTGCTTTGTCTCTTTTTTAAGCACACAGCAAAAAGCAAGACCTTCCTTTACAGACAAAGGAGCAGGCCATGTGCTTTGCCAGTATATCTTTTAACCTTTTGTATTGTAACATCATTGTGTCTATTGTAATTAAGTGGAGTCCGCAGGAGCCTGTTGTGTTTGACAGGCTATTTGCATGTATGTGTTTAACAAACTTATTCCGAATTGTTTTAAAATAATTGGTCTTGCTATCAATTTAATGCCAGAGATTTAGAAATCTTACAACGGCCCTAGATCCCTAGGCCTCTATAGCAGCAGTATGAGTATGTATGAGAGGTACTTCTAAAGTCCCTATGACCTACATCCTTAAATCTTCCACTGCAGATGCCATTTGTGCTCCATGGCAGACTGCAGCATAAATTGCCTTTTTTCCATTACTGTGTAGACTGAGCTGGTAGACTTCTCCACACTTGGCCCCAGAGCTTAGATATTAAGTCAAATTTAGTTAACTTGGGATTTAAAATCCCCACAGCAGCCATGGGCTGGGGTATGTCATTTGAATCCAGATAAATCAATTTGTGAAATGATATGCCTTGCATGCCATTTCAACCTGAGAAAATGGAAGTCCATTGAGACATTGCAGTGAAAGTGTTTACCCATTATTTCAGGATGATACTGTTTACAAATCACATCAGGTTGAGACAATATGATTCAGTAACCCATCCTGGACAGGTGATTGGGTGATTACGCTGCTATGACTTCTTTACTTTGAGCTCAAGAAGGAATGTTGCAGGAGAAGTTCCTACCAGGAGGAGATGCAGTTACCAGTTTAATTTGCTGCTCTACTGACCAATCCCTAAAATTGGAAAGCTGGAAAAGAGCCAGGTGTCAAGTTACTAGCTTCTTGTCCAGCCAGGAACAAAGGACAAGTAAGCACATGGTCTTGTTCAGTTGAGAAGATCTGTTGATAGAGAAAGATATGGAGGGAGCAAATCCTTTTAACATACAGGTGGTCAAGGTTAGAGGAATAGTTGCCAGAAAAATTAATATTTAGCCTATTTGGCATATTTGTTCATTTCTGTTATTAGACAGGTTACTGAATTAAATTGAGGTAAGGTAAAATGTATTATAAATATTATTCTGTTCATTCACTTATGGCCTGTAAAATAAAGCAACTTGATGATAGTATCTGCCTTCACCTCACTAAAGTGTTAATCAGTCCATATTATAGTATTCAGTTCATATAATGAGAGATTTCATTGTTACGGTTCCTTGGGTCATACTATTGGGCAGTGAAGTAAAGTTCTGATTGTAAGGCACATGGTATCCACTTATGGGAAAGGCCAATAAGACTGAACCTGGGAGAATACCTAGCGCTGTAACAATAGGACAATGTCAAATGGCGTGAAGATTATGGTTCTAGCTGTGAGCTTGGGAATGCCTCCATCTCCACTATCCTCTATGTTTTCTCTATCAAGGATATTCAAATAAGTTAACGGATCAGTCCTGCAAATAGAAGAGCAGATTTTATAAATGGAAATTACATATAGCACTGAGAATTTAAGGCAGTGTAGCCTGTATGATGCACTGGATGTTTTCATTGAATTAGGATCACCTTGGTAGTTCCTTTCCTTGTAGACAGCACAAACTGTCTACGATGCCTTTTTCATTTCTTGTTGTACACGCGGTTTTCCAAGTGTTCAGCATTCTCGCATCCATTCAGGTATACCATTTATCCTCCAATCTTCCCTGGCAGCATTTTCCAAGTGGACTTCCTCATGCTGGATTTCATGAAGATGCACTTCAGGGTGATCATTTTGTTAGGGTTGATTTTCTTTCATATATATTTATGGTAGGTGAGTTTGATGCATTCACTTGCTGGCTGATTTCTTTCTATGGCTTGGGAACTTGGCACTTTAGGGCAAAGAGACTTCTGTCTTACAGATTCCTTCCATTCTCTAATTCCTTACAGCAGTGCACCAAGTACGTGGACATGGAAATGGGACTTTCTGTGCCCTTGATGCACCATTCCAATGAAATAGTTGTTCCAACAAACAGCTGCATTGTGGTGACATGTTTTATTGAAAGTCTTAAGTGGCTGCTTACCTTTTTAAACAAATACAAACAGGATTACTACAGCTAGCGTTTCATTGTCTGTCCTAGTGCCTGATGTTATAGTAGACACATACTCGTGCTGGATGAATAGAGCATTTTGAAGTATGTTGTATAACACTGAAAGAGCATAAGTAAGGCTGTGTTCACTCTTCATTACCACGAAACAAGTCATTTGTAATTTATAATTTCAGATCAGAAGTTAAGTTCAGTTACCATGTTCAGCAAATTGTAGCTTTTATCATAAATTTTACAAGTAAGCTAGTGTGGGACGTGTTCAGAAAGATGCCTATTTATGTTTGCAGTTGGGATTACTAATGGCATGGTGCACTAAACTGATTTTCAGGAAGACATGTAACCCGGCTGTACTGAGTGATAACCGACATATTCCTTATGTATTATCAACTACTTCTGCCAAACAATCCACTCAAATTGGACAAGAAAATTGGGTCAGGTTGTGCCCCATTGCTTATAAATTAAAATAAGCCCCAAAACTTTCCTGAGAGCATTTATTCTCTGCCGACGGGTAAAATGCTCCTAAACTAAAGAGCGCCTGCCTGGAAGCTGGTGCAGATGGAACTCTCTATCATTTATGTTTCTGAGATAGCCTATTAGCCAGTGACATTGATAAACACATGAAGACAGTCTAGCATTAAATTATTTAAAGAGTAATTCAAAGAACAGTTTGTCAACTTCACATAAAATACAAAGTAAAAATAATGAAAGAAGAAGGAAATAAAAGTTAGAGGGAACATTGAGAAAAGTGAAAACTCAGGTTCAAATTTGTTCACAATGAGAACTTCTCGACTAAGGCAGAAAATAGAACATAAACATAAACTAAAGAAAGTTAAAGAATTAAGTAAAATGAAACAATGTGATGCAGCTAAAAGGAACATAATTTAATGAAAAACAAGAGGGAGAGACTCAGACAGGAGAACAATTTAGCCATGAGCTTTTGAACTTTACAGGATAGAATACATCCTTTTTAGGCGAGTGTTTTTTTTTTAATACCTCCTGCCATGAGATGGAACAGAATATATTATGTACTAAGCCAAAAAGGATGCATGCCATCATGTAATCTCATTGCAGGAGGTGAGTATTAATGGAAAAGCCAACTCACCCTTTGGGCATCAACATATCCTGGTCAAGATGCTGTACTTGCATGCCATCATCATTCTATTTTTTTTAAGTCTTTTACTGCCATGCTTTCTTTTCTTTTTTCATACATTAGGCATAACAACAGGGTACACAGAGCTGCAAATGTTATAAAGATAGATGTGTCATGAATTTTAACCTGGTAGTTGAATGATGTAGGTTAATCATGTACTGCAAAAGACCTTGGAGAAAGTGGATTAGATTCAATTCATGTGCCAGGAACAGCAGTCCACAAGTTATTGGTTTTTCAAGCTTCTACGTACAGGGAACATAGTTTCTGGCAGTGTCTGCAAGAGAGTTTCATGGGCTGTTGTAGTGACGTATGAAATGTAATCATTGGTATTCTGTGCAGGCTCCTTCGACCTGTACAGAATGCTGTAAATGTAGCTGCTTTAACTCCTATTTTGTTTTTAACAAAAGTGGAGTTGTGACAAAAGGGCCAGTAACTCTCATGGGGGCTGAAATTGCCCCTCCCAACAAGGCTTCTGACTGCCAGAAAGCAGCGGCCACGGGGCAGCGCGGAATGGCCGCCGATCTCCAATTTTAGAAATTGCCTTTCCTCAGGAGTGGAGCAGTGCCTGGGACCGCTCCATCCGTTTTCCCACCACAGCGTGCACACGCCGGCCCCTTACCATCTGGCGGGGACTCCCTCGAGAAATTGCTCCTTACCCGAAATTGCCCCGCAGGAATGGCCCTGCCACCGACCTGCGCCCGACAGCTTTTGCTCTCAGTGCACTCTGTGTGAAATAGCGGCACGGCCGCCCTTAAAGGCGAAGGCGCACTGCCGCGGCCGCCATTTTTTTTGCCACGTCGGGCCGACAATTATGCCCCGGGTTCGGCCGGGCTACCAATAGGCAACCTGGCACTCCCTCTTGGCCCGGCCAAAATCCTCCCTGGTGGCCCAGTGGACCTAATTAAAATGACTGCAGAGTTCGCAGCTTCTCTCCCCTTTAACTGAAGGGGAGAGACGTGTGACGCGTCAGAGCAATGACGTCATCAGCGCGTCACTGGTGACTGACAGCTGCGGATACTCCGTCCCGCCCCCACTTCTGCCCCACTCCCACATCCGGCCCAATGATCCAATTCTGCCCCACTGGAAAAAAAGCCCCCAAGGAGCTGACTTTCGCCGGATAACACTTCAAAAACAGTAGGTGCGTCCCATTTCTGGTGGAGGACAATTTCTACCCCATGGACTCACTGCCTGGCCACATCTCGTAATGTCAAAGTGTGTAGGCTTTGGCATGGAGTTGCCCATTCTTATCTATCTTCACAGATTTCTACTGTTTTGGACTTTACTATTGCCATCAGCAATTGACAGGTTTTCTCAATATCTGCCAAACAGAACTACAGTACAAGCTTTGTGAACACTCAAGTTGCCAATATTGACAAGTTACAAATCCTCTACTAGCTTTTTCACCAATGTTACCAAGCCAAGGTGTCAAATGTTTGTAAATGAAGCAATTTTAATATCATTTTAGCACCATACTCAATTTTTTTTGACAAGTGGGCATAGAAATTGACTAACCCCCGAAAACGGGCATGGAGATCGCAGTACACAATTAACCTGCATCTGTTCATTGTGTTGCAAGCAGCATGGTCTATTCGTGCTGCCCGTTCCTTTAAGTCATTGCTGCATGCAGCCAACACTGCCTACACTGTTCATTGGCTGCACGCATCAGCAGGGGACGTGATATCGCAAGTGGCTAGTGCTAATTAAAGGCAGCCTGCACCTCTTAAAGGAGAGGTGCATTGTGGCAGCAAGAAATGATGGGAGTTTTTAGAAAACTGAATCTGGGCTCTGATACTTTGAGCAATGGCTGAACATGGGAGAGAGCGAGCACCATGGTTTTCAGACAATGCACTGGAGGTCTTGATGGAAGAAGTGGAAAGAAGGAGAGATGTCCTGTAACCACAGCGTGTAAGCTGGGGGGTTGCAGGAAGCCCTCCAGACAGATGCTGAGGGGCAGTGGGAAGAAGTAGCAATGGAGGTCAATGCCAGGAGTGTTGCTTTAAAAACATGGATACGGTGCAGGAAGAAGTTTAACAATCTCACATTAGTTGTCAATGTGAGTGAGTTCATCTTCAAATGTCATATCCTACTAACTGTACCACTAGCCTCATCCACTATTCAATTCACTACATCTCCATCGCGCATCTATCATAGAAACATAGAAACATAGAAAATAGGTGCAGGAATAGGCCATTCGGCCCTTCTAGCCTGCACCGCCATTCAATGAGTTCATGGCTGAACATGCAACTTCAGGACCCCATTCCTGCTTTCTCGCCATACCCCTTGATCCCCCTAGTAGTAAGGACTACATCTAACTCTTTTTTGAATATATTTAGTGAATTGGCCTCAACAACTTTCCGTGGTAGAAAATTCCACAGGTTCACCTCTCTCTGGGTGAAGAAGTTCCTCCTCATCTCGGTCCTAAATGGCTTACCCCTTATCCTTAGATTGTGACCCCTGGTTCTGGACTTCCCCAACATTGGGAACATTCTTCCTGCATCTAAACTGTCTAAACCCATCATAATTTTAAACGTTTCTATGAGGTCCCCTCTCATTCTTCTGAACGCCAGTGAATACAAGCCCAGTTGATCCAGTCTTTCTTGATAGGTCAGTCCCGCCATCCCGGGAATCAGTCTGGTGAACCTTCGCTGCACTCCCTCAATAGCAAGAATGTCCTTCCTCAGGTTAGGAGACCAAAACTGTACACAATACTCCAGGTGTGGCCTCACCAATGCCCTGTAGAACTGTAGCAACACCTCCCTCCCCCTGTACTCAAATCCCCTCGCTAAGAAGGCCAACATGCCATTTGCTTTCTTAACTGCCGACTGTACCTGCATGCCAACCTTCAATGACTGATGTACCATGACACCCAGGTCTCGTTGCACCTCCCCTTTTCCTCATCTGTCACCATTCAGATAATAGTCTGTCTCTCTGTTTTTACCACCAAAGTGGATAACCTCACATTTATCCACATTATACTTCATCTGCCATGCATTTGCCCACTCACCTAACCTATCCAAGTCGCTCTGCAGCCTCATAGCATCCTCCTCGCAGCTCACACTGCCACCTAACTTAGTGTCATCCGCAAATTTGGAGGTACTACATTTAATTCCCTCGTCTAAATCATTAATGTACAGTGTAAACAGCTGGGGCCCCAGCACAGAACCTTGCGGTACCCCACTAGTCACCGCCTGCCATTCTGAAAAGTACCCATTTACTCCTACTCTTTGCTTCCTGTCTGACAACCAGTTCTCAATCCATGTCAGCACACTACCCCCAATCCCATGTGCTTTAACTTTGCACATTAATCTTTTGTGTGGGACCTTGTCGAAAGCCTTCTGAAAGTCCAAATATACCACATCAACTGGTTCTCCCTTGTCCACTCTACTGGAAACATCCTCAAAAAATTCTAGAAGATTTGTCAAGCATGATTTCCCTTTCACAAATCCATGTTGACTTGGACCTATCATGTCACCTCTTTCCAAATGCGCTGCTATGACATCCTTAATAATTGATTCCATCATCTTACCCACTACCGATGTCAGGCTTACCAGTCTATAATTCCCTGTTTTCTCTCTCCCTCCTTTTTTAAAAAGTGGGGTTACATTGGCTACCCTCCACTCGATAGGAACTGATCCAGAGTCAATGGAATGTTGGAAAATGACTGTCAATGCATCCGCTATTTCCAAGGCCACCTCCTTCAGTACTCTGGGATGCAGTCCATCAGGCCCTGGGGATTTATCGGCCTTCAATTCCATTAATTTCCCCAACACAATTTCCCGGCTAATAAGGATTTCCCTCAGTTTCTCCTCCTTACTAGACCCTCTGACCCCTTTTATATCCGGAAGGTTGTTTGTGTCCTCCTTAGTGAATACCGAACCAAAGTACTTGTTCAATTGGTCCGCCATTTCTTTGTTCCCTGTTATGACTTCCCCTGATTCTGACTGCAGGGGACCTACGTTTGTCTTTACTAACCTTTTTCTCTTTACATATCTATAGAAACTTTTGCAATCCGTCTTAATGTTCCCTGCAAGCTTCTTCTCATACTCCATTTTCCCTGCCCTAATCAAACCCTTTGTCCTCCTCTGCTGAGTTCTAAATTTCTCCCAGTCTCCGGGTTCACTGTTATTTCTGGCCAATTTGTATGCCACTTCCTTGGCTTTAATACTATCCCTGATTTCCCTTGATAGCCACGGTTGATCCACCTTCCCTTTTTTATTTTTACGACAGACAGGAATGTACAATTGTTGTAGTTCATCCATGCGGTCTCTAAATGTCTGCCATTGCCCATCCACAGTCAACCCCTTAAGTATCATTCGCCAATCAATCCTAGCTAATTCACGCCTCATACCTTCAAAGTTACCCTTCTTTAAGTTCTGGACCATGGTCTCTGAATTAACTTTTTCATTCTCCATCCTAATGCAGAATTCCACCATATTATGGTCACTCTTCCCCAAGGGGCCTCACACAATGGTATTGCTAATTAATCCTCTCTCATTACACAACACCTAGTCTAAGATGGCCTCCCCCCTAGTTGGTTCCTCGATATATTGGTCTAGAAAACCATCCCTTATGCACTCCAGGAAATCCTCCTCCACCGTATTGCTTCCAGTTTGGTTAGCCCAATCTATGTGCATATTAAAGTCACCCATTATAACTGCTGCACCCTTATTGCATGCACCCCTAATTTCCTGTTTGATGCCCTCCCCAACATTACTACTACTGTTTGGAGGTCTGTACACAACTCCCACTAACGTTTTTTGCCCTTTGGTGTTCTGTAGTTCTACCCATATAGATTTCACATCATCCAAGCTAATGTCCATTCTAACTATTGCATTAATCTCTTCTTTAACCAGCAATGCTACCCCACCTCCTTTTCCTTTTATTCTATCCTTCCTGAATGCTGAATACCCCTGGATATTGAGTTCCCAGCCCTGATCATCCTGGAGCCACGTCTCCGTAATCCCAATCACATCATATTTGTTAACATCTATTTGCACAGTTAATTCATCCACCTTATTACGGATACTCCTTGCATTAAGACACAAAGCCTTCAGGCTTGTTTTTTTAACACCGTTTTCCTTTTAGAATTTTGCTGTACAGTGGCCCTTTTTGTTTTTTGTCTTGGGTTTCTCTGCCCTCCACTTTTCCTCATCTCCTTTCTGTCTTTTGCTTTTGTCTCCTTTTTGTTTCCCTCTGTCTCCCTGCATTGATTCCCATCCCCCTGCCATATTAGTTTAACTCCTCCCCAACAGCACTAGCAAATACTCCCCCTAGGACATTGGTTCCGGTCCTGCCCAGGTGCACACCGTCCGCTTTGTACTGGTCCTACCTCCCCCAGAACCGGTTCCAATGCCCCAGGAATTTGAATCCCTCCCTGCTGCACCACTGCTCAAGCCATTATTCATCTGCGCTGTCCTGCGATTCCTACTCTGACTAGCATGTGGCACTGGTAGCAATCCCGAGATTACTATTTTTGATGTCCTACTTTTTAATTTAGCTCCTAGCTCCTTAAATTCTTTTCGTAGGACCTCATCCCTTTTTTTACCTATGTCGTTGGTACCAATGTGCACCAGGATAACTGGCTGTTCTCCCTCTTTTTTTAAAATGTCCTGCACCCGCTCAGAGACATCCTTGACCCTTGCACCAGGGAGGCAACATACCATCCTGGAGTCTCGGTTGCGGCCGCAGAAACGCCTATCTATTCCCCTTACAATTGAATCCTCTATCACTATCGCTCTCCCGCTCTTTTTCCTCCCCTCCTGTTCAACAGAGCCAGCCACGGTGCCATGAACTTGGCTGCTGCTGCCCTCCCCTGATGAGTCATCCCCTCAACAGTACTCAAAGCAGTGCATCTGTTTTGCAGGGAGATGACCACAGGGGACCCTTGCATTACCTTCCTTGCACTGTTCTTCCTGCTGGTCTTCCATTCCCTATCTGGCTGTGGACCCTTCACCTGCGGTAAGACCAACTCGCTACACGTGCTACTCACGTCATTCTCAGCATCGTGGATGCTCCAGAGTGAATCCACCCTCAGCTCCAACTCCGCAACGCGGTCCGTTAGGAGCTGGAGGCGGATACACTTCCCGCACACGTAGTCATCAGGAACACTGGAGTCGTCCCTGAGTTCCCACATGGTACAGGAGGAGCATAACACGCGACCGAGCTGTCCTGTCATGACTTAACCCTTAGATAAGCAACAACAATCCTAAAGTTTACTCACTGTTATAGAAGAGAAAAAAGAAAAACTACTCACCAATCACCAGCCAATCACTTACCCCCTTGGCTGTGACGTCACCTTTCTGTTTCTTTCTACTTTCTATCAACAATCTCTATCAATCAGTACTCAACCTTCAATCCATATGCTTTACCTCAGCCTCACACATTTAGCACAGTTGCAAGCTTTGCACCCACAACTCACAACTCACACACACTGACTACTATCCATCCATGACAGCCACATCACCCAAACATATTGCAGGACACTCAGTGAGGCACGTCCTTTTTTCTTGCAGGAGCAGATGGCACATAACAGCAGGCAACAGCAAAGAACTGGAGGAGGACAAGCGCGCCTGCATGTTTTAGCTCCCATGGAGGACACAGTGCTGGCCATCTTGGGAAGGGACATCGCTGAGACCGTGGCCACTGACTGGGCTGAAGCAATCATTGATGAGGGCAGCTGCATACCTAATCATCCTTCTCTCATCCCATTTCTCCCTCATCCCTCAATCTCTTCTGACTTACAAGCTGCAGATGGTGCAAGCACGCACTTCTTACTTTCATCTCTCCCCTCACCACAACCCAACCCTTGTCTCTTTTACATTTCAGATACCAAAGAATTGGAGCCTTCCCGGTCAGAGGAGGAAAAGCAAACAGGCAGTGAAGAAACACCATCACACGATTTTATACTCACAGCCATCAGCTGAGAGCCTGACACTGTACATATTTTAGAAGCTAGGCTAGAGGAGGGATCTGCATGTGGTGAGACACTGGGTACGTGCGCAAGAGCCAGACTGGGGGGAAAGGATAGTGCAGGTGTCAGCTCGCCGGAGGGTGAAGTTGTACACTGGTTTTACTGCAGAGAACTCAGATGAGGACTTCGATGAGCCAAGCTGTAGAAAAAAGCTGATGTGTGTACATAACCAAATGCTTGCTGCACTGGATAGCCTGCCTGAAACCCTGAACTCAATGTCAAGGAGAATGGTGGTGACCAGCATCAACATGGCATAGGGCTTTGTGCAGAACATGGAACAGGTGGTCACCTCCATCAACACACCTGTGGAACCCACCATGATACAGCGTTTGATTGCCGATGTCACAGCTTCTATTGCAGCACAAACAGCTTCCATCAAAGTCTGAGTGCTGCAATGGAAGCTCAGACTGCTGCCACCATGGCTCTGGATACCACTGTTCAAAGAGGCTTCCAGGGCATCACAGCAGTCCATTAGTCTGTTCTCCAACTGATCAGGAGAATTACTGAGGAGCTACCCCAGGAGAGTGACAGAGACTCTATGGAGCACTAACCTGTTTTCCTTTCTCGGGATGACAGCATTCCTGCTCCCACCCCTGCCACTCCATCGGTGCACTTGCCATTGCTTGTCTGTCAGCCAGCCAGCCCAGACTGCTGCTGCCCAGACTGAAATGGTACAATTTGAAGCTGGGCTTGAAAGGCCCAAAGCTGCTTGAGGTCGCCCTCCAAGGCCATCTGCAGTCTCTTCAATTGGAGGTCAGCAGCCTTCCACCACCCATGCTGCAGCTACTAGGAAAGCACCTCAGCACCTCGTAGGGGTACTAGGGAAGGCAAAGACATGGAAGTCAGGCACTAAGAGAATTCACAAGGTTGATTAGTTGATTGTTGCATGCATTATGTCATGATTGAAGTTATAAAATTGGATTTGAGTGTGCTTTTTCTGGTGGTTTTTACTTTTGTGCTATTGGAAAGAGGACGATGCGATGCTCAGTGATAGAGGAAAGATAAGCGTTGGTAAATGGGGAGGTGTGTTTGAGGGTACAGGTATCACTCATTAATCATTTCATCACAGAGAACTCGGGCAGAAAGGAGCTATTTATGTTGTAGCCTCCCTTCCTCTTCCTGTTCTTCCATTTCCTGTTTCACTTCCTCTTCCTCCTCCTCCTTCTCCTCTTCTAGAAACATAGAAACATAGAAAGTAGGTGCAGGAGTAGGCCATTCGGCCCTTCGAGCCTGCACCACCATTCAATAAGATCATGGCTGATCATTCACCTTAGTACCCCTTTCCTGCTTTCTCTCCATACCCTTTGATCCCTTTAGCCGTAAGGGCCATATCTAACTCCCTCTTGAATATATCCAATGAACTGGCATCAACAACTCTCTGCGGGAGGGAATTCCACAAGTTAACAACTCTCTGAGTGAAGAAGTTTCTCCTCATCTCAATCCTAAATGGCTTACCCCTTATCCTTAGGCTGTGACCCCTGGTTCTGGACTCCCCCAACATCGGGAACATTCTTCCCGCATCTAACCTGTCCAGTCCCTTCACAACGTTATATGTTTCTGTGAGATCCCCTCTCATTCTTCTAAAGATGAAATAGCAGCGCATTTGGAAAGCAGTGACAGGATCGGTCCAAGTCATCATGGATTTATCAAAGGGAAATCATGCTTGACAAATCTTCTAGAATGTTTTGAGGATGTAACTAGTAGAGTGGACAAGGGAGAACCAGTGGATGTGGTGTATTGGACTTTCAAAAGGCTTTTGACAAGGTCCCACACAAGAGATTGGTGTGCAAAATTAAAGCACAAGATATTGGGGTAATGTATTGGCATGGATAGAGAACTAGTTTGCAGGCAGGAAGCAGAGAGTCGGAATAAACGGGTCCTTTTCACTGCTGGGACCCCAGCTATTTACAATATTCATCAATGACTAGTGATCCAGTCTGTCCTCATATGTCAGTCCTGCCATCCCGGAAATCAGTCTAGTGAAACTTTGCTGCACTCACTCAATGGCAAGAACATCCTTCCTCAGATTAGAAGACCAAAACTGAACACAATAATCCAGGTGAGGCCTCACCAAGGCCCTGTATAGCTGCAGCAAGACCTCCCTGCTCCTATACTCAAATCCTCTAGCTATGAAGGCCAACATGCCATTTGCCTTCTTCACCGCATGCCAAACTTCAATGACTGATGTACCATGACACCCAGGTCTCGATCCACTTCCCCTTTTCCTAATCTGTCGCCATTCAGATAATATTCTGCCTTCATGTTTTTGCCACCAAAGTGGATAACCTCACATTTATCCACATTATACTGCATCTGCCATGCATTTGCCCACACACCTAATCTGTCCAAATCATCCTGCAGCCTCTTAGCATCCTCCTCACAGTTCACACCGCCACCCAGCTTAGTGTCATCTGCAAACTTGGAGATATTACTCCCAATTCCTTCATCTAAATCATTGATGTATATTGTAAATAGCTGGGGTCCCAGCAGTGAGCCCTGCGACACCCCACTAGTCACTGCCTGCCATTCTGAAAAGGACCCGTTTATTCTGACATTTTCCCCACTACTATAATTACCCATTTTCTCTCTCCCTCCTTTTTTAAACAGTGGGTTCACATTAGCCACCCTCCAGTCCATAGGAACTGATCCAGAATCGATAGACTATTGGAAAATGATCACCAATGCATCCACTATTTCTCGGGCCACTTCCTTAAGTACTCTGGGATGCAGACTATCAGGCCCTGGGGATTTATCGGCCTTCAATCCCATCAATTGCCCTAACACAATTTCCTGATGAACAAGGATTTCCTTCAGTTCCTCCTTCTCGCTAGACGCTAGGTCCCCAAGTATTTCCGGAAGGTTATTTGTGTCTTCCTTCGTGAAGACAGAACCAAAGTATTTGTTCAATTGGTCTGCCAATTCACCTGATTCTGACTGTAAGGGACCTATGTTTGTCTTCATTACTCTTTTTCTCTTCACATATATACGGAAGCTTTTGCAGTCAGTTTTTATGTTCCCAGCAAGCTTCCTCTTATACTCTCTTTTCACCCTCCTAATTAAACCCTTTGTCCTCCTCTGCCGAATTCTAAATTTCTCCCAGTCCTCAGGTTTGCTGCTTTTTCTGGCCAATTTATATGCATCTTCCTTGGATTTCTATCCCTAATTTCCCTTTTTAGCCACGGTTGAGCCACCTTCCCCGTTTTATTTTTACTCCAGACAGGGATGTACAATTGCTGAAGTTCATCCATGTGATCTTTAAATGTTTGCCATTGCCTATCCACCGTCAACCCTTTAAATATCATTCGCCAGTCTATTCTAGCCAATTCACGTCTCATACCATCAAAGTTACCTTTCCTTAAGTTCAGGACCCCAGTCTCTGAATTAACTGTGTCACTCTTCATCTTAATAAAAAATTCTACCATATTATGGCCACTCTTCCCCAAGGGGCCTCGCACAACAAGAATGCTAATTAGTCCTTTCTCATTACACATCACCCAGTCTAGGATGGCCAGCCCTCTAGTTGGTTCCTCGACATATTGGTCTAGAAAACCATCCCTAATACACTCCAGGAAATCCTCCTCCACCGTACTGCTACCAGTTTGGTTAGCCCAATTTATATGTAGATGAAAGTCACCCATGATAACTGCTGTACCTTTATTGCACGCATCCCTAATTTCTTGTTTGATGCTGTCCCCAACCTCACTACTACTGTTTGGTGGTCTGTACACAACTCCCACTAGCGTTTTCTGCCCTTTGGTATTCCGCAGCTCTACCCATACAGTTTCCACATCATCCAAGCTAATATCCTTCTTTACTATTGCGTTAATTTCTTCTTTAACCAGCAACGCTACCCACCTCCTTTTCCTTTCTATCGTTCCTGAATGTTGAATACCCAGTCTTGGTCACCCTGGAGCCATGTCTCCGTAATCCCAATTATATCACATTCGTTAATAGCTGCCTGCGCAGTTAATTCGTCCACCTTATTACGAATATGCCTCGCATTGAGGCACACAGCCTTCAGGCTTGTCTTTTTAATACACTTTGTCCCTTTCGACTTTTGCTGTAATGTGGCCCTTTTTGATTTTTGCCTTGGGTTTCTCTGCCCTCCACTTTTACTTTTCTCCTTTCTATCTTTTGCTTCTGCCCCCACTTTACTTCCCTCTGTCTCCCTGCATAGCTTCCCATCCCCCTGCCATATTCGTTTAACCCCTCCCCAACAGCACTAGCAAACATTCCCCTTAGGACATTGGTTCCGGTCCTGCCCAGGTGCAGACCGTCCGGTTTGTACTGGTCCAACCTCCCCCAGAACCGGTTCCAATGTCCCAGGAATTTGAATCCCTCCTTCCTGCACCACTTCTCAAGCCATGTATTCATCTGAGCTATCCTGCGATTCCTACTCTGACTAGCACGCGGCATTGGTAGCAATCCTGAGATTACTACCTTTGAGGTCCTGCTTTTTAATTTAAATCCTAGCTCCCTAAATTCAGCTTGTAGGACCTCATCCCATTTTTTACCTATATCGTTGGTACCTATATGCATCACGACAACTGGCTGTTCACCCTCCCCCTCCAAAATGTCCTGCAGCCGTACCGAGACATCCTTGATCCTAGCACCAGGGAGGCAACATACCATCCTGGAGTCTCGATTGCGGCCACAGAAATGCCTACCTATTCCCCTTACAATAGAATCCCCTACCACTATAGCTCTCCCACTCTTCTTTCTGCCCGCCTGTGCAGCAGAGCCACCCATGGTGCCATAAACTTAGCTGCTGCTGCCTTCCCCTGATGAGTCATCTCCCCCAACAATACCCAAAGCGGTGTATCTGTTTTGGAGGGGGATGACCACAGGAGACCCCTGCACTACCTTCCTTCCACTGCTCTGCCTGATGGTCACCATTCCTTATCTGCCTGAGTAACGTTTGCCTGTGGTGTGACCAACTCACTAAACGTGCTATTCACGATATCCTCAGCATCGCGGATGTTCCGGAGTGAATCCATGCTCCTTCCTCTCAGCATCTCGCTGGATAGGTGGTGACAAGGACTGTTCCCTCATAATAGCCAGGTTATGCAGCATGCAGCAGACTACCATAAATCCTGATACCCGCTCATCTGAGTACTGGAGGGCTCCTCCACAGCAGTCAAGACAGTGGAAGCTTTGCTTGAGGACGCTGATAGTCCTTGTATTCTTTATAATATGATATAATATTCCTTGTGGCAACATGGCTCTCATGGCCTGCGTGGGTTCTGGACCGGAGTCATGAGCCATGTTATCAGTGAATAATCCTTGTCGCCCAGTAGCCAGCTTTTGAGTTAACATGGTGGTTCAAATACAGGTGGCATAGAAGACTGCGACAGAATGAAGGAATTGTGACTGCTGCCAGGATAATGGTCATCACCTGCATGATAGGCTGCCTGTGGTCACACACTAGCTGCACATTGAGGGAATGGAATTCCTTTCGGTTCATGAAAATGGCAGAGTTCATATGAGGCTCACGCAAGGGATTGTGCATCCATTCAATGGCACCTTGCACCATGCGGAAGCCTGCAATCTTGCAAACTCTTATGTTCGCTCCGCCTGCTTATCTCTGACAAGAGGAATGAGATGAAGCTGTCTCTCTGTTTATAGAGAACCTCAGTAACCTCCCTTATGCAGCAATGTATTATAACTGCGAGATGTTGCATATATCTCCAGCAGCATCCTCAAAGATGCCAAATGCATAGAAGTTAAGAGCATCAGTCACCTAGACAGCCACAAGCTACTTTCCTGCTTTGAGGTTGCCATTGTGGCTGCAGCATTTGGCAGATTTCAGTCACAACCCCTTTAGTGAAGCAAAGAAATCTCAAGCATTGGTCCTGGCTGAAGTTGAGGTACGAGAATTGCTCCCTAAAGGCCATCTGGAGATATGCCTTCCTGCTGAGAGTCCTCCTCCTCCCTCTTCTAGCAGTTTGTCCTGCTCTGTGTGGCCTCTCTTCATTCTCCCAGTCATGCTCAATACCCAGAGGAAGCCCTACCAGGTCACCCATATCTGGAAGCAATTTGTTTCAGCACAAGGCTTCAAATCAATATAAAAGTACTTCGGCACCAGCCAGACCACTCCCTGTATCCCATTCAAACTTTAGGCAACTATAGGAAAGCTCTAAAAATGCATACAATTGCACCAGCAACAAACCTGTAAGCAGTTCATGATCTCTTTAAATAACACTGGTGGGGGTCCTTCATTTCGCTTAACGTGTTCAGCCATGCAAGGTTAAGACAGGGTGTAGGCTGCAATATGGTATTTGAAAATGGCAGCACTAGCATCAAGTTAGTGTTGCACATGGATTGATATCACAATTTGCCTGCTCCACATGCTGCCGGGAGTCATTAGGTGCGCGAGGGACCGTATGGCCTACTCCTGCTTGCATTTCTTATGTTCTTATGTCACATGACAATCTGATAGAAAATTTATAAGTAACAGCAGACACAAATGGCAAAAAGCAGACTTATTTTTAGAGTTTTAAACTACGAAGCAAAAGTCTGAGCAAATGTTGTTGCTTGGGCTGAGGTTTTGTGTGTTATTTTACATCTGGTTTCAGGAGCTGCTCGTGAGGCACTTTGATGCTCAGGCAGTTGATTAGGCTCAGACCATGGCAATTAATCATGTTTGATGTACGGGTCATTGGAGACTCAAAGGTGGGGGTAAAAACCTGCCTCTGAAGCACTTACGCTACTGTAATAATAGAATAAAAGATTTGTCGGGGGAAGGAGGGAAAAATAAATAAATAAATAAAAGATCTTACATCTTAAGCAAATACTGCAAATTCAATATGTGAATTAGAATTGATGTATCATGCAAATAACTGAGAATAAGAGGCTTTGGAAGGGGAAGAACAAATACTGTAAAGTGGTAGGTAAATAGTGCTACAAGTATCGGTGTAGTCTGTCCTTCAGAATCTGTACGGTGTGTAATATGTTTACCTTGTGATTGTCATGTGATATATTGCTTCAGTGTAAGTTGCAGGACTGTGGTATGCCTGTGTGAAATGTTGTATGTCTAAATTTCACAAAGCATTATTTTTGAAGACATTATGAAAATGTATTTATATTGTAGAAAGTGAAATTGGAATTTCAGTACAGAAGGGGTTAAAAGAAAATATAAAACAACAAACTTCACTCTCTGCCCTTTCCAGACAGAATTTATTGTAGTAGGAGACAACTCATCTATAGTGTAGATTAATGACCTTGTTTACTTCCTTCCAAAGCACTATCAAAAGATTATTCAATTGAAAGTCCAAAGATAGAGTAGAAGCCATTGTAAGACAGATGTGTCTAGAAATATCTGCAGTAAAATGGACATTCCACTGCAATTTATAACAGGACCTGTAACACTTTTAATTCTGAAAGGAATATAGAGTTCATTCACCTTCAGAGCAAATGTTTAAAAATAAAGACTTCCATTTATATAGTGCTTCACCACATTTCTCAGAAACATCTCAAAGCACTTCACATACAGGTAATTAATTTTGAAGTGAAATCATTGCCATTCTTTATGTTTTTGATGATGTTGCTTGAGGAAGAAATGCTAGCCAGTACACAGGAAGAAATCCCTATTTGTTTTCAAGTAGTGCCATGGGATTTTAATGACCACCTGAACCACTGGAACAGGAACATAAGAATATAAGAAATAGGCCATACAGCCCCTCGAGCCTGCTCCGCTATTTAATACGATCATGGCTGATCTGATCATGGGCTCAGGTCCACTTCCCTGCCCCTTCCTCATAACCCCTTATTCCCTTATCGTTTAAGAAACCGTCTATTTCTGTTATAAATTTATTCAATGTCTCAGCTTCCACAGCTCTCTGAGGCAGCGAATTCTACAAATCCACAACCCTCTGAGAGAAGAAATTTCTCCTCATCTCAGTTTTAAATGGGCGGCCCCTTATTCTAAGATTATGCCCCCTAGTTTTAGTCTCCCCCACCAGCGGAAACTCCTGTTTCACCTGAAGAACAGAACTCCCAACAATCAGTACTCTCTGAGGGCCCAAGTTTGCCCAGGAGTTGCTGCGTTTTTTTTGGAGCAACTAGATTTTTTTGGAGTATCTTAAAAATTACAATTCTGCCCATTTAATTTGCTCCAGTGTAAGTGAGTTAGTTAGGTTTTTTATTATTTACTTTTTTTTTCAAAAGGGGGCGTTACCAGCCACTTCTGCCTGTTTTGGCCACTTAATTAAGTTTGGACAGCTAAAAGTTACTCCAAACTAACTTAGGCCAGCGTATGTGTCCACTTGTGGCCGCACAGAAAAACCTTGCGGTGAGCTAAGAAATCAGCGCAGGTAGCCAGAGATAGGGAGGGGGGAAGGGAAGTGAAACGACCTTGTAAAACACTAAACACCTTCATAACAACATTAAAGAAGCATAAAAACCATAATCAATAATAAATGAAAAATAAATAAATTACTAAAAAATAAAAAGTTCTACCTCGCCGACTGCAACATGCACCGGCAAGCCCTTCGGCCAGGGCTAGGGGCTGAATGCGCGAACGCTCCAACGCACATGCGCAACATTGGCGGCACTCACACACATGCTGGGCCCTAGCCCCGCACCCCCTGCCGGCTCTGTTTATCCAGCACGGCCCGAGCTCTGCTCCTCACTGCTTATGCTGCGCCACGCCAAGGCCTATGACGTTCCAAGGAGCGAGGAGAATACCGAGGTAAGTTTTCGGTGCCGGTTTTTGTGTACAAAGTCGGAGGACCTCAGGGAGGTGTGCCATTTTAACCGGAGGGGCAAACTTGGGCCCTAAGTGTGGCACTGGATCATCAATCCAGAGGATGTTGCCAATATCTACACTGCAAAGTAATTCACCAATAAAAGTGCTCAAAGAGAAAGCCTTTGTAAATTAATCTAAAGTCACTGTCATCTTAACATTTACCCAGACACATTTTAGAATTTATTTCTGAATTCCACTTACAGGGACGAGAAATTCTATTCACCCAGTCAGGGCAAGTTACTTTCCAGCTTTGGTGAACTGAGAAACAAAGTAACTTGCTAGTTTGGAAGTAACATTATCGTGTTTGTCCCTTAATTTTTTCCCTTCTTGCTCATTGATCTTCTATGAATCCTTGAAGCATTTCCTTACCCTACTAATAAGCTCGCTGCTTATGTCAAAGCTATATTTTATTCATTTCAAAGACTAATTAATCTCCTCTGGTCAAAGTTCAAAATGCATTATTCATAACTCAAAAGTTAAGTTGAACAAGTTCAAAAATCATCATCATCATAGGCAGTCTCTCGGAATCGAGGAAGACTTGCTTCCACTCTTAAAATGAGTCCTTAGGTGGCTGAACAGTCCAATACGAGAACCGCAGTCCCTGTCACAGGTGGGACAGATAGTCGTTGAGGGAAGGGGTGGGTGGGACAGGTTTGCCGCACACTCTTTCCGCTGCCTGCGCTTGATTTCTGCATACTCTCGGCGATGAGACTTGAGGTGCTCAGCGCCCTCCCAGATGCACTTCCTCCACTTAGGGAGGTCTTTGGCCAGGGACTTTACAGATAACGGGGCAAAAATTGTCCTTTCCTTTAAGTTCTGTTACTACCGCCACGCTGCAGAGTGCAATGGCCGCCGGAGACCCACTTCCCCCACTACCGCTCCATTGCTGCCAATCCATCCTTAGTGCGTCATCAGAGCGCGCACCACCAATGCTCCCCACCGATGGCGAAATTCCGGCGAAAAAAATCTTGCTCCCACCACACGGTGCCAAAAGCAGTTTTTTGTACCGGCGCACTGAGCTTGGAGTCCTTCTAAAATGGCGGTGCGGTTCCCATTAAACGGGAGGACCTACTGCCACTGCCGCCATGTTTTTTTTTGTCAGCCGACTGCCATGTCAGGCTGACAATTATGCCCCGGGTTCAGTCGGGCCGCCAACTTGGGTGCCAGGCCACTGGCCCGGCCGAAACCCTCACTGGTGGCCCAGTGGACCGAACTCAAAGAAATCACGCAGGCTCTCCCCTATAAGTGAAGGAGAGAGCCGTGGTGACATGGCGCTGTGATTACATCATCAGCGCTACGCTGATGACTGGCAGCGACAAACACTATACCCGCCCCCAAATTCCACTCCTCTAGACTGCGAACTTCCACTTACCACCGCACATCCGCCCCCATTATCACCAACTTTCGGTTCGCTGACAAAAAAAGCCAAAGAGCAGAATTTCACTCAAGAGGCCACCGCATCCACCACGCCGGTAAAAACAACAGAAACAGGGTAGGTGCGCCCCGTTTCCAGCGGTGGGTAATTTCGGCCCCAACAACTTTTAAAACATCTATTACTATCTGTCCGGTGAAAGGATGACATCATTGCACTAATACCCTGTGTAACTGTGTGGCATCGGACATTCTTCAGAGCTGACCATGATATAAATGTAGCAAAAACTATTCTTGTTTTATGCTCAACGAGGAATTTTTAAAGCTGATGTACGTCATTTCAGATGGACATTCTTTTCAATGTTATACATTAAAACATCAGTCACGATGGTTCTCTTTGAATGTGTATTAGCCAGAAGTACCAAACAATTAGCAGTTTCTAGACTTGAAGAGAGTGATTCTGGAATCTCACCCTCCGAGCAAACAAAGTAAATCAACCTCAGGTAATTTGTTTCTGGTTTGTTGACACTATAAATCTCGTGAATTTAGAAATCAATATGAACAAATTCAGTTTAACTTGGCTGCTTAAAAATAAGAGTTCCCACATCATAACATCTGGTATAAGACCAGAAAGGTGCCCTCCTTTTCTTATGATGCCTCACCTCCCTGGCATCCAAAAGTGCTCCTGCTTGTCCTCCTCTTCTCCCTCAAATAGGTCATGCGGAAAGCACCCACATAGTGCTGAGGACTTCCCATGCTCCTGCTGCAATATGGGCCTACAATGCACCACTAGTACAACAGCCAACTAATGGCAGGAACACAAACAATGGTGCTAAAACTCACTTTAAAATTTGAAGCTGGCAGTCCAAACTGTTTCTTGACCCATCATCATCATCATAGGCAATCGCTCGGAATCAAGGAAGACTTGCTTCCACTACTAAAGTGGCTGAACAGTCCAACACGAGAGCCACAGACCCTGTCACAGGTGGGACAGATATTCGTCGGGGGAAGGGGGTGGGTGGCACTGATTTACCACATGCTCCCTCTGCTGCCTGCGCCTGATCTCTTCACGCTCGCAGCGTTGAGATTCGAAGAGCTCAACGCCCTCCTGGATGAACTTTCTCCACCTAGGACGGTCTTCGGCCAGCGTCTCCCAGGCATCAGTGATGATGTCGCACTTCACCAGGGAGGCTTTGAGGTGTCCTTGTAACGCTTCCGCTGCCCACCTTTGGCTCGTTTGCCATGAAGGAGCTCCGCATAGAGCAATTGCTTAGAGAATCTTGTATCTGGCATGCGAACTAACTGGCCAGCCCAGCGAAGCTGATCGCGTGTGGTCAGTGCTTCAATGCTGGGAATGTTAGCCTGGGCTAGGACACTGATGTTGCTGCGTCTGTCCTCCCAGGGGATTTACAGGATCTTGCGGAGACATCGTTGGTGATATATCTCCAGCAACTTGATGTGTCAGTTGTGACTCAGTGCGTAGCACAATCATCTCTGAGTCAGAAGGCTGTGGGTTCAAGACTCACTCCAGAGACTTAAGCACTCTCCGGTGGATGTAAAAGATACCATGCACTATTTTGCAGAAGAGCAGGGGAGTTATCCCTGGTGTCCTGGTCAATATTTATCCCTCAATCAAAAAACATAACAAAAACAGATTATTTGGTCATTATCCGAAGGTTCACCAGACTGATTCCCGGGATGGCGGGACTGACCTATCAAGAAAGACTGGATCAACTGGGCTTGTATTCACTGGAGTTCAGAAGAATGAGAGGGGACCTCATAGAAATGTTTAAAATTCTGATGGGTTTAGACAGGTTAGATGCAGGAAGAATGTTCCCAATGTTGGGGAAGTCCAGAACCAGGGGTCACAGTCTAAGGATAAGGGGTAAGCCATTTAGGACCAAGATGAGGAGGAACTTCTTCACCCAGAGAGTGGTGAACCTGTGGAATTCTCTACCACAGAAAGTTGTTGAGGCCAATTCACTAAATATATTCAAAAAGGAGTTAGATGTAGTCCTTACTACTAGGGGGATCAAGGGGTATGGCGAGAAAGCAGGAATGGGGTACTGAAGTTGCATGTTCAGCCATGAACTCATTGAATGGCGGTGCAGGCTAGAAGGGCCGAATGGCCTACTCCTGCACCTATTTTCTATGTTTCTATGTTTCTATGTGTCTTCTGTAAGTCGTCCATGCCTCTGATCCATACAGAAGGGCGGGTATTACTACAGCCCTGTAGACCATGAGCTTGGTGGTAGGTTTGAGGGCCTGGTCTTTAAACACTCTTTGCCTCAGTCGGCCGAAGGCTGCACTGGCGCACTGGAGGCGATGTTGAATCTCCACATCGATGTCTGCCTTTGTTGACAAGAGGCTCCCGAGGTATGGGAAGTGGTCCACGTTGTCAAGGGCCGCGCCGTGAATCTTGATGACTGGGGGGCAGTGCTGTATGGCGAGGACAGGCTGGTGGAGGATCTTTGTCTTATGGATGTTAAGCATAAGTCCCATGTTTTCATATGCATCGGTGAATACATCGATTATATCCTGGAGTTCAGCCTCAGAATGTGCGCAGACGTAGGCGTCGTCAGCGTACTGCAGTTCAACGACAGAGGTTTGGGTGATCTTGGACCTGGCCTGGAGGTGGTGTAGGTTAAACAGCTTCCCACTGGTTCTGTAGTTTAGTTCCACTCCAGCGGGAAGCTTGTTGACAGTGAGGTGGAGCATGGCAGCGAGGAAGATTGAGAAGACGGTTGGAGCGATGATGCAGCTGTGTTTGACCCCGGTTCGGACATGGATTGGGTCTGTAATGGATCTGCTGGTAAGGATCATGGCCTGCATGTTGTCGTGGAGCAGGCGAAGGATGTTGACAAACTTTTGGGGGTACCCAAAACGGAGGAGGATGCTCCATAAGCCCTCACGGTCGACAGTGTCAAAGGCCTTTGTAAGATCGAAAAAGGCCATGTATAAGGGCTGGCGCTGCTCCCTGCATTTTTCCTGCAGTTGTCGTGCTGCAAAGATCATGTCCGTTGTTCCCAGTAGGGGACGAAATCCGCACTGTGACTCCGGGAGGAGCTCCTCGGCCACAGGGAGAAGACGGTTGAGGAGGACTCTATCGACAACCTTCCCAGTGGTTGATAGCAGGGAGATTCCCCTGTAGTTGCCGCAGTCGGAATTATTCCCCTTTTTAAAAATGGACATGATCACTGCATCTCTGAGATCTCCCGGCATGCTCTCCTCCCTCCAGATGAGAGAGGATGAGGTCATGTATCCGCACCAACAGCGCCTCTCTGCCATATTTTAGCGTCTCAGCAGGAATTCCATCCGCACCCCAACGCAGAATTTGAATACACTTGACCAGCAACCAGCAGAAATGGAGAAATGCTGCTCACAGGCACAAGTGACAACATTCGACATGCATCTAAATTCGATTTGCATAGCAGCGCCTCTTTCAGTTGCACGGAATCAAATGCCGCCCAAACCTCCAAGAGGCGGTCAATGAGCAGTGCGGTTGGGATGGAGATCTGGCGCATTGGGTTTCTCCACATTTTTAGTGAGGCTATTTTTGGAGCACAGTGCAGAGGTAAATTGGCTCTTTTATTTTCATGTTTAAAAAACAAAATGCGTATACTTACTTTTGGGTTAAATAACCACCTATCAATTGAAAAATGTCCATTGCTGTGTAGAATAGTTCTTTCGCCCCTGGGACCTGAGCTCCAATCTAGTCCAAACTCAGGCAATAAAATTCTCCTTTTTCTGACAACTATAAGGTCCCCAAGTGAAATAAGTTTGTCTATTCCTTAATGGGTATGAATTCACTGCAAAAGCTGCCCATATTTCAGCACTAATTGGTAAGGATGCCTGACATGCGAAATGGAATTGAAAATTGTTATCCTTTACCTTAATAAGCACAAAATTTTATCCAAAATTTAAAACCTAGAGAGCTGAAAAGTCTCTTCTGATGCATTTATATTGCAACTTCAGCATCACTGTGAAGTGGTCTGACAGTCATATGAAAGTTACAACAGAACATCAGGTTTGAGGCTCCCTTTAACTCCAGAGGAAAGGAATGAGAGATTTCTGGAGTGAGAAGTCTCACCCTGCTTGGGGTTGATACTACATGAAGTATAATTCCAATGCAGTGTCAAACCAGTTCCACAAAATACTCAGGGTACCCCTTGGAATTCTTGAATATTTTGCAAACTTACTCAAAGCTTATTGAAATATACAGATCGAGTATAATGTTGGAAAGTGTGAGGTTATACACTTTGGCAAAAAAAAATCAAAGAGCAAGTTGTTATTTAAATGGAGAAAAATTGCAAAGTGCTACAAGTACATCAAGTGATCAGGAAGGCCAATGGAATCTTGGCCTTTATTGCAAAGGGGATGGAGTATAAAAGCAGGGAAGTCTTGCTACAGTTATACAGGGTATTGATGAGGCCACGCCTGGAATACTGCAGCAGTTTTGGTTTCCATATTTAAGAAAGGATATATATAGAAGATTAAGAGTGGGCTTGACAAGGTGGATGCAGAGAGGATGTTGCCACTAATAGGGGAGACTAGAACTAGGGGGCAGTATCTTAGAATAAGGGGCCACCCATTTAAAACTGAGATGAGGAGGAATTTTTTCTCTCCGAGGGTTAAAAATCTGTGGAATTCGCTGCCTCAGAGAGCTGTGGAAGCTGGGTCATTGAATAACTTTAAGACAGAGATAGACAGTTTCTTAACCGATAAGGGGATAAGGAGTTATGGGGAGCGGGTGGGGAAGTGGAGCTGAGTCCATGATCAGATCAGCCATGAGCTTATTAAATGGTGGAGCAGGATCAAGGGGCCATATGGCCTACTCCTGCTCCTATTTCTTATTTTCTTCTTATTATGCTCATAATAAAGGATGAAACTGAATACTGTATGCAATAAGTAAGTGTGACCTTAGCTCCTTTAATTAGACTCCAGAGTGCAGGTATAGCGTGGGAGGCCTGCTTATATACAGTGCTCCCAAGGGATGCTGGGATCCTTTGGGACTCCAATAGGTAGGCCCTCTGGTGGTGGTGTGATACAGGTTGCCAAGGGTTAAATACATAACACTTATGTATTAGAGAGTGCAACTGCTTCTGCCCCTGCTCTCAAGACATATTAAAATAAATGACCTGAGGTTGGTTGCCACAGTATCCATTGCCTATTAATAGATACAAGAAATGTAGGGGCCAATTTTCTTCTCTTCTGTGCCCAGCTGCAGAACGCAAAGGACAAATGGGTGGGGACCAGAAATGAGTGCCCACCCTGACTGCGCTGCACCCCAAATTCCTCTCAAGTTTTAGGCAGGGTGCACTTCAGTGAGACAGAAGGAAGCACAGCAACAGTTAAAGTCAATGGGGGTCATTATGACTTTAACAATAGTGTTAAATGGGTGATATTAATTCAGCCGCCGGGGAATGGTAGCATACTGGTAATGTTACAGGACTAGTAATCCAGAGGCCTGCTTTAATAATCCAGTGACAAGACTTCAAATCCCACCATGACAGTTGGGGGATTTAAATTCAATTAATAAAATACATCTGGAATAAAAGGCTAGTATCAGTAATAATGACCATGAAACCAGCAGATGGTCGTAAAAATCCATTTGGTTCATTAATGTCCTTTAGAGAAGGAAATCTGCCATCTTACCCGGCCTGACCTATGTGTGACTCCAGATCTACAGCAATATGGTTGACTCTTAACTAGCCTCTGAAATTGGCTCGCAAGCCACTCAAGGGCAATTAGGGATGGGCAATAAATGCTGGCCTGCCAGCGACACCCACATCTCATGGACAAATTAAAATTAAAATACACATCTCCCAATTTCAATTGACTTCATTTGCAATCCATGATTGGAATAGCAGACTTTCCTGGAAAAAGTGCATCAACTTTAAAGCTGTGCAGAAGCATCACCATTGAAAACTTTTACACCGCTGGAGGCACTGCCAGAGCTAAAATTACAAGCAAAGCAACTAAAGCAAGTCTTTTTGTCTCAATGCACGATCCTGAATTTGTAATATATGTACATAAGGTCTGCCCACCAACAAGGGGCGCTACCATCGGAGGTCCGAGGGTCATAGGTACACTCATGCTGGGCCCGGTATATAACCTGAACTTCACCTTTGTATCTTCACTTCTGGAAGCCATTAAAGACTGACCAGGTTACATCTGGTCATTGGCTCACAGTACGGAGTTCATTGTATCATTTCATACACTATAACTGGCGACGAGGCAAATACGAACCCACGCAAAAGTATGGCGAGCACAGCACGATCGAGTATTGTTGGAATTCTCAAGAGATTCAATGAGGGAGAGGATTGGGGAGATTTCACGGATCGTTTTGACCAGTATTTTGTGGCAAACAACCTAAACAAAGACGAGGATGCAGGGAAGCGCAGGGCAGTTCTTCTCACCGTCTGTGGCCCCATGATCTATGCACTCATCAAGAATCTGCTCTCACCCACTCTTCCTACAGAAAAGGATTAAAAGAACTGTGTGCTCTACTTCTGGAATACCTTAAACCCACGGAAGGAATCCTCATATCCAGATATCGCTTCTATATGCATATTGGTCCAGAAGGCCAGGACATAGCGGCATTTGTTGCCGACCTGAGATCTGAGACATCTTGCAGGGCCTTGCAAATTTGGGCCTGCGTTGGAAGACATGCTGCGTGACTTTTTCATGATCGGGGTCAACCAGGAGGCGATCTTAAGTAAGCTGCTGGCTGCGGAGATGCCGGATCTCAGCAAGGTCATCACCATCGCCCGGGCTTGCATGTCCACGCAGAAAAGCACGAAGCAGATATCGTGACAAAGCAGGAACTCCACGGCAAGTACTGTGTGCAAAATTGTATCAACGGCCGGCAGAACTGCACATGGCAGGGCCTACTCAACTGCATCTGCAAGACCGGGAGCTGCTCAAAGTTCGTCATCAAGGCTTACTCGACTGCATATGCGAGAATGAGAGCCGCTCAAAGTTCGCCATCGAGGGCCTACTCGACTGCTTATGCAAGAACGGGAGCCGCTCAAAGCCCACCATCGGGCACAAATCCGAGCTCAACGTGTTGGCGTTGCGGGGGCAATCACCGACCTCACCAGTGCCGCTTCAGGCAGTATGTATGCAGAGGGTGTGCGAAGACGGGGCATTTTCAGGTGACGTGTCCACAGCAGAGCAATCGAACTGCGACACACCACATGGACGATGATCAATTCAGTGTGGATCTGGCGATGCAGCCCAAGGCATTTCAGAGCTCCGAGGAGGAAGTGTGTTGCGTACGTGCATTCCTAACAAAGAGCCAACCGATAATGATGGAGGTAAAATTAAATGGCATGCCGGTATCCATGGAATTAGACACGGGTGCGAGTCAATCGATAATGAGCCAGAGGACTTTCGAAAACCTGTGGAAGACCAAGGCAGAGAGACCCAAGCTGAGTCCGATAAATGCAAAATTGCGTACCTACACCTACACCAAAGAGCTCATACCAGTGATCGGTAGTGCAGTAGTAAGAGTGTTGTACGAGGGAGCACTTCATGATCTACCATTATGGATTGTCCCGGGCAACGGCCCATCGTTATTCGGCAGGAGTTGGCTCGAGAAAATAAAATGGAAATGGTGCAATATCAAAGCTTTGTCATCAGCAGATAATGATTTGTGTGCTCAAGTGCAGAGCAAATTTCCCTCACTGTTTGAACCAGGAATTGGCAGCTTCAAGGGAGCCAAGGTGCAGATTCACTTAGGCCCAGACGCAAGGCCCATCCATCACAAAGCCAGGATGGTCCCGCACATGATGAGAGAAAAGGTCGAGCTCGAATTGGACAGGCTACAACGCGAGGGGGTCATCTCACCGGTCGAATTTAATGAATGGGCCAGTCCCAGGTGTTAAAGAGCAACGACACGGTCAGGATTTGTGGAGACTAAAAGGTCATGATCAACCAAGTTTCGAAACAAGATCAGTACCCGCTACCGAAAGCTGATGACCTGTTTGCAACCTCAGCCAGGGGAAAATCATTCACCAAATTGGATTTAACGTCAGTCTACATGACACAGGAACTGGTTGAATCATCAAAGAAACTTACGTGCATCAACACGCACAAAGAACTGTTTATTTACAACAGGCGCCTTTTTGGCATTCGTTCGGCGGCAGCCATATTTCAGAGAAACATGGCGAGCCTATTGAAATCCGTCCCCAGGACTGTGGTATTCCAAGACGACATCCTAGTCACAGGCTGTGACACCGCCGAGTACCTGCACAATCTGGAAGAGGTTCTTCTGGACAAAGTGGGACTCAGGCTGAAACGTTCGAAGTGCGTTTACATGGCACCAGAGGTAGAATTCCTTGGACGAAAGATTGCTGCAGATGGAATCAGGCCGACGGACATGAAAACAGAGGCCATCAAAAATGTGCGCAGGCCCCAGAATGTGATGGAGCTGCATTCGTTCCTCAGTCTTCTCAACTACTTCGGTAACTTCTTAATCAAATTGAGCACAGTATTAGAGCCTTTGCACAAGCTGCTCAGGAAAGGAGACTGGGTGTGAGATGAACTTCAAGACAGAGCCTTTGAGAAAGCTAAAAATCTGTTGTGTTCCCACAAGCTACTGGTACTGTATGACCCATGCAAGCGTCTAGTTTTGACCTGTGATGTGTCGTCCTATGGGGTCGGCTGCGTACTCCGGCAAGCCGATGAGTCAGGTAAACTACAACCAGTTGCATTCTCATCTCGAAGCCTGTCCAAGGCGGAAAGAGCCTACGGCATGGTAGAGAAAGAGACTTTAGC
The DNA here is from genome assembly GCF_044704955.1 of Pristiophorus japonicus. Classification (NCBI taxonomy): domain Eukaryota; kingdom Metazoa; phylum Chordata; class Chondrichthyes; family Pristiophoridae; genus Pristiophorus; species Pristiophorus japonicus. The sequence continues at coordinate 292,287,262 of NC_091979.1, forward strand.
ATGTGTTTATGGGGTAAAAAAATGCACCAGTACCTGTTTGGGCTTCACTTTGAGCTGGAAACCGATCACAAGCCGCTTATATCGTTGTTCTCGGAACATAAAGGTATCAATATCAATGCGTCGATCCGCATCCAGAGATGGGCGCTGACATTATCTACCTATGATTATGTCATTTGCCATAGACCAGGCACCGACAACTGTGCTGATTCATTGAGCCGGTTACCGTTGTCCACACAGGAGGTGGAAATGCCAATGCCCGCTGTTATGCACGAAGAAAGAGTCAGACTGAATACTGTGAGCTCAAAGTAAAGTGTGACATTAGACTTTTAATGCAGGACTCCAGAGTGCCTCTCCAATCTGTGAAGCCTCCTTAAATACCTGTGCTCTCAAGGGATTATAGGATCCCTTGCGACTCCAGGGGATGAGCCCTCTGGTGGTTGTACAGAATATATACAAATCTACATATATAACAACACTTCCCCTAAATTCAACAGTGTAACTATATACAAGGTGAGTCAATCTGAGGCCCTTCTTGATTGTCTCGGGGCAAATGCTGGTATTGGTGAATCGTCTGTTGGGCCCTCGCTGGGCTGCTGTGCAGCTGGCCTTGCTGGACTGCCTGGTGTGGTGAGTCCTGCTGGGCTGCTGTGGATGATGGGTTCTGCTTCGTGGTCAACCGCTGTGTCAGTTGCCACTGGTGTGTGTGTTGGGGGTCAAAGAAGGTGGGGTCCAAAGTGGATTGCTCAGGATAGTCCGTGAATCTGAGTTTGATTTGGTCCAAGTGTTTCCGGCGAATGAGTCCATTTGAAAGTTTGACCCGAAACACCCTGCTCCCCTCTTTGGCCATGACAGTGCCGGGAAGCCACTTGGGACCTTGTCAATAATTCAATACAAATACAGGATCGTTGATTTCAATCTCGAGTGACACATTTGCGCTATCATGTATTGACTTTGTTGGCGCTGCCTGCTCTCTATCTGTATTCATGTAGATCAGGGTGAACTAACGAGAGCCTTGTCTTAAGTGCTCTTTTTATGAGCAGTTCAGCAGGTGGGATCCTGGTGAGCGAATGGGGTCATGTGCGTTAGCTCAGCAGGACTTGGGATAGGCGAGTCTGCAGTAAGCCTTCCGTGACCCACTTCAAGCCCTGCTTGATGGTTTGCACTGCTCTCTCTGCCTGACCATTGGATGCTAGTTTAAACGGGGCAGATGTAACATGTTTGATCCCGTTACGGGTCATGAATTCTTTGAACTCAGCATTGGTAAAACATGGCCCATTGCCGCTCACCAGGACATCGGGCAGGCCATGCGTGGCAAACATGGCCCGCAGGCTATCAGTGGTGGCAGCAGACATGCTTGCCGACATTATCTCACATTCAATCCATTTGGAGTAAGCATCTACAACCACAAGGAACATTTTACCCAAGAACGGGCCTTCATAGTCGACATGTACCCTAGACCACGGTTTGGTGGGCCAAGACCATAAACTTAGTGGCGCCTCCCTGGGTACATTGTTTAACTGCGAGCATGTATTACAGCTGTGAACGCAGGACTCTAAGTCCGCATCGATACTGGGCCATCACACATGGGATCTGGCTATCGCTTTCATCATTAGATGCCTGGGTGGGTACTGTGGAGGTCACTGATGAAGGTGTCTCTGCCCTTCTTGGGAACCACTACCCAATTACCCCACAGAAGGCAATCTGCCTGTATAGACATTTCATTTTTGCGCCGCTGGAAAGGCTTTATCTTTCCCTGCACTTCCACTGGGACACTGGACCAGCTCCCGTGAAGCACACAGCTTTTGACTAGAGATAATAAGGGGTCCTGGCTTGTCCAGGATTTGATCTGCCGGGGCAATGACGGGTGAGTGCTCACTCTCAAATGCTTCCATAACCATGACTAAATCTGTGGACTGCGCCATTTCCACCCCCGTGGTGGGCAATGGCAGCCTACTGAGAGCATCGGCGCAGTTTTCTGTGCCTGGCCTGTGGCGGATGGCGTAGTTGTATGCGGACAATATGAGCGCCCATCTCTGGATACGGGCCGATGCATTAGTATTTATCAACTTACTCTCAGAAAACAGGGATATAAGTGGCTTATGGTCAGTTTCCAATTCAAATTTTAGCCCAAACAGATATTGATGCATTTTCTTTAACCCATAGACACACGCAACGCTTCTTTTTCAATCATGCTGTATGCTCTCTCAGCCTTAGACAAACTCTTGGATGCATAAGCAACCAGTTGCAATTTCCCAAAATCAATAGCTTGTTGCAATGCACACCCGACACATATGACGATGCATCACATGCTAGTACCAAACGCTTACATGGATCATACAACACAAGCAATTTGTTTGATCACAACAATTTTCTAGCTTTTACAAAGGCATTTTCTTGGCTTTTGCCCCATGCCCATTCCCTTTACGCAGTAAGGTGTGCAGTGGTTCGAACAGTGTGCTGAGACCCAGTAAGAAGTTACCAAAGTAGTTCAGGAGTCCCAGAAATGACCACAGCTCCGTCACGTTCTGTGGCCTCGGTGCGTTCTCAATTGCCTTGGTCTTCGAATCGCTGAGCCTGATGCCGTCTGCCCGATCCTTCTCCCCAGGAACTCCACTTCAGGCGCCAGAAAAATGCAGTTTGAGCATTTTAACCTGACTGAATGCTGTGAGCTCAAAGTAATGTGTGATCTTAGTCTTTTATTGCAGGTCTCCAGAGTGCCTCTCCAACCTCCTTAAATACCTGTGCTCCCAAGGGATAATGGAATCCCTTGGGACTCCAGGGGATGAGCCCTCTGGTGGCTATACAGAGCATATACTAGTTTACATATATAACACCCGCAGAGCTACTCATGGTCATGGATGCCTTTGAGAGTGAAAGGTTGCCCGTCACTGCTCAACAAGTCCTGGACCTGGACCAACCAGGATCGACCCTATCAGTTGTAAAACGTTGTGTTCTTAATGTGGACTGGTTGACCATCCCCAAGGAAATGGGTGATGAAACCAAACCATACAGCCGTCGCAAAGATGAGCTTTCCATCTAGTCCGACTGTTTACTGTGGGGTAATCGTGTTATAATGCCCAAGAAAGGCAGGGAGAGATTTGTACGAGAGTTACATAGTACGCATCCCGGTATTGTCATGATGAAGGCCATCACCAGGTCCCATGTTTGGTGGCCTGGCATTGGCTCAGACTTAGAGTCATGCATGCATCAGTGGAGCACTTGCATGAATTTAAGCAATAAACCAAAGGAAGCTCCGCTCAGTCTGTGGTCATGGCCATCCAAACCGTGGTCTAGAATCCACATCGACTTTGCGGGCCCCTTACTTGGTAAAATGTTTTTTGTGGTGGTGGATGCATACTCCAAATGGATAGATATGTGATCATGTCATCCAGCACTTCTACTGCCACCATTGAGAACCTGAGAGCCATGTTTGCCACACATGGTCTGCCAGGCATCGTTGTCAGCGACAACGGACCGTGTTTCACGAGCCTGGAGTTTCAAGAGTTCATGAAATTCAACGGCATAAAACACGTGATGTCAGCCCCGTTCAAACCCACATCCAATGGTCAAGCAGAGCCTGAAATGCGCAACTCACGGTTCCTGCAGGCACGCCTGTCATGCATACTGCTCAGTTACAGGACAAGGTCACACACGCTCACCGGGGTCCCACCTACGGAACTATTGATGAAGAGAGGCCTCAAAACCAGGCTCTCTCTAATCCATCCTGACCTTAACGATCATGTCAAAATCCGACGTCAACGCCAGCAGTGGTATCAGAACTGTATCACAGTGTCACACGACATATCTGTAAATTACCCAGTGTATGTACTTAACCATGGTCAAGGGCCCAAGTGGCTCCTGGGTAATGTTATGGATAAGGAGGGTAACTGGGTATATATGGTTAAGCTCAAGAATGGGCAGATCTGCAGGAAACACATTGATCAAATCAAGCTAAGACACACTGACGAACCGGAACAGTTGGAAGAAAACACTGCAAGCTTAGGCGACCAACCAACTCACATCCAGCCATCAGAAGAATCCACTGTGGTCAACGCCCAGCCCCAAGTCATGAGAGACTCAGAAAGTACTGGGATTGTACTGAGATGGTCAACCAAGGAGCGAAAGGCTCCGGACCGTCTGAACTTGTAATATGGACTTGTACCAAGAACTGGGGGAGGAATGATGTAATGTATGTACATAAGGTCTGCCCACCAACAGGGGGCACTACCATCAGAGGTCTTAGGATCATCGGTACACTCGTGCTGGGCCCGGTATATAACCTGAACTTCGCCTTTGTATCTTCACTTCTGGAAGCCATTAAATACTGACCTTGTCCCTGGCTCACAGTGTGGAGTTCATTGCATCATTTCATACACTGCAGTTAATATTTGATAGTAACCGATCTTGGCACTGATTAATGTTTGACAACAAATACTGATATTCTGCAGACCACTGAAGCAAGAACTGAAGCTCTGCAGCATGTCCACAGCTTCTGTGTTAGAGGTCCAAAAATTAAAACGTGACAAGGATCTGTAAACATTAAGATGCTCTCTGTTCCTTATAATATTCAACTGTCAAAAGCCACAGCATATTAGTTTTGTTGCGTATGATAGAAGCTCAATGGTCTGGATTTTGCTCCCACTGGTGGGTTGGCGGTGGAGTGTAAACACCACCTACCCACGTGATTCTGCCATGAAACTGACACTTTCCTCCAGGGGCCTTCACTTGCTATGGAGCGGTAATACCACTCCGGATAGGTTTACCACTGCTGGGAGGGGGGAATAGTGTTCTGCAGCCAGCTGAAGGGGAGCATTGCTTTTCTGCAAGATTGCTGAAGGAGTAGCCTCGGGAGTGCCATCAGCTAGAAGGGCTCCCTGATTCTCGGCTGCATCCCTGGATTTACTTTTGGTTGAAACCAGGGACAGAGTAGCAAGATTGTTGGACACTGAAGGCAGAAATGCCCATCAAAGCATGGTGCAGGCTATCTGGAGGGAGGTGGCAGAGGCAGTCAATGCCAGAAGAGGTAACTCAGCTAGATAGCTTAAAACAAATCCAGGCACTCACACCAAAACACAGGCTCCACCACTCAAATGGCTCAACCACTCAACTCCTCACCTCCTGTACTCTTTCTCTCTCATCATCACGATTGCAGTGCACAGTCAGAAAATTTGGGCAGTGAGGCCTATTATTAGGTCCTCAGCGAATTTCTCTCCTTTCCGTTGCTGTTACTGCCACTTACCAGAGCTGCCATAAGGAAGCTGGCGGTAGGCATTGGAAAGCAATAATAAAGGTGCTGACTTCCTCCATTGTAGGGAGAGGGACTTCTAGCGGCCTCATCTCCTTCCCGTTAACCCCAGACGCTTACTTGTGAGGTTCAGTGGAAGCCTTCCATCTAATCTTTGGAGCACTTCTGCCCTTTTATGTCTCTTCTGGTGTTGCAGTACCATCCCCGAAGCAGCACCATCGGAATTTCCTCGTTCACACTGGTGGGCTCTCTGTTGACGTCACGAATCCCTCCAGGAGCACGCCCTATGTAGGCGATGGGAAAAATCACCTACAACCAGTGTCAATCAGAGTTGCTGATAACCTTGAGTGCACAGGAAGAGGAGGCGTATACAGTAAAACCTGTGGGAGAGTGCAAGGTTGGAGGAATAGTGGGAACAGAAGGTTGATAAAAGCTGGGAAAAGCTCATTTTCAGCTTTGTGTGCTTTCTCAAAACATTGTAATTCCCTTATACTCAGCATCTATTTCTTCAGGTGAGACAGTACTGTATGCACAGCTTTGTTTTCCATGTTTCACATCCATTGGGGTGCCTTGCAAGAAAAGGCTGACCACAATGATCACCACCAGGTACTTCCACCGGGCAAGTAGCTGCCAGAACCAGAGTCTCAACTGCTGTCACTTCCTTACCAGTTGTATTGTGCTAGCTTACCAGCTCAAGCACCAGTGCAGGGACACCCACTCGGAAGGAAGTAACTCGTGAATCAGAAGGCTTTCACTGGCTGAAGTACTGAGCACTGGTGAGTATGAGGGATTAGGAGTGTAAGAGAGAGAGAGAGAGATAGAATGCCATTGTTCCATGGAGGGTGGAGAAATTACCACACTTGGCTGAGGGGTCAAGACTTCAAAAGAACAATGATTAGGGAGCATTGACATGATTTGCACACATATGGTGGAGATGATAGACAAATGAAAGGAGTCCCATGATCTGAAGAACACCTTGGAGACAACAACAGCGCATAAGATCTCCGTGCCATCAACAGAACAGGAACAGCTTCTGAGGACATTGGCAGCTCGTGGAGTGGCAGCGAACACTGACGGAATAGACGTTTTGAACAGAAGACTTTCACAGGGCTAATCAGTCTGTACTGACACTGAGAAGTAGCTCTTCTGAGCCTATGCCAAGCACCAGAGGGCTGCAAGGAGTGGGCGCAGATATCACTGTCTCCCTGGAGAGTGGCCTGAAGGCCCCCTCCAATGCCTACACACGAGGAAGCTTCAGACATGGGTCTAGCACTTCTGCCACTGCAAGAGAAAGGCTGCCAGAAACCACATCCCTGAGACAAGAGTAACCTCTAAAACTGCAGGGGTACTATCTCAGCCACCCACCTCTCAACCTCATTGTACCCAGGGGGAACCTCAGAGGAGTCGGAGACTAGAAGTATGAGCGAGTAAGTTCGCTGACACCATGTTAAGAAGGGGTTGTGGATAGGGTGATTAAAATTAGAATCATAGAATCATAGAATGGTCACAGCATAGAAGGAAACTCAGGAGGAGGAGGCTCGGGAGATCGGAGGAGAGGCCTATAAAAGGCCCATCAGTCAATTGGGGAGCGGAAGCGTCGAGGAGGCCAGCCGGTGCAGTTGCAGCAGGGAGGCAAAAAAGAAGTAAAAAGAAATCGAAAGGTGATGTCACAGCCAAGGGGGTAAGTGATTGGCTGGTGATTGGTAAGTAGTTTTTCTTTTTCTTTTCTTTATCAGTAAGTAACCTTTTAGCATTGTTGTTGCCAAATTAAGTTTATCTAAGGGTTAAGATAGAGGTGTACCGATGGATGTGGTGTATTTAGATTTCCAAAAGGCATTCGATAAGGTGCCACACAAAAGGTTACTGCAGAAGATAAAGGTACGCGGAGTCAGAGAAAATGTATTAGAATGGATCGAGAATTGGCTGGCTAACAGAAAGCAGAGAGTCGGGATAAATGGGTCCTTTTCGGGTTGGAAATCGGTGGTTAGTGGTGTGCCACAGGGATCGGTGCTGGGACCATAACTGTTTACAATATACATAGATGACCTGAAAGAGGGGACAGAGTGTAGTGTAACAAAATTTGCAGGTGACACAAAGATTAGTGGGAAAGCGGGTTGTGTAGAGGACACAGAGAGGCTGCAAAGAGATTTAGATAGGTTAAGCGAATGGGCTAAGGTTTGGCAGATGGAATACAATGTTGGAAAGTGTGAGGTCATCCACCTTGGAAAAAAAAACAGTAAAAGGGAATATTATTTGAATGGGGAGAAATTACAACATGCTGCGGTGCAGAGGGACCTGGGGGTCCTTGTGCATGAATCCCAAAAAGTTAGTTTGCAGGTGCAGCAGGTAATCAGGAAGGCGAAAGGAATGTTGGCCTTCATTGCAAGAGGGATGGAGTACAAAAGCAGGGAGGTCCTGCTGCAATTGTAACTAATGTGAGGCCGCACCTGGAGTACCGCGTGCAGTTTTGGTCACCTCACTTAAGGAAGGATATACTAACTTTAGAGGGGGTACAGAGACGATTCACTAGGATGATTCCGGAGATGAGAGGGTTACCTTATGATGATAGATTGAGCAGACTGGGTCTTTACTCGTTGGAGTTCAAAAGGATGAGGGGTGATCTTATAGAAACATTTAAAATCATGAAAGGGATAGACAAGATAGAGGCAGAGAGGTTGTTTCCACTGGTCGGGGAGACTAGAACTAGGGGGCACAGCCTCAAAATACGGGGGAGCCAATTTAAAACCGAGTTGAGAAGGAATTTCTTCTCCCAGAGGGTTGTGAATCTGTGGAATTCTCTGCCCAAGGAAGCAGTTGAGGCTAGCTCATTGAATGTATTCAAATCACAGATAGATAGATTTTTAACCAATAAGGGAATTAAGGCTTACGGGGAGCAGGTGTGTAAGTGGAGCTGAGTCCACGGCCAGATCAGCCATGATCTTGTTGAATGGCAGAGCAGGCTCGAGGGGCTAGATGGCCTACTCCTGTTCCTAATTTTTATGTTATGTTCTTATGTAAGTCATGGCAGGAGAGCTCAGGTACATGTGATACTCCTCTTGTACTATGTGGGAAGTCAGGGACGCTTCCGGTGTCCCTGACGACTACGTGTGCGGGAAGTGCATCCACCCGTAGTTCCTGACGGACCGCATTGCGGCACTGGAGATTTGGGTGGATTTACTCTGGAGCATCCATGATGCTGAGAATAACGTGAATAGCACGTTTAGCGAGTTGCTCTTACCGCAGGTAAAGGGTACACAGCCAGATAGGGAATGGGTGAACAACAGAAAGAGCAGTGCAAGGAAGGTAGTGCAGGGGTTCCCTGAGGTCATCCCCCTGCAAAACAGATACACTGCTTTGGGTACTGTTGAGGGAGATGACTCATCACGGGAGGGCAGCAGCAGCGAAGTTCATGGCACCGTGGGTGGCTCTGCTGCACAGGAGGGCAGGAAAAAAAGTGGGAGAGCTACAGTGGTGGGGGAGTTAATTGTAAGGTCAAAAGATAAACGTTTCTGCGGCCGCAACCGAGACTCCAGGATTGTATGTTGCCTCCCTGTGCAAGGGTCAAGGATGTCTCGGAGCGGGTGCAAGGCATTCTGAAAAGCGAGGGTGAACAGCCAGTTGTCGTGGTGCATATAGATACCAACGATTTCGGTAAAAATGGGGATGAGGTCCTATGAGACGAATTTAGGGAGCTAGGAGCTAAATCAAAAAGTAGGACCTCAAAAGTAGTAATCTCAGGATTGCTAGCAGTGCCACGTGCTAGTCAGAGTAGGAAACGCAGGATAGCTCAGATGAATATGTGGCTTAAGGAGTGGTACAGAAGGGAGGGATTCAAATTCCTGGGACATTGGAACCGGTTCTAGGGGAGGTGGGACCAGTACAAACCGGACGGTCTGCACCTGGGCAGGACTGGAACAAATGTCCTAGGGGGAGTGTTTGCTAGTGCTGTTGGGGAGGAGTTAAACTAATATGGCAGGGGGATGGGAACCTATGCAGGGAGGCAGAGGGAAGTAGAATGGGGGCAGAAGCAAAAGAAAGAAAAAAGAAAAGTAAAAGTGGAGGGCAGAGAAACCTAAGGCAAAAGGCAAAAAGGGCCACATAACAGCAAAATTCTAAAGGGGCAAAGTGTGTAAGAAAGACAAGCCTAAAGGCTCTGTGCCTCAATGCGAGGAGTATTCGGAATAAGGTCGACGAATTAACTGCGTAGATAGCAGTTAACGGGTATGATGTAATTGGCATCACGGAGACATGACTCCAGGGTGACCAAGGCTGGGACCTCAACATCCAGAGGTATTCAACATTTAGGAAGGAGAGACAGAAAGGAAAAGAAGGTGGGGTGGCATTGTTGGTTAAAGAGGAAATTAATGCAATAGTAAGGAAGGACATTAGCTTGGATGATGTGGAATCGGTATGGGTGGAGCTACGGAATACCAAAGGGCAGAAAACCCTAGTGGGAGTTGTGTACAGACCACCAAACAGTAGTAGTGGGTTTACGGACAGCATCAAACAAGAAATTAGGGATGCATGCAATAAAGGTACAGCAGTTATCATGGGTGACTTTAATTTACATATTGATTGGACTAACCAAGCTGGTAGCAATGCGGTGGAGGAGGATTTCCTGGCGTGTATTATGGATGGTTTTCTAGACCAATATGTCGAGGAACCAACTAGGGAGCTGGCCATCCTAGACAGGGTGATGTGTAATGAGAAAGGAATAATTAGCAATCTTGTTGTGCGAGGCCCCTTGGGGAAGAGTGACCATAACATGGTAGAATTCTTTATTAAGATGGAGAGTGACACAGTTAATTCAGAAACTAGGGTCCTGAACTTAAGGAAAGGTAACTTTGATGGTTTGAGGCGTCAATTGGCTAGAATAGACTGACAAATGATACTTAAAGGGTTGATGGTGGATAGGCAATTGCAAACATTTAAAGATCACATGGATGAACTTCAGTAATTGTACATCCCTGTCTGGAGTAAAAATAAAATGGGGAAGGTGGCTCAACCGTGGCTAACAAGGGAAATTAAGGATAGTGTTAAATCCAAGGAAGAGGCATATAAATTGGCCAGAAAAAGCAGCAAACCTGAGGACTGCGAGAAATTTAGAATTCAGCACAGGAGGACAAAGGGTTTAATTAAGAGGGGGAAAATAGAGTACGAGAAGAAGCTTACCGGGAACATAAAAACTGACTGCAAAAGCTTCTATAGATATGTGAAGAGAAAAAGATTAGTGAAGACAAACATAGGTCCATTGCAGTCGGATTCAGGTGAATTTATAATGGGGAACAAAGAAATGGCAGACCAGTTGAACAAATACTTTGGTTCTGTCTTCACGAAGGAAGACACAAATAAACTTCCGGAAGTACTAGGGGAGCGATGGTCTAGTGAGAAGGAGGAACTGTCTAGTGAGAAGGAGGAACTGAAGGATATCCTTATTAGGCGGGAAATTGTGTTAGGGAAATTGATGGGATTGAAGGCCGCTAAATCCCCGGAGCCTGATAATCTGCATCCCAGAGAACTTAAGGAAGTGGCCCTAGAAATAGTGGATGTATTGGTGATCATTTTCCAACAGTCTATCGACTCTGGATCAGTTCCTATGGACTGGAGGGTAGCTAATGTAACACCACTTTTTAAAAAGGGAGGGAGAGAGAAACGGGTAATTATAGACCGATTAGCCTGACATCAGTAGTGGGGAAAATGGTGGATTCAATTATTAAGGACGAAATAGCAGCGCATTTGGAAAGCAGTAACAGGATTGGTCCAAGTCAGCATGGATTTATGAAAGGGAAATCATGCTTGACGAATCTTCTGGAATTTTTTGAGGATGTAACTCGTAGAGTGGACAAGGGAGAACCAGTGGATGTGGTGTATTTGGACTTTCAAAAGGCTTTTGACAAGGTCCCACACAAGAGATTGGTGTGCAAAATCAAAGCGCATGGTATTGGGGGTAATATACTGACATGGATAGAGAACTGGTTGGCAGACAGGAAGCAGAGATTCGGGATAAATAGTTCCTTTTCAGAATGGCAGTCAGTGACTAGTGGAGTGCCGCAGGGCTCAGTGCTGGGACCCCAGCTCTTTACAATATACATTAATGATTTAGATGAAGGAATTGAGTGTAATATCTCCACGTTTGCAGATGACACTAAACTGGGTGGTGGTGTGAGCTGTGAGGGGGATGCTAAGAGGCTGCTGGGTGACTTGGACAGGTTAGGAGAGTGGGCAAATGCATGGCAGATGCAGTATAATGTGGATAAATGTGAGGTTATCCATTTTGGGGGCAAAAAAGCGAAGACAGAATATTATCTGAATGGCAGCAGATTAGGAAAAGAGGAGGTGCAACGAGACCTGGGTGTCATGGCTCATCAGTCATTGAAAGTTGGCATACAGGTACAGCAGGCGGTGAAGAAGCCTTCATAGACAGGGGATTTGAGTATAGGAGCAGGGAGGTCTTACTGCAGTTGTTCAGGGCCTTGGTGAGGCCTCACCTGGAATATTGTGTTCAGTTTTGGTCTCCTAATCTGAGGAAGGACGCTCTTGCTATTGAGGAAGTGCAGCGAAGGTTCACCAGACTGATTCCCGGGATGGCAGGACTGACATATGAGGAGAGACTGGATCAACTGGACCTTTATACATTGGAGTTTAGAAGGATGAGAGGAGATCTCATAGAAACATATAAGATTCTGACGGGACTGGACAGGTTGGGGAAGTCCAGAACCAGGGAACATAGTCTTAGGATAAGGGAAAGGCCATTTAGGACTGAGACGAGGATAAACTTCTTCACTCAGAGAGTTGTTAACCTGTGGAATTCCCTGCTGCAGAGAGTTGTTGATGCCAGTTCATTGGATATTTTCAAGAGGGAGTTAGATATGGCCCTTACGGTTAAATAGATCAAGGGGTATGGAGAGAAAGCAGGAAAGGGGCACTGAGGGAATGATCAGCCATGATCTTATTGAACGGTGGTGCAGACTTGAAGGGCCGAATGGCCTACTCCTGCACCTATTTTCTATGTTTCTATGTTTCTATGAGACTATTCAGCCCGTTGAGCCCATGCTGGCTCTCTGCAAGAGCACTTCAGCTAGTCCCACTCCACCGCCCTTCCTCCATAGCCCGGCAGAAAAATTTCCTTCAGGTACTTATCCAATTACCTTTTGAAAGCCACGATTGAATGTGCCTCCACCAGCCTATCAGACAGTGCATTCCGGATCATAACCACTAGCTGCGTAAAAAAGTTTGTCCTCATGTCACCTTTGGTTCTTCTGCTAATCACCTTGAATCTGTGTCCTCTGGTTCTCGACCCTTCCGTCAATGAGAACAGTTTCTCTATCTACTCTGTCCAAGCCGCTCATGATGTTGAACACCTCTATCAAATCTCCTCTAAATCTTCTCTGCTCTGAGGAGAACAACCCCAGCTTCGCCAATCTACCCACATAATTGCACTGTGATATTATAGAGTGCCCTTGTACTGCCAGTGTGAGCTCGTACTGCCAGTGTGCCCATAGTAGTTTCTGAATCCCTGGAACCATTCTGGTAAATCTTTTCTGCAACCTCTCTAAAGCCTTCACCTCCTTCCTAAGGTGTGGTGCCCAGAATTGGACACAATACTCCAGTTGAGGCCGAACCAGTGTTTTATAAAGATTCATCATAACTTCCTTGCTTTTGTACTTTATGAAGCCTAGAAAGCTTTTTTAACCAATTGGTTAACTCAGCCTGCCTTGCCATCCTCAATGATTTGTGCACATTTCCGAGGTCCGTCTGTTGATGCACCCCCTTTAGAATTGTACCCTTCAGGTAATATTTCCTCTCCTCATTCTTCCTATCAAAATGTATCAATTTACACTTTTCTGCATTAAATTTCAACTGTCACATGTCTGCCCATTCCACCAGCGTGTCTAGGTCCTTTTGAAGTCTATCACTAACCTCTGCACTGTTCACTATACTTCCAAATTTTGTGACATCTGCAAATTTTGAAATTGTGCCTTGTACACCCACATCCACATCATTAATATATATCAAGAAAAGCAGGAGTCAGAGTACTAACCCCGTACTCTGTGTACATTCCTCCAGTCCAAAAAACAACCGTTCACCACTACTCTCTGTCTCCTGTCACTTAGCCAATTTCGTATCCATGCTGCCACTGTCCCTTTTATACCATGGGCTTCAACTTTGCTGGCAAGCCTATTATGTGGCACTTTATCAAACACCTGTCAGAAGTCCATATACACCACATCAACCGCAGCGTCCTCATCAACTCTCTCTGTAACCTCAAAAAACTCAATTAAGTTAGTTAAACACTATTTTCCTTTAACAAACCTGTGAAGGCTTCCCTTAGTCAATCCACTCTTCTCCAAGTGACTGTTAATTTTGTCCCGGATTATCGTTTTTTGGAACATTTTGAGAATATGTTGTTATGTGAACTAACACAGCTTGTGCACATAGAGTTCTGAGTTCCTTTCCATATATGCTTTCAGCTTTTGGATGATGGCAGGGGAAATGTAACCTTCTGTCTTATGAAAGACATTGGCAGGAGTATTTTGCAGTGAGAGACTATGTGACGACATGAGGGGAGAACAGGCAGGAATGAAATGCCTCTTTTTGGAGAGTGAAAGCTTTGACTATCAATTGCATCTCCTTTGTCTGCCTGTTGATTTTCCTGTCATCCACTTCATCCTTATCACCCTCCCTCTTCATCAGCATCGGCTTCAGCAAGACTTTCTGGGGCCGAAACTGCCCACCGCCCAAAATGAGGCGCACCGACTGTTGTTGATGTGTTTGGGCCGCCCATGCATTGGGGCGGCTGTTCTGTCGAAATTCAGCACTTCGGGGATTTTTTTTCAGTAGGGTGGAAGTTGCCTTATCATGGGGGCAGAAGTGGGGGTGGGGCGGAGAAGCCGAGGCTCTCAGTCACCGCACTGCCATATCATTCAAAGGGAAGAGCTACCTCAAACTCTGCGACCACTTCAGTGGCAAACACTAGGCCACCAGGGAGGGTTTCGGCCGGGCCAGCGGCCTGGCACCCAAGAGGGGGTACCAGGCTGCCTGTTGGCGGCCTGGCCGAACCCAGGGGCATAATTGTTGGCCCGACCTGGTATTCAGCCGACAAAAAAAAAATAACATGGCGGCCACAGCAGTGCGCCCTCCGCTTTAAGGGCGGCCGGGCCGCCTTGCTACAGAGAGTGCACCGACACAAAAAGCTGTTGGGGGCACCGATCAGTGGCGAAGCCGCTACCGCGGGGCAATAGCAGGAAAGGGCCCATTTCCTGAGGGGCAATTTCGTGAGGGGGTCCCTGCCAGTCGGTAAGGGGTCAGCACCTGCACACCGCGTCGGGAAAACGGGCAGAGCGGCCCTGGGAACCGCTCCAAAACTCATGAAAGTCAATTTACAAAATGGCGGCCCCTCCGCGGAGAGTCGGCAGCCATTCCGCACCGCCCCATGGCTGCTGCTTTCAGGCGGCCAGAGTCCTTATCAGGAGGGGCAATTTCAGCCCCTCTGCATTGTGATATTATAGTGTGCCCTTGTACTGCCGGTGTGAGCTGGTACTGCCAGTGTGCCCATAGTAGTTTCTGCCCCCGATTACATTACTCAGTCGATACGGTGCACAACATTGTCTTCAACTGACAGAATGAGATAAAACATTCATTAATTGCAAAATTCAATTGAATTTATTTTGTCAGCAGGTTAGAAGGCAATAGAAGCAGTTACATCGATCAGGACCACAGTCTGTGAAATCAAAGTGATTTCAGCCTAAAATAGATGAAAAATAAAATCACAATCCACATTTTGGTTGGTACAAAAAAATGTATCTTTGTTAAATTAAAGCCTTAGCTCGTTTGACAGAAGGCATGTGGACCTCCTGATAACACTATTAGCACTGCCGGTTACATAGTGGACTCCAGTTCAAGCTTTGCAGTCTGTGATTGATATTGTGAACGGCAAGAATGTGATTAGAAGGAATGGGAATCACTCCTATAAGGTCAGAACTGCTGGGCCTGCACTACTGAGAAGGGGCTGGGTGGAAAATAAAACAAATAGAAATACTGGAAATATTTTCAAAAATCACTCATCTGAAAACAAGGACAGATAGATGGTAAGAAAAAATAAAACGAAGAAGACCGCAAATGAAACAGACTGGAGCAGCTACGGAATTCTCAGTTAGAATTGAGAATATCAATACCAACAAGTATTGAGCTTATTTGCCCCTATTTTTATCCCAATTTTATTCCCTCCTCTACTGTAGGTTTTTGGGTATATTTGGGCTCAGTGGGGGGGCCGGGTTTTGCGCCTGGTGAATTTGTCCCTGATGTTGGGAACTCCCATTGAGCTGGTGGCGGGGGAAGAGTAGGGCACTTAAATGGTTGCTGACAAAGAATGATGGGAACATTCAAAGAAATGATTGCACATGGTAACAAAAATTGTGTTACTCTTCAAAACGACTAGGGTCTGGAAATTCCTGGGGTTGGAGAGGTCACTTCCAAAAGGAGTGGGAGTAATTGTCATAAATATATAACCCAGAGGAATAACTCTTCCCACAAATTCCTGATTGCCACTCACCCGAACCCTATCAGCGGCAATGATTTTCCTCAGCGCTAAATTCATCCTGATGACTCTCAGTGGTGTTTCACCAGTTGGTCATCAAAGCGATAGGTGGGAGTAAATTGGGAAGGAGTTGGGGAAGAGAACTGCAATGACGAATCCTAACCCACAAAATTGAGTAATAGGCATCACCATTGTGTCCTGAACTGCTCGCCAAAAGAAGTGTGGTGGGCAAATGTAATCGAAGATGAAATAAGGAAAAAAAATTTAAACGTATGGACAATCAAAACATTGATTGATTGAAGGAAATGTAAGTAAGCAGAAATATCATAGATTCAGTTATAAAGCACCGTGCGTAGAGATTGCACTTTGGGCACAATCGGCAATCTGGGCCCAAATTGCGCTTGATATTGCACAGGTTTTCCAAAGTGAAGTTAAGGTTCAAGTTTTCATCTAAACTTATTTGCATAAACACAAACGCAAAATCTTCCATGAACCAGTGCAACCAGGCAGCGTAATAGAATGTAATTGGGTTTGTTTTCCTTGCATTAAAATATATTCTTTGATATATTTAAGAGAGGCAACCTGGTGTGGTTTTAATATTACAGCTGAAAATGAGTTTATCACAAAAATACGCATGTTGTCCAGGTCTTGCCGTATGCGGGCTTGGACTGCTTCATTATCTGGGGTGTTGCGAATGGAACTGGACACTCGGCAATCATCAGCAAACATCGCCACTTCTGACCTTAAGATGGAGGGAAGGTCATTGATGAAGCAACTGAAGATGGTTGGGCCCAGGACACTGCCCTGAGAAACTTCTGCAGTGATGTCCTGGGGCTGTGATGATTGACCTCCAACCATCACAACCATCTTCCTTTGTGCTAGGTATGACTCGAGCCAGTGGAGAGTTTTTAACCCTGATTCCCATTGATTTCAATTTTACTAGGGCTCCTTGATGCCACACTCGGTCAATACTGCCTTGATGTCAAGGGCAGTCACTCTCACCTCACCTCTGGAATTCAGCTCTTTTGTTCATGTTTGGACCAAGGTTGTAATGAGGTCTGGAGCCAAGCGGTTCTGGTGGAACCCAAATTGGGCATCGGTGAGCAGATTATTGGTGAGTAAGTGCCGCTTGATAGCACTGTCGTCGATAATTCCATCACTTTGCTGATGATTGAGAGCAGACAGCTATGGCAGTAATTGGCTGGATTGAATTTGTCCTGCTTTTTGTGGACAGGACATACCTGGGCAGTTTCCCACATTGTCAGGTAGATGCTATACTATGCTGAACCATTTACTAGTTTCATTGGTGAACACAAAACGTTTAAAACGTGCCTACTAGTGCCTTTGGACCTAAAAAAACCAAATCTAATTTGAAGGGCCACCTCAAACGGTTAAAAATGGGCGCAATTGGTGGATACTTGGCAGGCTCATTATTTTGATCTGGGGACGAGGCCAGTTTAATTGGCGGGGCAGCTTCCAGTACAATGCTTTAATTCCCGTATTGGACTGTACAGCCACCCGAGGACTCACTTTTAAAGTGGAAGCAAGTCTTCCTCAACTTCATAGGACTGCCTATGATTTGATGATGATGTGATTTTAAACCAGCGTTAAAGATTGCGGAAACTCAATTTACACTTGATGCAATTTGCGCTTAAAATTCCTCGACCTTTTAGGCAAATTGCCGAAACTCTAAGGCCACATGTGTACACTATGTCTACATCAGTCCTTAAGTTAACAGTTGAAAACCGATATACATTTTGCATTCATATTTAAATTATCAACAATTTTTATGGGGCTGAATGCCACGAGAATCGGGTTTTTCTCCAAATTCCAGCCCCCATTGGATGAAGGGCATGTTCTCTGTCTGGTGTCCAATCGGAATTTTGGGCCCAATATTAATGTGCTACAAACCTGTCATTTAATTAATCATAATCTTTAATCAGGCACCACTTTTATTTTAACTTGAGGGAGAAAACTATAATAAATTCTTGTTAATCTGTGCTCTGCTAATGTTCAGGATATTCATAGTTTCAAGATAATTTGCAAACCAGTATGTTAATCGCTTCCGTTTTAACTTCCTAAAATTTTTGCACATGCAATAAATCTGAGATGGCCATGTCCTCCTTACTGCATCAGCACAGTTTAAACATAAACTTCCAATAATATAATTATTTATAATATAATTCACACTAATTAAAAACTTTGTGTGAGAGCAGATGGATCTGTTTGATAATACACCAATGAAAGAGCTCCATCTGCTACAGCAGACACCTGTACACAAGGAAGTGAATATGAAAGCAACAGTGCATTGACAATTATCTTACATAATGTGAAAAGGTCATTTTTGCCTGTTCCTATGAAGAACACCTTTTTGTGGCTAATACATCTGTTATGTATTGTCCATGTACATTAAATGTATAGTTACAATGGTGCGCCACAAGGGGCATTGTGGTGGGAAACCCGAAAGTACCTGCGAGACAGAGTATAAAAGGCTGCCCACCACACCTGAGGAGCCGAGCCCTCTGGTGTTACACAATAAAGGACTAGGTCACAGCGGTTACTACAACACCAGACTGTGTGGTGTCAGTGATTTGAGTGCTACATACATCACAAATTGGTGACGAGGACACGGACGAGCTCTTCACACAACCATGGCTACTTTGGGCACGCTAAAGGATTTCACAGAGGGTAATGACTGGGATGTCTTTACGGAAAGGCTCGAGTACTATTTCATAGCAAACGACCTGACAGGGAACTCGAACGCACTGATAGAGAAGCGTAAGGCGATATTGCTGTCCAGTTATGGCGATGAGGTTTACTGTCTCGTCAGGGATTTGCTGGCACCCACGAGCGCCAAGGACAAGTCATATGAGGAGCTGATTGAACTCATTCGTAACCAACTGAAACCGAAGGAGAGCATCCTCACAGTCAGGCACAAATTCTACCATCACTGCAGACCTGAGGGCCAGGATGTCACCAAATATGCTGCGGACATCAGGAGACTTGTGGCGCCGTGAGATTTTGGCACATACCTTGACGAGGCGTTGCGAGATGTCTTTGCTATGGGGATTGGCCATGAGGGTCTCCTTCACAAGCTGCTATCCACTGAACCTACAGTCAGCCTACAGCAAGCCATCACCATCAGCCGGGCATTTATGACCTCGACTTGCAGCACCAAGCAGATGATCCACACGGACTCGAACCCGGCAGGTACTATTCACAGGATAGCGCCCGTCACGGACAAAACTGCAGAACGTGGCTCTGCCCAGGGCAGAGAGCACGGACCTCAGGGTCCTGGAACTCAGAGTCTGCCGAGGGGGGCTAATCGAGTAGCACCATGCTGGCGCTGCGGAGGAAGCCATGGGGCTCACGGTTTGCGGAGTATACGTGCAATACCTGCCACACGAAAGGCCACCTTCAGCGTATGTGTAAAAGACACCTGACTCACCGTGTGGCTGAGGAGACAGTAGATGATCTGCTATCCAGCGAGGAACGTTGCGGTTTGGCTCGACGGGCATCCCAACCCCAGCTAGAAGAAGATGATGCGTTTGGACTGTACACGTGTACCGACGATTCGGCCCCAGTGATTATGGAAGTCAAGATTAACGGAGTCCCAGTGAGTATGGAAGTGGACACGGGGTCGGGTCAGTCACTGGTGAGTCAGGAAACTTTTGATAAACTGTGGATCAACCCAGCTGCACGACCCAAGCTGGTCCCGGTCACGGCGAAGCTGCGCACCTACACCAAGGAACTGATACCTGTTCTTGGCAGAGCGGATGTGCAGGTATCTCACGGGGGCGAGACACACGGTTTACCTTTCTGGATCATTGCAGGTGATGGGCCGACGCTACTCGGCAGGAGATGGATGGGGAAGGTCCTTGGGAGCTGGGAAGACTTCATTCCTCCACAGACCGCTGTCCCCCGTGTTCACAGGCAGAGCAGGCCTCCACCTTCTGATCGGATGGCAGCGAAGGAAGCGTGTGTGGGGTTGGGCAGAGCAGCGGCGGCCATTGACTCTTTCATGCAAAGTCTGAGAGTGAGAAAGAGGCGCTGGAACCAGCAGCAGCGGCGACCGAGGTGGAGAAGGGAGAAGGGCTTCGACGGGCTGCTCCAGCAGGCACCATCGGCCCGCAGGCAGAGGTGACCGTTCACGGGGCTTGCAGCAGGAGGATCGGTGAATCGGCAGTTCCGGGAGCGGGACTCGCTCGGCGACGTCGTGAGGGCCGGTGCTCCGAGGAGCGAGGCTCGTCCAGGATCGGCTGCGGCAGTGAGGAGGTCGGCTCCGGAGAACGTGTGTGTGTGTGGCGGCTCCCGGGGTGCTCCGGAGGATGCGGCGGTGCGGGGGCCGGTGTGTTGCGGCTCCCGAGTGCGTTCAGAGTGTGGCAGCTCTCGAGAAAGAGAGAGAGGGAGAGCAGGCAGCAGCACAGCGAGCTGAAGATGGCGGCGAGCCTCGTGGCAGCAGAGTTCTGCAGAGAGAGGCAGGCACCAGCAGAGCACCTAAAATGGCGCCCAGTAGAAACCATGTGGGAGAAAAAAAATGGTATCTTAAAAGGGAAATGTACCCGGGAGTCTTAAAGGGGCCTTACACCGTAGGCGGTCCCCACACAAAGAGACTTTTGTAAGGGCAAGAGTGAGTCAAATGATTACTGTGATTTGTATGATGACGTGATTTATGACAAGAGTTAATATTTTGATGCTAAAATGATTACTGTGATTAAAATGATTGAGATGATTGGTGAAAAGAGTTAATATCACAATGCGCAGTTAAAAGGGTTAATGGATCTGTGCCTAACATGACTAATGGATTAACGCGATTCCTGATTTTATGTGATTTATGCAATTGTTCAGCGGCTGCAGACAAACCGCAAAAGGCAACTATTTTCTGAGAACAGAGGCAACGCACCAGTTGCCATACCCTGTCTCAGCACAGCCCATTACCTCAGGCAAAAAGGGGCAGTATGTCGTCACCACACCTCACCCAGTGGAGCTGGGATTTAATAATTGTTCAGTGCACCTGCAACCTTTTGATATAACTCTTCAACGCATCTATATGTATCATACAAATGTACTGTCCATGTGTACCTGCTTTCTACTGGAGATTATGTTTGTGTACTTGTATCATCCATGTAAATACTGCAAATACCACATGCTTGCACCGGATCGCAAGCATAATCTCTACATGGGGGGGGAAGAGGGAAGTGGATGGTCATGGACTGACAGACACAAATCAACCGGGACGAACCAGGTCGAGGTTACCGGCAATTTGCTTTTGGAACTGGGGCGGGGGGAGTGAGATTTATGTATTGTTCATGTACATTAAATGTATAGTTACAATGGTGCACCTCAAGGGGCACTGTGGTGGGAGACCCAAAAGTACCTGCGAGACAGAGTATAAAAGGCTGCCCACCACACCTGAGGGGCACTCTGGAGCTACTCAATAAAGGACCAAGGTCACAGCAGTTACTACAACACCAGGCTGTGTGGAGTCAGTGATTTGAGTGCTACATACATCACAACATCAGTTGTACTTCCATACATATTTCCGATAACAAGTCTCGTGGGAAGAAAAACAAAACTAAAAATAGCAACCGAGTTCACAGAAAACAGAAGACAGTAAAACACTGGCAAGAAAATGATAAATGCAACATAAAATCAAAATAAATAGAAACATGATAGAGGTATAGCAGGGAGCTAAATAATGAGCAAAAATGGATGAGGTATACAGAGCAAAAAGATGGACGGGAACAATTGTCAAATGTACACATAGGGGCCGAATTTGGTGCAAATTGTGCCCACAGCCACCGGGGATCCACTGGAAATGTCTGTTTTTTGGGCGATTCCTCCGGAACCGCCTATCTACAGTCCAGGTTCCGCCTGGCGCGAGATTGGTCGCGGAGGGTGACGTCATGCCGCCTGCCCATGCCGAATGCTGAAAATCGGCCATTTTGGTGAGGGATGCTGGTCTCAGATCGACCTGCCGCCAGCCAGAAGGACTGCTCGCAAAAAGCCAGTCCGACCTAGCCGTGAGTCGGGCGGCAGGGAGAAGGGCTCCGAGTGCTGCAGCGCTGCATATCGCGGGTATCGTGCAGATGAGTGGGACTGTTGCTTTACTTTATTGATGATGGCCATGTTTAATTTGGATGTGATAAAAGCCACTGAAATGTGTCTCGGCTGATGGAAACTTTCATCTTTCACCTTGCTGAAAGACCTTCATTGAGAAGTCCAATGGCGAAGGCAAAATAATTATGAACAGGTGAAAAGTCACATTTTGTCCATCCAAGCTGATTAATTAATTCTGTGATACAGAAGTTCTCAGGGAAGCACTACAACTCACATAGAGAGTGAGATGGTTAGGGTTAGAATGATCTATTGTAAGCCTGAGACAGCTGCAGATTCTGACAACATTTGTATGGGAGAAAAAGGGTATAAAGTTACAACTATTCAACTTTAGGGGCAGCATGATTACAGACCAAACTGAGGAAGGACTACGGCCAATAGAACACAGCAAGAGACAAGCGCCGTGGTGACTCAGTGGCCTACTGTTGAGGTTTCAACGAGTAGACTGTCATTATCGCCTTGGTAATGTGTCTTTCTTTGTCCTGCAAGGAAACTACTTCATAAAATCTGCTCTGGTTAATCACAAAAGACCTGTACCCAGCGTGCCATGCTGTGGTGGCAGACATAAGTCTATTCTGAGAGACGTAACTAATCTGACACATCGAATAACCCTCACAGCACATAAAGCCTGTTGCGATGGCCTGTTGACCCTACCCAAATAGTGCAGTCATTTGTGGATGGGACAATATTCCTGCTAAAGCAGATGACCTGAGGGACAGATGTGTGTTTCTCACAAGGCACCACACATGACATTAAAATCAGACACTCACCAAGAGAGGGTCAACAATGTGAGTGTATTTACAAGTGTACAATAACAAAGGTCACATAACATTATTACATTTACATCACCAACACCCACCCCTCTACCCAGCACCACCACCTCTCTTCCCCCCCTTGAAGCCATGCCCAAGCTCCTCTTCCTCGCCCTGCCTACACCACGGCATCCCGTTCCCCTGCCCCTCACTGCCTCTGGTTGATGAGCTTGTGTAGAATGGCAGCAGGATGTCTGCAGACGTGTGCGTCTTGGTGAGAAGGCAGTGGGCATGACCGAAGGCACCGGGATCTCCTGCTCCTCTGGACCTGTCTGCCTTGAGGTTGTGGGCTCTGGGGCTTGCACTACGCATCCAGAAGCCATCTCTTGCCTCATTGCCTCAATGCTCTCGGTTGTGTGCTCCAACACAGTGATGAGCCAGTCCATCTTGTCATCGTGCTGCTGGGTGGCCATGATGCCAGCTACCCCAGTCATGGTCTGGAGCATATCGCGACCTATCTGGATGCTTGTTCGTGATAGCTGGACCATCTCTAGAATTGCAGAGAGCCATGGTGGATCCTTAGGTGCATGGTCGCTGCTGGTGGGTTCTGGCGCCTTGCTTGACTTCATGCCACGGCCTCTGTGCTTGGTTGAGCTTGCCAATGTGGAATCCATTCCAAACCCCAGGAACTCGGAGGTCGATGCCGAGGTTCTGCTGACACCTGGCTCACATGGCAGGAGGCTGCTGTCATCCTGTTCCTGCTCCTGGAGACCTCCTCTCTCTCCTCTTCTTCATGGCTCAGGGTGGCAGAGGTGGGAGCCGTGGAAATGGGTGATCTGTGTGGCAGAGGGCGCTGTGGGGGGGGGGGTTGGAGGAGGGAACCACTGACTTGAGTTGGGGGTGACATCGGCGTGGGAGACATTGGGGTCTGACGGCTTTTCTGAAGGCCAGAGGTAGATTGTGTGCCTTGATCCGTGCTGTCCGAGCCAACATCTGCAAGTAGAGGACAACATTTAAATCTGTAAGGGGGGGCGGGGGGAGGGGAGGTTAGTGGTGCTGGTCAAGCTGAGATGTGAGCCGGGAATCTCACATTCTGCCAGCAAGGAGTTCCATCTCTACATGTCCACACCAATACTCGGCAGCAAATTGTACAGTAAACCGTGAGTATCTTAACATTGCATGACCTTTCATGCCATGAGCGTGGCTCAGACCGCAGATTAGTATATCCTTACTCTGCGGTAGCACCAGATCTGCATCAACCGTTGCGGTCACCCACCAATACCAGCACACGCTCCTGCAGCCTGCTCAATTCGACCACCTCTGTTGGTCCCCCTCCCGTCCCATGCAGGCATGTGTTTTTCTTCTGCACAAAGAAACGTGCCAGTCTTTAACCCCTTTGCTGATGCCCCACACACACACTCCCACACACACACACAACCCTTTTGGTGTTGGACAGGAGGGGACGAATACATTTTTACTCACTCTGGCTGCAGTCACCAAATCGATCCAACGTTTCCGGCATTGGTCCCCACCCCACTCAATGTTTCCCATTGCGGACAGAATCTCAGTGATCTCCCTCCAAATGCGCGTATTGTGGTGGTGGAGGCTTGCCACGACCATCCCGGGCAAAGTCTATGTACCTGCCCACCTCCGATACTAGCTCCTCCAATTCCTGTTCATTAAACCATGGAGCTTTGGGCCTGGTTTGCCAGTCTTCATTGCTGATTTCTGGCCACTCATCATCAATGATGAAACGAATGGGCGCTCAACAGTTTGTCTCAATTTCTCCGACTGCCCCCTCTACATCCTCCAACTCTCTCCTCGCCAACCTCCAACTCTCTCCTCTACATCCTCCAACTCTCTCCTCGCCAACCTCCAACTCTCTCCTCTACAACCTCCAACTCTTTCCACTCAAATGCCAACTCTCTCCCCTCCCCTCTTACACTCACAGGTGGAATAAAGTGGTGCGCATGCGCAGTACAACAATCAGCCTCAAACAGCCCGAAATGACGGAACGTCCAAAGAGAAAAACTACCCCAAAAAATCGCGAAGTCTTGCGCATGCGCATTTGAGGCCCTCCGAAGATCCCCAAGTGGAGAGGCATCCAACTGCTGCACACTGATAATGCCAGCTGCTCACTCCCGCTCACTCCCGCTCCCGCCCAATGACTGGCGCTGCCTGCCGCTGATGCTGCCGCCCACTCAACGGAGCTGAAAGTGGCTCCTGTCAGGACCCAGCAGCAACGGGCGGCAAAAAGGTAGGTGTCGCCGAAAAATGGGCAGTGACCAAATTTGGCCTCATAGAGAGGTACACTTTCCAATGGTGAAGATATACCTATATTGCAAAAAATCTTACTGAAACATATTGGATTGTATTTTACTTGCAGTTGTCAAATTTTTTGTGTCAGCATTTTCAATTATAAATTCCTATGTCCACTTATAATGGAAATGCCCATGTAAACTCAACACACTTTTGCACAATCTGACCCAGGATTGCACGCTCTGGCTACTGGTTTCCCAATTTTCTCAAAATGCTTCCTGAAAATTGTATTCATCCATCACTTTTTCTCTTAGTAACTGAAATTTCCATGTCCAAAATAAGGATATAGCCAAACTCAAAAAATTACATATTTCAAAATAACATAATTAAATTTAGCCATTGAATTATCTTTTGTGTTCTTTAATGTCTGCATTAAAAATATTACTTGAAGGCCTCAGCTTCTCCTAAAAGCCTGGGCATGGAGTTGATGGTCCTGAATTTCTGCAGGGTTGTCAACGGGAAATGGGCAGAATTACTGAAAAATCTATAAGAAACAGAAGAAAAGGTAACTTCAGCCTATATTGCCATTTCTATAAGGGTTCCACCAACCTTCCATCGAAATTATGGCAGGAGATTGGAAAATCCCCTACAGAACTACAGCAACAATGTTGTTGCTCAGAGCTGTGAACTGAATGTGGATTGTGTGAGCTGTGCGTTGATCGTGCAGTTTCTAGAATGCATCACTTTAGTACAGTTAGCTATAATGAGAAACCCTTTTTCTTCAGCTTCAAAAAGTTTTCAAAATTGTTTGAAAAAACACTAACAGCCAAATTTCAAAAACCATTTCTGAGGTAGTATTCATAAGAAACAGAAGAAAAGGTAACTTCAGCCTATAATGTTTAAGAAAGAAACAGAGAGGCTATGCGTTTCTGTGTGAGACTGCGAGAGCAAGAGAGAAAAAAATGAGAGTCTTCTGATTCAGCATCTATTGTAACCTTTACTTTGTGTTCTATAAACTTTAGAAAATGAAAAAAAAAGACACTGTTGTCAAAGAAGAGAGGGAGAAGGGGTTAGGGTCAGAGAGAGGGAGATGTGTGTGGGAGAGAAAGATGTGGGAGAACGAGTGTACCTTTCTTCATGTAATGTTGCTCCAATTATTAAAAAAACAACTAAAATTTGAAGCCTGTTAATTATCTCACTTGCGTTTTATTGACAGTTAGAAAAGATCTATGCTAGTGAATTATACCTGTGAGACAAAGATTCTAATTTCTAACACCAAGAAGACACAAATCAAAAGACAAACAGGCAGATATTTCTTCATTCTAGTTTATATTTTGTTACACTGAATTTTGAAAGTAAACTAAAGTCTCTTTGAGGGAAGCAAATAGGAAGTGAGGTTGGAGTGGAATTGGGGGTGGGGGGGTGGGTAGGATTGAAGCTGAGGAGGTCTTCGCATTACCAAGGAGATTGTTACCTACAACTGCAGCTTGAAACCAGGGCTCGGACAGCATTGCTTGTGGCTGACAAGGTCACCATCATACTTACCGCAGGCTTCTTTAAGGTTGCATGTTCAGCAACATCTCACAGTTTGCAGTACACCAGTGTATCAGAGAGGCCACTAAGGCTGTCTACACCAAAAGAAGCACATGCATCTCGTTCTCTATTGACAGAGACAAGCAGGATGCGAGAGCACGCGGTTTCGCCCACATGGCAGACATCCCCATGGGGTAAGATGTCATTGACTGCTCGCACATTGTCTTGCGTGCTCCACATCAGCACGCTGGAATATTTATTAATCACCAGGGATTCCACTCCCTCACAGTACAACTGGTTTGTGACCACAGGCAGCATATCATGCAGGTCCTGGCAGAAATCACAATTCTTTCATTCTGCGCCAGTTCTCTGTGCTGCCTTTATTCAAACCAGATCTCCAAGTTACAGGCTGGCTATTGAGCAACAAGGAATATCCCCTCCGGGCATGGCTCATGATTCCAGTTAGGAATCCGAGGCCGACAATGA
This sequence comes from Pristiophorus japonicus, assembly GCF_044704955.1. Taxonomy (NCBI): domain Eukaryota; kingdom Metazoa; phylum Chordata; class Chondrichthyes; family Pristiophoridae; genus Pristiophorus; species Pristiophorus japonicus. The sequence continues at coordinate 292,314,191 of NC_091979.1, forward strand.
GAGCAAGGGTGCCACAAGGAACATCATCAAGCAAACAATCGGGGCACTCAAACAATGCTTCTGCTGCCTGGACCGTTCCAGAGGAGCTTTGCAATACACCACTCAGCGGGTTTCTAGATTTGTGGAAACTGATCACGCCACCAGCCTGGTGCTGATAAGTGGCCTCCGAGCCACTCAATTTTCCACCAATTCCTGCCCGATGGGATTTAAATGAGGCCAGGCCATTAAAATCCCAGCAGAAACCCACTGGCAATTAAAATGCAGTCCTGGGTTTTGCTCTGATCGGTTGTTTAGAATATAATTTTCCTCCGTATAAAGCATACCGATTTTGGTAATCATCATGCAGGTTATATATCTACAATATCTGAAAGCAGATTGATGGCATGAATCCCAAGGGCTTTATAATTCAACATTTAATACTTAAGACAGGACAAATATGTAACCCAACAGAAACACTTAAAAGTAATCCTGATTGTTTACTTCTACAATTGAAATCAAGAGTACAGTAAAACCTAACAATGGCACGCCCTCAAGAGGAGACTCCCTCAAAAAGCGTATGCTAATGAAAAGGATAGCATCGGTTCCAAGGCTCTCAGTAAAGATTCGTTAAAAGAGTGACTATAATAGAAGAAAGTACAGTGGTAAACTCAGGGCAAGCTTGTGGAATGGGAGCGAGCACAATGCAGACACAGAACACAGTGTGGAAAGAAAGCGCAGAAACAAAAATAGACAAAAAACACTGAGCCAGCCAGCAGAAAGGGAAGAAAGTATATCTGAAACTATAGCAATGATCAAACAGGAAATGGAAGTGGGAATTTCTCCACTAGAATTTATAAGGTATGATTTTTACAAACATGTTAAAGGGATTACATTGTATAATATACTTAATGCAATAGTAACAAATAATGCATAGATGTAAATTGGACTCCAAGGACTTTCCTTCCATTTATTGTCAGTTTTGTGGCAGATTCTGGGAGGACAGTAGAAGAAAATGGGGTAGAGAGGCCAAGTGCCAAAGCAAGTACATTGCCCCATTGCAACTTTGCTTTACCCCCGGTGGCGGCCACAGGAACTGCCACAATCAATGTTGCATGCAAATCAGATCAAATTTGGAGTTCCCTCCTCTACCATCTATGTACTAGCTCAAAAAAAAATCAAGCCTATAGAAGAGATACTACTGGTTGATTGGTAGCAGTAGGCAGGTGATAGTACTGTTAAAGTTTCATTGGCATAGTGTGCTTGGTCAAAGTTTATAATTAAAGATTCATTTGTGGGGTGACTTTTTCGAGCTGCCATTTCTACATTACTGTGGAGATTTTTTTGCATGTTTACCCATGAAGCACAGGAGAAAATTATGTTTCCATTAGGCAATTCCCTGTACTTGTGTTTTGAAGAGGGGGACGAGGGTAGTGAGGAAGAGCAGTGGAATCAGTAGGCAGCCAAGGGCCCATTTCAGGCCGAGGTTGCTGAGGAGAACCCATTACCGACAGTTTATAAAGGAACTCTTGGTCTAAATAAGAACGTTATTAATGCTCAAATCGGCCAGCAAGGTCAGGGGAGGAAGAGATACGTCATCAGTAGTGAATCTCCGGAATTTGCCGGTCGATTTACTGTCCTCGCACAGATGGCAGCTCACCATCAACCTCCCCGTTATTTTAAAGAACTTGCTGGATTTGCACATTAATTGCCCATTAACCTGGCTGCAGAAAGTTAGGGCCCATATGTAACAGGGTAAGTATGCTTTTAACAATTTGATCATTGTTAATGCAATGCCAATCAACCCCTCCATCCCAGAAATGGGAACAATTGAAACTGTGGAGTCTCGTTCCTGCAGGTAGCAAATTATTCTTAGAGATTTTTTAAATAGAAAATTGAACACTTTAATTGTTTTTCCTACTTTTCCTTTCTATCTCCTTTTTTTCTCTCCCAATCCAATCATCCTTTTTCTATTCTTCTCTATTTCTCTTTCTGTACCTGATTTGACTCGAATTCATCCTCCTTCTCCGTTATTCCTGTTACTTTCTCAATCCTAAAATCTCATTGGTTAAGGAAATACACTGTTGGTCCTGTCATTTACTAAGGTCCCAGATGCCCCGATGCACTCACTGTACTGTTTTATCAGATCGCATTCCAGCAAATTATGGTGCAAATTATATTCAAGCTGAAGGGTGCAGGAAAAAGTCTAACTAACAACGATGCCACATGATGCCCTGCTTCAGCATGATTTGGCCCATTAAGTTCGGCCATCATGGTCCTGCTTTGGCAATGGATCAACTCAAACATTTGCTGGCATGTAGCTCCTCTCTACAACTGTCAACATTTTCATTTAGAAAACATCTTGCTACTTTTTTTTGCAGACGTGCCCTCACCTTGCTCTGCACATGTCCCATCAGTGCTAAAAACATTACAAAACAAACAAATCTGTATGCCTTCTATTGTTTTTTTAACCACTGTGCCACACCTGAGGGTCCACATATGAATGGATAGGAAGGACCACTTTCACTTAGAAGAGGGGTCAATAACCAGGGGATATAGATTTAAAGTAATTGATAGAAGGTTTAGAGGTGATTTGAGAAGAAATGTTTTCACCCAGAGGGTGGTGAGGGTCTGGAACACACGGCCTGAAAGGGTGCTCGAGGCAGAAACCCTCATAGCATTTAAAAAGTATTTGGATATGCACTAGAAATGCCGTAACCTACAAGGCTACGGACCAAGAGCTAGAAAGTGGGATTAGGCTGGATAGCTCTTTGTTGGCCGGCACGGACACAATGGACTGAATGGTCTCCCTCTGTGCTGTAAATTTATATGAGTCTATGACCTTGGTGCCTACAATTGTGTGAAAATCTTAACCTCCTATTTCTCCTCGGCGTTCCCTCCAAGGCAGGAGATTCTGAGTAGTTGACCGATGCTTTTCAGCAGGACTCCTGAGAGGAATAAGGTGGCAGTTCCTTGTCATAGATTGTAGTCTGATTTCCTCTTTCACAAGAAGGTAAAGAGTGTGAAGGCAATCTGCTTGCCATTATATGGAATGCAACTCAGATCAAAAAGCATTCGTTAATGGAGCGATCACAGGTGTGAGAAATAAGATAATACATATCATGCAAGTCTTCCACTGTGACCCTATATGTTCACCTGGACTGAAGAAACAATTGCAGGGGAAGGAAGAGGGTATGAAGCAAGCAGTTAGGAAGGCAAATTGTATGTTGGCCTTCATTGCAAGAGGATTTGAGTACAAGAGCAAGGATGTCTTACTACAATTATACAGGGCCTTGGTGAGACCACACCTGGAGTATTGTGTACAGTTTTGGTCTACTTACCCAAGGATATACTTGCCATAGAGGGAGTGCAGCAAAGGTTCACCAGGGATGGCAGGACTGTCGTATGAGGAGAGATTGGGTGGACTAGACCTGTATTCACTAGAGTTTAGAAGAATGATAGGGGATCTCATTGAAACGTATAAAATTCTGACTGGGTTGGATAGACTGGATGCGGGGAGGATGTTTCCCCTGGCTGGGAAGTCTAGAACAAGGGATCACAGTCTCAGAATATGGTGTAGGAAATTTAGGACCGAGATGAGGAGAAACTTTTCACTCAGAAGGTGGTGAACCATGGAATTCTCTACCACAGAAGTCCGTGGAGGCCAAGTCACTGAATATATTTAAAAAAGGAGATAGATAGATTTCTAGACACAAAAGACATCAAGGGGTATAGGGAAAAAGCGGGAATATGGTGTTGGGATAGAGGATCAGCCATGATCATATTGATTGGCGGTGCAGGCTCGAAGGGCCAAATGGCCTACTACTGCTCCTATTTTCTATTCTGGTATCTCCTGCACAGTGCTGGTAAGTTGTAGATGGTGATCAATGGATTAAGGGGGAAGTGACTGGAAGAAGGAAACCTGCTTATTACAGTGTACTGTTATAGGGCATCTCTGCTCCAGTTTGCTTGGCATCCCTGGAGAAGTAATTGAACATCTTCCAACATGAAGTAGCTATGCAGGGGGTTGCAGAGGTGGTATTCACTGCCAAGGCCACTGTTATGTATGGAGAAAGAGTCAGACTGAACACTGCGAGCTCAAAGTAAAGTGTGACCATAGTCTTTTATTGCAGGTCTCCAGAGTGCTTCTCCAACCTGTGAGGTCTCCTTAAATATCTGTGCTCCCAAGGGATTATGGGATCCCTTGGGACTCCAGGGGATGAGCCCTCTGGTGGCTGTACAGAGTAAATACAAGTTTACATATATAACAACACCGCCCCGCACCTCCCCCCCCCCCCCCCCCCGCCCACCAAAGTCAATAGTGTAACTATTTACAATGTGAGTCGATCTGGGGCCCTTCTTGCCCTGATTGATTGTCTTGGTATGAAAGCTGGTATTGTTGGATCATTTGTTGGGCCCTCGCTGGGCTGCTGTGCAGCTGGCCTTGCTGGGCTGCCTGTTATGTTGGATCCTGCTGGGCTGCTGTGGATGATGGGTTCTGCTTCGTGGTCAACCGTGGTGTCAGTTGCCATTGGTGTGTATGTTGGTGGATCAAAAAGGTAGGGTCCAAGGTGGGTTGCTCAGGATAGTCTGTGAATCTGAGTTTGATTTGGTCCAAGTGTTTCCGGTGAAAGGGTCCATTTGAAAGTTTGACCCGAAACACCCTGCTCCCCTTTTTGGCCATTGACAGTGCCAGGAAGCCATAATTCCTTGTCCATAATTCAATACAAATACAGGATCATTGATTTCAATCTCGCGTGACACATTTGCGCTATCATGGTATGTATTTTGTTGAAACCGCCTGCTATCTACCTGTTCATGTAGATCAGGCTGAACTAAGGAGAGCCTTGTTTTAAGTGCTCTTATCTTGAGCAGTTCGGCAAGTGGGATCCCAGTGAGCGAGTGGGGTCTCGTGCGGTAGCTAAGCAGGACTCGGGATAGGCGAGTCTGCAGAGAGCCTTAAGTTACCCTCTTCAAGCCCTGCTTGATGGTTTGCACTGCTCTCTCTGCCTGACCATTGGATGCTGGTTTGAATGGGGCACATTTGATCCCGTTACGGGTCATGAATTCTTTGAACTCAGCATTGGTAAAGCATGGCCCGTTGTCGCTCACCAGGACATCGGGTAGGCCGTGTGTGACAAACATGGCCCGCAGGCTTTCAGTAGTGGCAGCGGATGTGCTAGCTGACATTATCACACATTCAATATACTTGGAGTACGCGTCTACAACCACAAGGAATATTTTACCCAAGAACGGGCCTGCATAGTCGACGTGTACGCTAGACCACGGTTTGGAGGGCCAAGACCATAAACTTAGCAGCGCCTACCTGAGTACATTGCTTAACTGTGAGCATGTATTACATCTGTGAACACAGGCCTCGAAGTCCGCATCGATATCGGGCCACCACATGTGAGATCTGGCTATCGCTTTCATCATTATGATACCTGGGTGGGTACTGTGGAGGTCATTGATGAAAGTTTCTCTGCCCTTCTTGGGAACTACTACACAATTGCCCCACAGAAGGCAGTCTGCCTGTATAGACATTTCATCTTTGGGCCGCTGGAACAGTTTTATCTCTTCCTGCATTTCCACTGGGACACTGGACCAGCTCCCGTGAAGCACACAGCTTTTTAGCAGAGATAATAAGGGGTCATGGCTTGTCCAGGTTTTGATCTGCCAGGCAGTGACGGGTGATTGCTCACTCTAAAATGCTTCCATAACCATGGTTAAATCTGCAGGCTGTGCCATTTCCACCCCCATGGTGGGCAATGGCAGCCTACTGAGAGCATCAGCGCAGTTTTCTGTGCCTGGCCTGTATGCGGACAACGTGAGCGCCCATCTCTGGATGCGGGTCGATGCGTTAATATTTTATCTCGTTACTCTCGGAAAATAGGGATATGAGTGTCTTATGGTCAGTTTCCAATTCAAATTTTACCCCAAACAGGTATTGATGCATTTTCTTTACACCACAGACACACGCTAACACTTCTTTCTTAATCATGCTGTATGCTCTCTCAGCCTTAGACAGACTCCCGGATGCATAAGCAACCAGTTGCAGTTTCCCGAGGTCACTAGCTTGTTGCAATACACACCCGACGACGCATCACATGCTAGTACCAAACGCTTACATGGATCATACAGCACAAGCAATTTGTTTGAGCATAATAATTTTCTCACTTTTACAGAGGCATTTTCTTGGTTTTTGCCCCAAACCCATTCATCCCCTTTTCATAGTAAGACATGCAGTGGCTCTAATAGTGTGCTGAGACCCAGTAAGAAGTTATGAGAAACGACCGCAGCTCCATCATGTTCTGTGGCCTCGGTGCGTTCTCGATTGCCTTCGTCTTCGCGTCGGTGGGCCTGATGCCGTCCGCCACAATCCTCCTTCCCAAGAACCCCACGTCAGGCGCCAGGAAAATGCACTTCGAGTGTTTTAACCTGAGCCCCATGCGGTTGAGTCGACTAAGAACCTCCTCCAGGTTCTGCAGGTGCTTGACTGTGTTCTGACCTTTGACCAAGATGTCGTCCTGGAAGACTACGGTGTGTGGGACTGTTTTCAGTAAGCTTTCCATGTTTCTCTGCAATATTGCCGCCACTGATCGAATTCCAAACGGGCATCTGTTATAAATAAAAAGACCTTTGTGCGTGTTGATGCAGGTGAGGCCCTTCGATGATTCTTTCAGTTCCTACGTCATGTAGGCTGAAGTCAGATCCAGCTTCGTGAATGTCTTTCCTCCCGCCAGCGTTGCGAAGAGGTTGTCGGCCTTTGTTAGTGGGTATTGGCCCTGCAGGGAGAAACAATTGATAGTTACTTTGTAATCGCTACAAATTCTGACGGTGCCATCTCCCTTGAGGATAGGAACGATCGGGCTGGCCCACTCGTTGAACTCGATCGGTGAAATGATGCCCTCTCGTTGCAGCCGGTCTAGCTCGATCTCTACCCTTTCTCTCATCATGTACAGTACTGCTCTCGCCTTGTGATGGATGGGTTGCACCCCCGGAATTAGGTGGATCTTTATTTTTGCTACTTGGAATTTCCCGATGCCTGGTTCGAACAGCGAAGGGAACTTGTTTAAGATTTGGACATACGAAGTATCTTTCCCAGCTAGCTCCTGCCGAGCAGCGTGGGACCATCGCCCGGTACCACTCCATTGTAGGAGACCTTTACGGTAGCACTGCCGATTACAGGAATCAGTTCTTTCATGTAAGTTCTTAGTTTCATACAAATTGGAGTTAAGACTGGCCTTGAGGCCTTGTTGCAGCACAATCTTTTGAAAGTCTTTTTGCCCATGATGGACTGGCTCGTGCCTGTGTCTAGTTCCATTGACATCGGGAGTCCATTTAGTTCAACATTCAGCATTATCGTGGGACAATTCGTGGTGAATGTGTGCACCCCATGTACCTCTGCCTCCTCGGTCTGAGGCTATGGTGCGTCGCGATCCTCCATGGATCTGTCCTCCTCTGCAACATGGTGGTTTGCAGGTTTAACAGGATTAGCAGCTCGCCTGCACACTCGTTGGAAGTGTCCCATTGTTCCACAGCCCTTGCAAACGTATCCTTTGAATTGGCATGAATGGAAACGATGATCACCCCCGCAGCGCCAACAAGGTGTTAATGGCCTTGCATTCATCACCCTTGATGGTGGACTCTGAGACATCTGCGGACGTGCAGCTGCAGGTATGTGTGACCTGCCCTGTACATTGCGATTCAAACAACATCACTTTGTTCACAGTACTTGTAGCATCACTTGTGTGCTGAGAGATTTGCTTAGTATTGTCACTGGTGGCAATGAATGCCTGGGCTATCACTATGGCCTTACTCAAGGTTGGGGTCTCTGCAGTCAATAGTTTGTGAAGTATGGTTTCGTGGCCAATGACAAGTACAAAAAAGTCTTTGGGCATGTGCTCCAAATGTCCTTCAAATTCGCAATATCCTGCAAGGCATCTTAGCTCATCGACATAACTCGCCACTTTCTGGCCTTCAAACCTTTTGTAGGTGTAGAACCAGTACCTCACCATCAGAACACTTTCCTTCGGGTTCAAATGCTCTCGGACCAGTGTGCACAAATCATCGTGCGATTACTCCGTGGGTTTCGCTGGAGTGAGCAGATTCTTCGTGAGGCCATACGTTGGTGCCCCGCAGACGGTGAGGTGGATCATAAGAACATAAGAACATAAGAATTAGGAACAGGAGGAGGCCATCTAGCCCCTCGAGCCTGCTCCGCCATTCAACAAGATCATGGCTGATCTGGCCGTGGACTCAGCTCCACTTACCCACCCGCTCCCCATAACCCTTAATTCCCTTATTGGTTAAAAATCTATCTATCTGTGACTTGAATACATTCAATGAGCTAGCCTCAACTGCTTCCTTGGGCAGAGAATTCCACAGATTCACAACCCTCTGGGAGAAGAAATTCCTTCTCAACTCAGTTTTAAATTGGTTCCCCCGTATTTTGAGGTTGTGCCCCCTAGTTCTAGTCTCCCCGACAGTGGAAACAGCCTCTCTGCCTCTATCTTGTCTATCCCTTTCATTATTTTAAATGTTTCTATAAGATCACCCCTCATCCTTCTGAACTCCAACGAGTAAAGACCCAGTCTACTCAATCTATCATCATAAGGTAACCCCCTCATCTCCGGAATCAGCCTAGTGAATCGTCTCTGTACCCCCTCCAAAGCTAGTATATCCTTCCTTAAGTAAGGTGACCAAAACTGCATGCAGTACTCCAGGTGCAGCCTCAGCAATACCCTATACAGTTGCAGAAGGACCTCCCTGCTTTTGTACTCCATCTCTCTCGCAATGAAGGCCAACATTCCATTCGCCTTCCTGATTACCTGCTGCACCTGCAAACTAACTTTTTGGGATTCATGCACAAGGACCCCCAGGTCCCTCTGCACCGCAGCATGTTGTAATTTCTCCCCTTTCAAATAATATTCCCTTTTACTGTTTTTTTTCCCAAGGTGGATGACCTCACACTTTCCGACATTGTATTCCATCTGCCAAACCTTAGCCCATTCGCTTAACCTATCTAAATCTCTTTGCAGCCTTTCTGTGTCCTCTACACAACCCGCTTTCCCACTAATCTTTGTGTCCTCTGCAAATTTTGTTACACTACACTCTGTCCCCTCTTTCAGGTCATCTATGTATATTGTAAACAGTTGTGGTCCCAGCACCGATCCCTATGGCATACCACTAACCACCAATTTCCAACCCGAAAAGGACCCATTTATCCCGACTCTCTGCTTTCTGTTCGCCAGCCAATTCTCTATCCATGCTAATACATTTCCTCTGACTCCGCGTACCTTTATCTTCTGCAGTAACCTTTTGTGTGGCACCTTATCGAATGCCTTTTGAAAATCTAAATACACCACATCCATCGGTACACCTCTATCCACCATGCTCTTTATACCCTCAAAGAATTCCAGTAAATTAGTTAAACATGATTTCCCCTTCATGAATCCATGCTGCGTCTGCTTGATTGCACTATTCCTATCTAGATGTCCCGCTATTTCTTCCTTAATGATAGTTTCAAGCATTTTTCCCACTACAGATGTTAAACTAACCGGCCTATAGTTACCTGCCTTTTGTCTGCCCCCTTTTTTAAACAGAGACATTACATTAGCTGCTTTCCAATCCGCTGGTACCTCCCCAGAGTCCAGAGACTTTTGGTAGATTATAACGAATGCATCTACTATAACTTCCACCATCTCTTTTAATACCCTGGGATGCATTTCATCAGGACCAGGGGACTTGTCTACCTTGAGTCCCATTAGCCTGTCCAGCACTACCCCCCTAATGATAGTGATTGTCTCAAGGTCCTCCCTTCCCACATTCCTATGACCAGCAATTTTTGGCATGGTTTTTGTGACTTCCATTGTGAAGACCGAAGCAAAATAATTGTTTAAGGTCTCAGCTATTTCCACATTTCCCATTATTAAATCCCCCTTCTCATCTTCTAAAGGACCAACATTGACTTTAGTCACTCTTTTCCGTTTTATATATCGGTATAAGCTTTTACTATCCGTTTTTATGTTTTGCGCAAGTTTACCTTCGTAATCTATCTTTCCTTTCTTTATTGCTTTCTTAGTCATTCTTTGCTGTCGTTTAAAATTTTCCCAATCTTCTATTTTCCCACTAACCTTGGCCACCTTATACGCATTGGTTTTTAATTTGATACTCTCCTTTATTTCCTTGGTTATCCACGGCTGGTTATCCCTTCTCTTACCGCCCTTCTTTTTCACTGGAATATATTTTTGTTGAGCACTATGAAAGAGCTCCTTAAAAGTCCTCCACTGTTCCTCAATTGTGTCACCGTTTAGTCTGTGTTTCCAGTCTACTTTAGCCAACTCTGCCCTCATCCCACTGTAGTCCCCTTTGTTTAAGCATAGTACGCTCGTTTGAGACACTACTTCCTCACCCTCAATCTGTATTACAAATTCAACCATACTGTGATCACTCATTCTGAGAGGATCTTTTACAAGGAGGTCATTTATTATTCCTGTCTCATTACACAGGACCAGATCTAAGATAGCTTGCTCCCTTGTAGGTTCTGTAACATATTGTTCTAAGAAACAATCCCGTATGCATTCTATGAATTCCTCCTCCAGGTTACCCCGTGCGATTTGATTTGACCAATCGATATGTAGGTTAAAATCCCCCATGATTACTGCCGTTCCTTTTTCACATGCCTCCATTATTCCCTTGATTATTGCCCGCCCCACCGTGAAGTTATTATTTGGGGGCCTATAAACTATACCCACCAGTGACTTTTTCCCCTTACTATCTCTAATCTCCACCCACAATGATTCAACATTTTGTTCATTAGAGCCAATATCGTCTCTCACAACTGCCCTGATATCATCCTTTATTAACAGAGCTACCCCACCTCCTTTCCCTTGTCTATCTTTCCGAATCGTCAGATACCCCTGTATGTTTAATTCCCAGTCTTGGCCACCCTACAACCACGTTTCTGTAATGGCCACCAAATCATACCCATTTGTAATGATTTGTGCCGTCAACTCGTTTACTTTATTTAGAATGCTGCGTGCGTTTCGGTAAAGTGTTTTAATACTAGTTTTTAAACCATGATTTTTAATTTTGACCCCTCCTGCAGCCCCTTTATATTCAGTGGCCCTTTTTGTTTTTTGCCTTGGGTTTCTCTGCCCTCCACTTTTACTCATCACCTTTCTGTCTTTTGCTTTTGTCTCCTTTTTGTTTGGCAGCGTTCTCTTCCCCATCTAGCTCGTTGGCCACGAAGTATTGGTCGAGTCACTCCACAAAAGTTTCCCAATCATCTCCCTCTGAGAATTTCTCCAGGATGCCCACTGTTCTCTGCATCTTTGGTTTCGCTTATCTGTATCTCGTCACCAGTTGTTTTGTATGGAGAAAGAGTCAAACTGAACGCTGTGAGCTCAAAGTAAAGTGTGACCTTGGTCTTTTATTGCAGGTCTCCAGAGTGCCTCTCCAACCTGTGAGGCCTCCTTAAGTACCTGTGCTCCCAAGGTATTATGAGATTCCCTTGGGACTCCAGGGGATGAGCCCTCTGGTGGCTGTACAGAGTAAATACAAGTTTACATATATAACAGCCACCACCTTCCATGGGTCATTGATCATGCCCTTTGAGGGCCTGGTTCACTCAGGGCCAAAAAGATGTGACTCCTTTGCTGGATTTCAGACAATATTTCAATTAAAGAGTTAAGTTAGGGCTCAGTGCCTTGAAGAACTATTGGTCTTCGACATTGCAGTAAGTCAAATTGTTTCTGATACGAAATAGCAGCCATTGTCCAGAGGTGGGTTCCCAATAGCAAGTGGGCCTACTCAGGTAAATCCAACTGGGTCAATGTGGGGTCACACTGGTGGGCAGAAGTGCAAGCAAGTGTATTTCTGGTGGGAAAACTCAGCAAGGAGGAAAATCTAGCCCTAAATATTTTGGTGGTGCAGTTCTATCCTTGTCCTTGCTTTGCAAAGTTTTATTGTGAGCTATCTTTACCTTTGTAAACCCTTGGAAGTCATTAAGCCACTTCCTTTTTGGCGGGAATTTATCACCAACAATTCCAATGCCTACTTTCAATGAACACAATTTTGAGCCACAAATTGCCTTTTTCCTACTAATAAATTATTTCATTGCAATGTTGAGTTTATGCTCCCTGAAATGGTGCTTACATCTTAGTGGGGTTTTTTGCATGTCATTTTGTTTCTGTTTTAATCAGTGGAAGTTAATTTTAACTTATTCGAGGTCAAATGGTTAATTTCTGATTGGTAACCCATTTAATTTGCATGATTCCAACTAATGTCCCATTGAATAGATTAATTTACTCCCAGCAGTAAATTAAAATGCAAAAAAACCCAGTAAATCAATCAACACTTGAATAGAGTGTGCATAATTGCCCTGCATTTACTTTCTAAATACCTTCACTAGCCAAATACATTACTTACCAGTTTCCTCATTTGTTGAATTAAATATTTAAAGTTGTAAGGGTGAAGTAAAAATTCATGTAATAATATGGAACAAAAACAAACTTCTGTAACATAATAGACTTTTAATAGTTTGATAATTAAATTTTGTGAGGGTAAAAAGTCATATTGTTTAGGCATTTCTCATCCTTTCTCCTTTCTAGACACAAGACTGCTTCCAGCTGAGACAAATGCTGTCAGGCTTCCATCAAAACTGTCTTCAAATTAGACTTACTTTCTTTCTCTGCTTGTGAAGTGACTGGCCTCTTCTTTAACCGCTATCTCTAGCAGCAATGCTGAGATCACAATCCCAGCGTGTGAGAGATTCATGGATGCAAACTTGAATTCTACCATCCTTCTGCTACAACACCGCACTGCTATGAGCTATTTTTAGATTTCATTAAGTGCTATTGTAATATGCAATTCAGGATATCTTTTCACAGAAAACACATTTTTAAAGAGAGAAAGGCTCTGTAGTTTACAGCAGCACTTACATCGTTGGCAGCACAGCATAACATATTATCTGCTGTCTCAATCATGAATCCAAGAAGATAACAATTTTTATTTGATACTGACGTCTCTGATGCTGTGCTTGCAAATCAAGCATATGTGTTTCTGGTCACGCTGTTTGAATATTATGACAACAGGCTGCATTCATTAGTTCTATTTTTTGCTGTCATGCAACACTTAAATAAAAGTTGAATCCATTTCTAGAAGTTGCATGGAAGAATAGAAAGCTATGACATTTTTTTTTTAAGATTGATGTTCTTGTTGATGATATTATATGCTGGCAAATAAATGGTTTCAATACACAATGCATTTTTACCACCTATAAGTAGATGCTGTGACAAAATGTCCAGAGTATCCTCAATGGCATCAAAAGTTTCCAAACTGTTGTGATTCACTTTGACAGCATTAGTTATTTTACACTATCCTGCATGAATATATTGATAAAAAATATGTCGAATTATCAATAAACTAGGAAACCAAATTTAAAATCTACCCAAGCTCCATGGATACTTAGTAGCATCAATGTGCAGAGTTGCAGTTATCGTTTTTGGTCTGCAGGCTTGCCAACATTATTCTTAAGTTGCTATTGATCTTTGAAGGGTAGTATGTCATTTTCCCCCATAGTATTCCAAATTTACAATGAAGTGTTTCGGTATGAACATTATTAAGCCTCAGGTAATCCGGAACTTTAAACCAAAAATAAAATGTTGGAAATCTGAAATCAAACCAGAAAATGCTGGGAAACGCTCAGCAGGTCAGACAGCACCTGTAGAAAGACAGAAACAGCTGATGTTTCAGGTCGATGACCTTTCATCAGAACTGAAAGATGTTCAAAGTACTTCTAAATCCTGAGACATCTTCCAGTTCTGATGAAACATCATCGACCTGAAACGTTAACTGTTTCTCTCGCGTGACCTGCTGAGTCTGTTCTAGTATTTTCTATCTTTATTCCAGAATTTTATTGCCCTTTGTATTCAAGCAGTAGAAATGAACACTTAACCTAAGCGCAAACATGAGGTAATGTGGATTTAAACCAGTTTAGATTTATGTGCCAATGTCCAAAATTTGCCTGTCCCTTAAGAAGATAGCAATGTGGATGCACAGGATCAAAATGTTCTTCTCTGCATATTTGTGATATTATTTTCTATATATATGTTCCTATCTGTGGGGACAGTTGTAAACATCTGTCAGCTATGGTTGAAACCAAACAATTGAAAAAAAATGTTTTATTTAAAAGAACAATCCAGTGACGACCCCTACCTCTGATTTATGATGGATGTTCATTCACACATTGCAGACAGTCCCTATTGCTCCAGTGTTGAGTAGTTATCTGCATTTGCTGACAATCTAAGGAATGGTGTCTGCGTTCCATGGTGATCTAACAAGACTTTCTTACCAGCAGTTATTGGAACTGTAATTGCATTTGGACTTCAGTAGTGAAGCCGCAAACTCTGAAATCCCTTAAAAGTCTTAAAGTTCCTTCATATCAGAAAGGTGATACAGCGTATTTTGAAAACTAAATTTCCCTTAAGCTGCATATTTCTGGGCTTTTCAACGTTAATTGTGCATAGGTCCATAATTTTATGATGTTGATTAATATTCGTTGAGGAAGTAATTCAAACTGACATGGCTCACTTATGATGATTAACAATTAGAGGGAGAAAGATAAATAGACCATATTTCCCCGCGTGTGTTAGCTTTGACAAAAAAAGTCACTGTGAATAAACAAGTGAGCAAGACCCATAGAAAGCAGTAATGAACTTTTCTTCTGATTGTGCCGCTAGTCTTCATTTTGTTGCCATAATAAAATGAGTTTACAACAATTAACAAGAAAAACATATTGATTGTCTTTCATTACTGTCTATAACTTGGAGTTAATACGATTCGTATAAAATACAGTTATCGAAATCTTGCCATTTCTTGATCTGGACAGGAAAATAGGCAGGTTTAATTAATGGCACGCACTTTGAGCTGCACTCTGACCTGCCTGGGCACAGACCAAGGGAAATCTCCCTTTAATTGTTCTTTTCCAGGTAGTGATTGCCATCTATTGGCACAATGTCATGTAGATCAGTCACTCTCTTTCTACTTAGTTGCAACATTTTAGTGTCAGCCGAGACTCAGTGGTACCATTCTTGCATCGAGTCAGAAGGTTGCGGGTTCACAGTCCCACAAGCGACTTAAGCACAAGATCTGAGGGAGTGTTGTACTGTTGGAGTGCTGCACTGTCGGAGGTGCCTTCTTTTGAATGAGATGTTAAACTGAGGCCTGTTAGCCCTCTCTGGTGGGCGTAAAAGATTCCACGGCATTACTTCGAAGAAGATGAGGGGAGTTCTCCCCAGTGACATGACCAATCTTATCCCTCAGGCAACATCACTATAAAAAAGATTACATAAGAACATAAGAACATAAGAAATAGGAGCAGGAGTAGGCCATACGGCCCCTTGAGCCTGCTCCGCCATTTAATATGATCATGGCTGATCTGATCATGGATTCAGGTCCACTTCCGCGCCTACTCCCCATAATCCCTTATTCCCTTATCGGTTAAGAAATTATCTATCTCTGTCTTAAATTTATTCAATGACCCAGCTTCCACAGCGCTCTGAGGCAGCGAATTCCACAGATTTACAACCCTCTGAGAGAAGAAATTCCTCCTCATCTCAGTTTTAAATAGATGGCCCCTTATTCTAAGATTATGCCCCCTAGTTCTAGTCTTCCCTATCAGTGGAAACATCCTCTCTGCATCCCCCTCATAATCTTATACATTTTGATAAGATCACCTCTCATTCTTCAGAATTCCAATGAGTAGAGGCCAAACCTACTCAACCTTTCCTCATAAGTCAACCCCCTCATCTCCGGAATTAACCTAGTGAACCTTCTCTGAACTGCCTTCAAAGTAAGTATATCTTTTCGTAAATATGGAAGCCAAAACTGCACGCAGTTTTCCAGGTATAGCCTCACCCATAACCTGCTTTTATACTCCATCCCCTTTGCAATAAAGGCCAAGATTCGATTGGCCTTCCTGATCACTTGCTGCACCTGGTAATTTATTACATTGCTGTGTATGGAGCTTGCTGTGTGAAAATTAGCTGCTGCATTTTCTACATTACAACAATAGCTACACTTCAATGGATGTAAAGTGTTTTGTGGTGTCCTGCTATTGTGAATGGTGCTATATAAATGTAAGTCTTTCTTTTTTTCTTTCTTTGTGCTCTTTACTTCTTGGAGGAGAAATTTAAGATTAAAGATCACATGGATGAACTTCAGCAATTGTACATCCCTGTCTGCAGTAAAAATAAAATGGGGAATGTGGCTCAACCATGGCTAACAAGGGAAATTAAGGATAGTGTTAAAACCAAGGAAGAGGCATATAAATTGGCCAGAAAAAGCAGCAAACCTGAGGACTGGGAGAAATTTAGAATTCAACAGAGGAGGACTAAGGGTTTAATTAAGAGGAGGAAAATAAAGTACGAGAGGAAGCTTGCAGGGAACATAAAAATTGACTGCAAAAACTTCTATAAATATGTGAAGAGAAAAAGATTAGTGAAGACAAACATAGGTCCCTTGCAGTCGGATTCAGGTGAATTTATAATGAGGAACAAAGAAATGGCGGACCAATTGAACAAATATTTTGGTTCTGTCTTCACGAAGGGAGACACAAATAACCTTCCGAATGTACTAGGGGATAGTGGGTCTAGTGAGAAGGATGAACTAAAGGATATCCTTATTAGGTGGGAAATTGTGTTAGGGAAATTGATGGGATTGAAGGCCGATAAATCCCCAGGGCCTGATAGTCTGCATCCCAGAGTACTTAAGGAAGTGGCCCTAGAAATAGTGGATGCATTGGTGATCATTTTCCAACAGCCTATCGACTCTGGATCAGTTCCTATGGACTGGAGGGTAGCTAATGTAACACCACTTTTTAAAAAAGGAGGCAGAGAGAAAACAGGTAATTATAGACCAGTTAGCCTGACATCAGTAGTGGGGAAAATGTTGGAATCAATCATGAAGGATGAAATAGCAGCGCATTTGGAAAGCAGTGACAGGATCGGTCCAAGTCAGCATGGATTTATGAAAGGGAAATCATGCTTGACGAATCTTCTGGAATTTTTTGAGGATGTAACTAGTAGAGTGGACAAGGGAGAACCAGTGAATGTGGTGTATTTGGACTTTCAAAATGCTTTTGACAAGGTCCCGCTCAAGACATTGTTGTGCAAAATCAAAGCACATGGTATTAGGGGTAATGTACTGACGTGGATAGAGAACTGGTTGCAGAGAGGAAGCAGAGAGTCGGGATAAACGGGTCCTTTTCAGAATGGCAGGCAGTGACTAGTGGAGTGCCGCAGGGCTCAGTGCTGGGACCGCAACTCTTTACAATATACATTAACGATTTAGATGAAGAAATTGAGTGTAATAAGTTTGCAGATGACACTAAACTGGGTGGCGTTGTGAGCTGTGAGGAGGACGCTAAGAGGCTACAGAGTGACTTGGACAGATTAGGTGAGTGGGCAAATGCATGCCAGATGCAGTATAATGTGGATAAATGTGAGGTTATCCATTTTGGGGGCAAAAACACGAAGACAGAATATTACCTGAATGGCGGAAGATTAGGAAAAGGGGAGGTGCTATGAGACCTGGGTGTCATGGATCATCAGTCATTGAAAGTTGGCATGCAGGTACAGCAGGCAGTGAAGAAGGCAAATGGTATGTTGGCCTTCATAGCTAGGGGATTTGAGTATAGGAGCAGGGAGGTCTTACTGCAGTTGTACAGGGCCTTGGTGAGGCCTCACCTGGAATATTGTGTTCAGTTTTGGTCTCCTAATCTGAGGAAGGACATTGTTGCTATTGAGGGAGTGCAGCGAAGGTTCACCAAACTGATTCCAGGGATGGCTGGACTGACATATAAGGAGATACTGGATTAACTGGGCCTTTATTCACTGGAGTTTAGAAGGATGAGAGGGGATCTCATAGAAACGAATAAAATTCTGACAGGACTGGACAGGTTAGATGCGGGAAGAATGTTCCCGATGTTGGGGAAGTCCAGAACCGGGGACATAGTCTTAGGATAAGGGGTAGGCCATTTAGGACTGAGATGAAGAGAAACTGCTTCACTCAGAGAGTTGTTAACCTGTGGAATTCCCTGCCGCAGAGAGTTGTTGATGCCAGTTCATTGGATGCATTCAAGAGGGAGTTAGATATGGCCCTTACGGCTAAAGAGATCAAGGGGTATGGAGAGAAAGCAGGAAAGGGGTACTGATAGAATGATCAGCCATGATCATATTGAATGGTGGTGCAGGTTCGAAGGGCCGAATGGCCTACTCCTGCACCTGTTTTCTATGTTTCTCTGTTTCTATGTTTTAGCGCATTTGTGCCTCCCATTAAAGGGGTACAAACAACTTTTCACCTGGGCGTGGCGCCGCTACCAAATCCCAGCAAAATTCCACAGGTGTTTAGCAGCGGTGGTAACCAGTAGCGTCCCGCTCCGCTGTGCCGGCGCTGACAACGTAATCAGTGTGCGCAGTGACCCATTTTTGCCCCGCAGCAAATTTCAGTAGCATCCCCTGAAACTGCCGTGAGCAATGCTGCAGGCTGCTCACAGGGCGATAATTAAAGGAGAGATCGGGAAGGCGAAAAAAAAATGGCCAACTTAGGGTCGTGACCTTCTTGGTATTGAATCCTGCGGTTTGAACTGCGATCTTGCTGCCACGGCACCCCGCTCCCTGGTGGTCCAGGGATGGTCCCATTTTCTGCCCGCGGAGTCGGTAGCTTGGTCCTCCTCTTCATGAAGAGGAGGACCCTGTCTACGTGCCAGCACTACGTGTCCCGCCGCATAACGCTGCGATCTTCACAGAGGCTTTGTGCCCCACTCTCGCCCCCAAGAGGAAGTGCAGCGCGATATTTTGACTGTAGATCCTCTCGGAGGCGGTAACCTGAATATAGGTCACAGGGCGGGACTTCCATTGGTGCTGAATTTTGCAGCCCAAGCATAAGCGTGAATTTTCTACTCGTTGTAGTTGATGAATAGGAAAGCATGGGCTGAGAGCATGTGAGTCCTTGATATACATTCCCAGCAAGCAGCCGGAATACACTATTAGTAGCCCAGTTTTAACTCGGGCAGCAGTTGTGCGGGTGGGGGCAGATGCAGGTGGCAAACCATCCTGATGTTGGCACCAGTTTTTAAGTATTTGGTACAATAAATCACAAAGTCTCAAAATGGTTCAGCGGACAATTTTAGCCCATGTACAATCAAAAGTGATAATTGACTTAAAGAAATCTATTCTCTATAAACAATTAGTTTTCCTTTCCAAACATCAACAAAGAAAAAGCTATGAGTAGCTGTTGTTATTCACAGTCATGTTTCTCATATGACAGCTTTTCTATATTTTTGTAAGGTGTTTATAATAGAAAATTGTAATATATTTATATCAATTCATCACTTGTCTGCAATAAAAGCTTTGAAAATTCAATCTCTGTTTCTTTCAAAGTATGTTGGAAAAAGCAAAGAAACTGTCACATCCTCACAGGATGAGAGGACACACAATTCTTGCCAATTCCTGTTGATGCACAGATTGCATGCTGCAAAATGCACAGGCTCACAGCACATAAATGGGATTGCACACTGAGGCCTTCAAGTAAAAACTATAATGTAGGCACAACTGCCAATTCAATGGATAAACTTAAATCATGTTATTGTGAAACTGATAATTTTTAGAATTTTTTGTTTTGTTTAATCACTTATTTTGGACTTTGAAAATTTAAGACTAAGTCAAAGTCAATACTAATATGATTGACATAAGCATAAAAATGACTAAAATTACCCATATAATTAGTTAATTAATGTTATAGCCTGGCCCCTTCTGTCTGAAGTGTGGGTCATGAGTTAAAACTTTCACTTGTCTCCGAGTGCTGGAAATGTTTTGCTGCTGTTGCCAGATTCAGTATGCATGTGGAACACTTCAGATGTTTTTTTTCTTGTGTTGCACCGATGTTTGCACCTCAATTAGAAGTGAATGTTTATGAGGCGATTTGATACTGATGGCACACATTACAGCCCGAATCAGTCAGACATTTAATAGGAGAGCGAGGACATGGTAGGTAAGGAGGTGAGTCATGCCTCTGTCATTCTTATTAGGTTGTGAATGGGGACTCGTGTCTTCATTAACTTTGGTCAACATTGTGAGGTCATTAAATCTGTGTGGTAATCTGTGGGGTACTGGAGGTTTCACTAATTGCCTCGGCAACCTGCCACCATAATGTCTGCACCACCCTCTTATGGGACTTCCTGTTCTCAGTCCCCCAGCAGTCCTTTCTCTATAGCTCTCACTTCTGGAAGTAAAACAGCCATGGATGCCAAAAGAAAGCCTGTGAGCATTACCTGCTGCTGATCCCTCCCCCTCTGAGACTACTGCTACTTCACACATTCTGGCTGACTTCCCTTTCTTCTATATATTTCCAGAATTCCCACAAGTGTTTGCTCCTTTATCCAGCTGCAGCATTTTTAATTACTTAATTTCCCTGCCTCCCAGTGGTGATAATCCAACGAGCAATGGTTTTACCACAGTAAACCCACCATGAATACTTAATGAGAGCCACTTCAGGTAAAAGAAGCAGTTCAGAAATTAGCACACAGAGGCACAGAGCCATTTGAATCGCAATTAGCTCCCACTTAAACCTTGAAGCGCGACAGCACACATATTCTTTTCATTGGCTACCCGCAGGTTAGAGATTACCCAGTGCACAACACGAAGAGAGAACACTGATGTCATCCAGACATGACACAAAGTAAGGGCATTATATTTGTCCAAAGAGTTTGCTTCAGATTGTGTAGAATAAGGTAACAGAACAGCAAATGGTAGATATTAGTGATAGTTAAGGAAGTGCAGTGGGCAATGTTGCAGAAGTTGTTTAAAGACACTTTCTGGGTTACACAGGGTCCCTTAAACAGAAGCTCAGGCTGAATGTATCTTGGATGAATACTTAGAGGAGCAGTATTCCTGGCTGCGCTGCTGTATTTGCAGCTGCATCCTCTTAGTCAGTATCTGTGTCCTGCTCTACCTTTGATTTCAGATCTCTGAATAGCAAATTTGTGTAGCATGTATCAAATAATGATGATCCTGGAAGGCTGTACTAGAAGGTGCTCCTGATGTGCTCACACATCTGAAATACTGCCCCAAGGTGCCAATGGCATACACAATAATGATCCTGGTAGTTCCATGGGCTTTGTTACATCTGACATCTGCCAGTGTCTGTAGCTTCTGCCAGGCATCATTAGCTAGGATTGGCTAGTTTTCTTTGGGTCCCACAAAATCATCAGCCATAAAACTGTGTAAACCCAGTATTTTGACATCAGCATCAGTAACCTCTTATTATCAAAAAGAGGAAAATATACCTATACATTTTTAAAAGAACATTTTCATCCAATTTAGCAAGATTTTTACCACAGGCTCAATTCCTCCAACAGCTAGGGGTGCAAACTTTGCAGTAACAGAATACTCAATTGTTGAGAATGTTATATCTGTGGAAGTTCACGCCTTTTTCAAACCAGTTCAGGAAATACATATTTGAATGTTAGTTGCTGTATTTTAAAGAACATGCAATCAGTGACAGGAATAGTGATGTAAATGCAAACGAGCAAAGTCATTGTACAGTGTTCACAACGTAGTCGTGTATCTTTTAAGCCATTTTACCAAAATTGTAATAGTAATAATGTAACAAACCTACTGATGTTGCACAAAGAGTTTATGAACTAAAAGTAAGCTGTTATTCTCTATTTGCTCCGCTCTTCCCCTAGAGGAAAAGATTACTTCTGGAATACAGTTTCACATTTCTTTAATACCTTGCCCATGTGGCCATCCTTCCCGTACGAGCCACATCGTCTGCACGCCCGACACGAGACTCCCTAACCAAGCACTCTACTCGGAACTCTGACATGGCAAGTGAGCCCCAGGTGAGCAGAGGAAATGTTTCAAGGACAACCTCAAAGCCTCCTTGATAAAGTGCATCATCCCCACCGACACCTGGGAGTCCCTGGCCAAAGACCGCCTTAAGTGGAGGAAGAGCATCCGGGAGGGCGCTGAGCACCTCGAGTCTCGTCGCCGAGAGCATGCAGAATGCAAGCGCAGGCAGTGGAAGGAGTGTGCGGCAAACCAGTTCCAACCCACCCTTTCCTTCAACCACTGTCTGCCCTACCTGTGACAGAGATTGTAGTTCCCGCATTGGACTGTTCAGCCATCTGAGAACTCACTTATAGAGTGGAAGCAAGTATACTCAGCCTGTCACGTTGGTTTTTGTAGCATTAACAATGTCACCAGCAAGAAAGCATAGTTTTATGAATGTTGTTGCACATATGTACATGACATAGGTCTTTTCTCCTCTCAAGAGAATGGTACAAGTAGGCTATTTAACTCAACGCTGCCAGCTCACAACTCCCTTTGATGAGGCACCAGTCCAGGCAGAGTATCTGGTATATTGGTCTGATATTTCAGCTGTTTCAATGTTTGCTCCCTCCACAGTATTCCTCATGAGTTATATAAATTTGGGGACAACAGTTGTATTATCTATGATTAATAATGAAAAATCCAATAAAATGCACAAAATTATAATGTCTTGGTCAGTTTACATAATGTCACTGTTGGATGCTGCATCCAAATGGTAGAGGTTGAAATAAAACTGCTAAATAATTTACAACATTATAAACTAGCAATAAAAGATTCAATATTGAGTGTTGCATTATTCACGTTGCAGGATTCAGCTTATCTGATTTCTCATATCTACAACCCTAACAAACTTTGCCCACTAAAAATTTGTGAAGTCCAAAAGATATTACAAAATATGAGCAAAATCCCTCAAAATATGCTCACTATTACACAAATAAACAATATTTATTGAATCAATTGTTAATAACTTGAATATTGATTTTTTTAAAAAGATTTTTAAAAGTTGTTTCAGGATGTGGGTGTCGCTGGCAAGGCCAGCATTTATTTTTTTTTTTAATTCGTTGCCAATCTTTCCAATTCTTTGTCAAATCACAAACGCCAGAGGTCACCTTGCACACATCAAGGATCACTCTGCGCCAATGCTCTAAGCCAAAAGGCCTAGAGCCACTGCACCGTTCCTGGAAGTACTGCAATACCAGGTTCGTGCCATGGAGGTGGATGGGTCAGGCCCCCCACACACCTCCATGGAGGTGGATGGGTCAAGCCACCCCACCCACCTCCATTTATTGCCCATCCCTAATTGCCCTTGAGAAAGTGGTCGTGAGCTGCCTTCTTGAACCGTTGCACAGTGTGGTGAAGGAACTCCCACCGTGCTGTTAGGGAGGGAGTTCCAGGATTTTGCCCCAGCGACAATGAAGGAATGCCAATATATTTTCAAGTCAGGATGAAAATGTTGAGAGAGAAACTTGCAGGTGATGGTGCTCCCATGCGTCTGCTGCCCTTGGCCTTCTAGGTGGTAGAGTTCACGGGTTTGGGAGGTGCTGCCGAAGAAGCTGTGGCAAGTTGCTGCAGTGCATCTTATAGATGGTACACACTGCAGCCACACTGCGCCAGTGGTGGTGGGAGTGAATGTTTAAGGTGGTGGATGGGGTGCCAATCAAGCGGGCTGCTTTGTTCTGGATGGTGTCAAGCCTCTTGAGTGTCGTTGGAGCTGCACTCAGACAAGCAAGTGAAGAGAATTCCATCATACTCCTAACTTGTGCCTTGTGGATGGTGGAAAGGCTTTGGGGAGTCAGGAGGTGAGACACTCACCACAGACTACCCCACTTCTGATCCACTCTTGTAACCACAGTATTTATGTGGCTGGTCCAGTTAAATTACTGGTCAATGGTGACCCCACGATGTTGATGGTGGGAGATTTGGCGATAGTAATGCCGTTGAATGTCAAGAGGAGGTGGTTAGACTCCTGCTTGTTGGAGATGGTCATTGCCTGGCACTTGCGTGGCGCAAATGTTACTTACCACTTATCAGCCCAAGTCTGAATGTCATCCAGGTCGTGTTGTATGTGGGCATGGACTGCTTCATTTTCTGAGGAGTTGCGAATGGAAGTGAACACTGCAATCATCAGCGAACATCTCCACTTCTGACCTTATAATGGAGTGAAGGTCATTGTGTCTTAATGCAAGGAGTATCCGCAATAAGGTGGATGAATTAATTGTGCAAATAGATGTTAACAAATATGATGTGATTGGGATTACGGAGACGTGGCTCCAGGATGATCAGGGCTGGGAACTCAACATTCAGGGGTATTCAACATTCAGGAAGGATAGAATAAAAGGAAAAGGAGGTGGGGTAGCATTGCTGGTTAAAGAGGAGATTAATGCAATAGTTAGGAAAGACATTAGCTTGGATGATGTGGAATCTATATGGGTAGAGCTGCAGAACACCAAAGGGCAAAAAACGTTAGTAGGAGTTGTGTACAGACCTCCAAACAGTAATAGGGATGTTGGGGAGGGCATCAAACAGGAAATTAGGGGTGCATGCAATAAAGGTGTAGCAGTTATAATGGGTGACTTTAATATGCACATAGATTGGGCTAGCCAAACTGGAAGCAATACGGTGGAGGAGGATTTCCTGGAGTGCATAAGGGATGGTTTTCTAGACCAATATGTTGAGGAGCCAACTAGGGGGGAGGCCATCTTAGACTGGTTGTTGTGTAATGAGAGAGGATTAATTAGCAATCTCATTGTGCGAGGCCCCTTGGGGAAGAGTGACCATAATATGGTGGAATTCTGCATTAGGATGGAGAATGAAACAGTAAATTCAGAGACCATGGTCCAGAACTTAAAGAAGGGTAACTTTGAAGGTATGAGGCGTGAATTGGCTAGGATAGATTGGCGAATGATACTTAGGGGGTTGACTGTGGATGGGCAATGGCAGACATTTAGAGACCGCATGGATGAATTACAACAATTGTACATTCCTGTCTGGCGTAAAAATAAAAAAGGGAAGGTGGCTCAACCGTGGCTATCTAGGGAAATCAGGGATAGTATTAAAGCCAAGGAAGTGGCATACAAATTGGCCAGAAATAGCAGCGAACCTGGGGACTGGGAGAAATTTAGAACTCAGCAGAGGAGGACAAAGGGTTTGATTAGGGCAGGGAAAATGGAGTACGAGAAGAAGCTTGCAGGGAACATTAAGGCGGATTGCAAAAGTTTCTATAGGTATGTAAAGAGAAAAAGGTTAGTAAAGACAAACGTAGGTCCCCTGCAGTCAGAATCAGGGGAAGTCATAACGGGGAACAAAGAAATGGCAGACCAATTGAACAAGTACTTTGGTTCGGTATTCACGAGGATACAAACAACCTTCCGGATATAAAAGGGGTCAGAGGGTCTAGTAAGGAGGGGGAACTGAGGGAAATCTTTATTAGTCGGGAAATTGTGTTGGGGAAATTGATGGAATTGAAGGCCGATAAATCCCCAGGGCCTGATGGACTGCATCCCAGAGTACTTAAGGAGGTGGTCTTGGAAATAGCGGATGCATTGACAGTCATTTTCCAACATTCCATTGACTCTGGATCAGTTCCTATGGAGTGGAGGGTAGCCAATGTAACCCCACTTTTTAAAAAAGGAGGGAGAGAGAAAACAGGGAATTATAGACCGATCAGCCTGACCTCAGTTGTGGGTAAAATGATGGAATCAATTATTAAGGATGTCATAGCAGTGCATCTGGAAAATGGTGACATGATAGGTCCAAGTCAGCATGGATTTGTGAAAGGGAAATCATGCTTGACAAATCTTCTGGAATTTTTTGAGGATGTTTCCAGTAAAGTGGACAAAGGAGAACCAGTTGATGTGGTATATTTGGACTTTCAGAAGGCTTTCGACAAGGTCCCACACAAGAGATTAATGTGCAAAGTTAAAGCACATGGGATTGGGGGTAGTGTGCTGACGTGGATTGAGAACTGGTTGTCAGACAGGAAGCAAAGAGTAGGAGTAAACGGGTACTTTTCAGAATGGCAGGCAGTGACTAGTGGGGTGCCGCAAGGTTCTGTGCTGGGGCCCCAGCTGTTTACATTGTACATTAATGATTTAGACGAGGGGATTAAATGCAGTATCTCCAAATTTGCGGATGACACTAAGTTGGGTGGCAGTGTGAGCTGCGAGGAGGATGCTATTAGGCTGCAGAGTGACTTGGATAGGTTAGGTGAGTGGGCAAATGCATGGCAGATGAAGTATAATGTGGATAAATGTGAGGTTATCCACTTTGGTGGTAAAAACAGAGAGACAGACTATTATCTGAATGGTGACAGATTAGGAAAAGGGAAGGTGCAACGAGACCTGGGTGACATGGTACATCAGTCATTGAAGGTTAGCATGCAGGTACAGCCGGCGGTTAAGAAAGCAAATGGAATGTTGGCCTTCATAGTGAGGGGATTTGAATACAGGGGCAGGGAGGTGTTGCTACAGTTGTACAGGGCCTTGGTGAGGCCACACCTGGAGTATTGTGTACAGTTTTGGTCTCCTAACTTGAGGAAGGACATTCTTGCTATTGAGGGAGTGCAGCGAAGATTCACCAGACTGATTCCCGGGATGGCGGGACTGACCTATCAAGAAAGACTGGATCAACTGGGCTTGTATTCACTGGAGTTCAGAAGAATGAGAGGGGACCTCATGGAAACGTTTAAAATTCTGACGGGTTTAGACAGGTTAGATGCAGGAAGAATGTTCCCAATGTTGGGGAAGTCCAGAACCAGGGGTCACAGTCTGAGGATAAGGGGTAAGCCATTTAGGACCGAGATGAGGAGAAACTTCTTCACCCAGAGAGTGGTGAACCTGTGGAATTCTCTACCACAGAAAGTAGTTGAGGCCAATTCACTAAATATATTCAAAAGGGAGTTAGATGAAGTCCTTACTACTCGGGGGATCAAGGGTTATGGCGAGAAAGCAGGAAGGGGGTACTGAAGTTTCATGTTCAGCCATGAACTCATTGAATGGCGGTGCAGGCTAGAAGGGCTGAATGGCCTGCTCCTGCACCTATTTTCTATGTTTCTATGTTTCTATGAAGCAGCTGAAGATGGTTGGGCCTAGGACACTGCCCTGAGGAACTCCTGCAGCGATGTCCTAGGGCTAGGATGATTGACCTTGAACAACCACAACCATCTTCCTTTGTGCTAGGTATGACTCCAGCCAGTGGAGAGTTCTCCCCCTGAATTCAATTTTACTAGGGTTCCTTGATGCCACACTCAGTCAAATGCTGCCTTGATGTCAAGGGCAGTCACTCTCACCTCACCTCTAGAATTCAGCTTTTCTGTCCATGTTTGGAACAAGGCTGTAATGAGGTCTGGAGCCAAATGGTCCTTGTGGAATCCAAACTGAGCATTTGTGAGCAGGTTATTGGTGAGTAAGTGCCACTTGATAGCACTGTCGACGACACCTTCCATTAATTTGCTGAGGATTGAGAGTAAAGTGATGGGGCGGTAATTGGCCGGATTGGATTTGTCTTGCTTTTTGTGGACAGGACATACCTGGGCAGTTTTCCACATTGTTGGGTAGATGCCAGTGTTGTAGCTGTACTGGAACAGCTTGGCTAAAGACGCGGCTAGTTCTAGAGCACAAGTCATCAGCACTACAGCCTGGATGTTGTCAGGGCCCAAAGCCTTTGCTGTACCCAGTGCGCTCAGCCATTTCTTGATATCACGTGGAGTGAATCGGATTGGCTGAGGACTGGATTTTGTGATGGTGGGAACCTCAGGAGGAGGCCGATATGGATCATCCACTCGGCACTTCTGGCTGAAGATGGTTGCAAATACTTCAGCCTTGTCTTTTGCACCCATATGCTGGGCTCCGCCATCATTGAGGATGGGAATATTCATGGAGCCTCCTCCTCCCATTAGTTGTTTAATTCACGACTGGATGTGGCAGGACTGCAGAGCTTTGATCTGATCCGTTGATTGTAGAATTGCTTAGCTCTGTTTATAGCATGCTGCTTCCGCTGTTTAACATGCATGCAGTCCTGTGTTGCAGCTTCCCCAGGTTGGTACCTCCTTTTTAGATACACCTGGTGCTGTATGTTTTAATTGGTGTGAGGGGCACACTATTAAAGTATGAATATATTTTCCTCTTACACCATGTAAAATATAATACTGTTATGTACTGAAAATTATACAAGAGACCATTGGGCTGGATTTTTGGTTGCCTAACGTCTCAGTTAGCAGGCGGAGGGGACGTTAATGTGAGTGTAAGAGGTTACTGACCAGGAGCGCGGCGTTTGGCATCCTGACAGAAAATTCATTGGAGGCTCATCGGGGGCGCAGATCAGTAGCACTTGGCTGCTGATAATCACTCCGATCTTGACGTGTTCCTGGTGTAACACCCATGCTTGCGTCCCGGTCGTAAAATTAGGTGCAGCCGCCTCATTTAGCGGCTGCCAAGTACAACGTCTGGGAAAACAGTCGGTCAGGCTTGCAGAGTCGTTAACAGGTGGCTAGTTAAGGGGATGAGGAGGCACTTTCCTCAGAGGGCACATTCAGTGCAACGTTTACACAGCACGGTGGTGAGCCTCCGCGTTTGCAGCAGTAGACAGACATACCAGTTCAGCTGGAGAGAAACTTCTTTGTGAAACTTTAATGGGGCATTACTTGTTCACAAGCGTCGCATTCTATATGCTCCAGCAAGGTATCGGCAACAGAGAAGGGCTGTTGGGCATGTTGGCAGCCGAAGGAGGAGAGCCCTTAGATGTTGGACCAGGAGGCCTTACTCACCTTCTAAGCCTTCGGGTCCTTCCAGGCTGCATCAAGGGACATATACAGCGTCTCACAATTGTCAGCACATCGCTTCATCTGTTCCATATCACACAGGCACTCTACACATGCAGAATGGACTTCATTACCTTCCCAATGACCAGGGAGAAAGAGAATGAGCACGCATGTGGGTTTGCCAGGAGCGCAGACTTCAAAAGGTGCAAGGAGCAATTAACTGCACGCACGTGGCCTTGCGAGCACCATTCAAGAATGCAGAGGTCTAAACGTGCAACTGGTGTGCGACCACACATAGCGCATCCTCGCACTGATTGCTTGCTATCCTGGAAGCGCACATGATGCCTTTATCCTGCGGGAGAGCACTGTTCCTCGACTGTTTCAGCCACCACAGCAAGGCCGAGGCTGGCTGCTCAGGAACAAGGGATATGGCCTGGCCGCCTGGCTAATGACCTTCCTCCGCAACCCCACCATAGAGCCAGAGGAACGCTACAATGAGAGCCATGCCGCCACCCACAACATCATAGAGCAGACAATAGGGGTGCTGAAGTAGCAATTCCGATGCCTGGACTGCTTCAGGCAGCCTTCAATACTCCCCTCACCAGGTCTTACTATTCATCGTGGTGTGCTGCATTCTGCACAATTTGGCCATCATTAGGGCCCAGGCCTTGCCAGTGGGGATCGCAGGCCCACCTCAGGAGGAGGAGGAGGAGGAGGAGGAAGAGCAACAGGAGCCTGGCGACGCCCTGAATCTGCAGCAACACGACGAGGAACAGCAGCAGCCACGGAGGAGGCAGCCTGCCAATGTTGGTGGTGCCATGACTCTTCGGCGGAGGCTCATAAGAGAGCACTTTGTTTAAATAGAGATAGCTGAGGGATGCAGCTCAAAATGACTGTGCTTTGTGCCACGATAATGCCACATCTCCATCACAACTGAACAGTCGCACACCAGACACTGAAGGAAACGGTTCAACCCCAAAAACCCCACACCCTCCAATAAAACAACATGGAGCTCCTGCCCCTTCAAAAAACATAACAGATGGTGAAAGTTCCCAACATATATACATAGGTCCCATAGGGACACATTTATTCAGTGTGTCTTCCACTGACATTTCCCACTCCTCTGCCTCATCTCTTCCATCACCTATTGCTTCTCCTCAATGGGTCCTCAGTGTCTGCAGCAAGGCTGCTTGAGGGCTGTTGTGTGTCTGAGGGAGGCAGGACAAATGACCTAGTATGACGCCCTGGACCAGCTGTGGGCCTAGACGGCCCGGCTGCTGACAGCACCACCTGAGAATGGGTGGCACCAGTCTTGAATTCCAGGGGTGCAGACCGAGCAGGTACAAAGGCAGAATGGCAGTGGTGGGAGCTGGAATGATGTGCTGCTGAGAGAGGACATCAGATTCAATCTTGTCCGACTGGCTGCTACAACCCCGGGGCACAGCCTCAACATCCGGAGCAATCTATTGGAGCGCAGATTGCTGGCCCGCTGTGGCACTGTTAGCTCCCTGTTGGACTGATGGGGACCCAGACTCCATGGCAGCAATCAGTGCTTGCCTGGCATCAATTTGATTCTGCATCAGAGCACACAGCGCATTGATGCCACCACACACTAACAACATGGCAGAATGTAGGTATAGCATGGTCTTGGCCTGCCCTTCAATGGCTACTGCCACATCAGCCATCATGTCTGGGACCCTTATCATCACTTCTGCCGTCCATCATCCATTAGAATCTACCAAGGATGGGCTCGACGGACTGCTGAGATGTAAATGCAAGCATTGAGGCATCCTCCACCACACTCCAAGCAAGAGCATCCATGCTCAGCGGGATCCTCGCCAATGCACCTATTAGCTCGCGGTGCATCTGCATTGACTCCCTGGACATAGTCTCCAAATCCAGGTCCTCATCTGCTTGCCTGTGAGCAGGACTTCATGGGCCGACTTACCCTCCGGAGAGCTGGCCCCCGAGCTTCCCCTCACGCTGGGCCAGTAGCCTCAGCTTCATGCAACCTCGGGAAGACGTCCTCTTCCACCAAGCTGCCTCCCCACTTGCTCCCAATGAGGATGTCTCACCCTGGGCTGGCACACTGCTCTCCACCAGCTCCTCATCTTGCTCATCGTCTACAGATATCTGCTCGTGGGCAGGCTGCCGCTCTTCCGGCTCATCATCTGTAAGCAAAAAGCAACAGAAGTGCAGTTATCAGCTGAGGAGGGAGCAGGAAGACAAGAAGTAGGGGTGTATGGTTATTTTGGTCGCAACATGTTGTAAGGCATGTGGCCTCAAGGCTAAGCGGACTCACACAAAACGCCCATTTCATTCACAAACCGTCACTGCCGAGTGGGGGCTCTGCCTCTCTGCCCTCCACTTTGCAATGCCTACCTCTTCTACATGTCTACCAGGCCACGACTGCGACACCTATGAGGGTGCATACTTGCTCCTCCATCTCGCTGATGTCCTGGAGTTGGAGCTGGCCCTCTCCCTGACAATGCAGCTCATGCAAATTGTGCGCGAATTTGACCTGCAATGACAAAAACAAAAACTTGTTAGTGGCTGTGTAGCTGCTGGTGTGGCACCTGTGTCTGCGGTAGGTACGCGTGAGCAATATAATGAAGTGTGCATTTCATCCTGCATGGCATCGCACAGTGGATGTGTGAACGGTAAGTCTGGGGCACAAGCAACTACCAGTAAGTATGACGCTTAGGCCTGTGACCGTATATAAAGAGTTAAAAGGTGCTGCTAGGTGGGCTCAGGCTGAGTAAGGAGCTAGAGGGTTAGAGAGCCTTGGATGGGCAGGGCATGTCTCGTGAGGTGATGGAGAGGTCTCAGACTGGCTTCAGCAAGGAGGAGCATGGCCTGGTAGACATAGGCACTGAAAAATATTTATATTGTGTGAGAAAGTGAGATTCACATGAGACATTGGAAGGTGAATGGAAGGGGTACTCACCCTGACGATCCTTTTGAATTTATCCCGACATTGCGTCGCTGTTGTGCCCACCATGTTCCAGGCTGAAACGTGGCATTCCACCTCCTTCCACAGCATCGTCAAAACCCTAGGCAGCGGCCTTTGTCCCCCTCCAGCAAATCTCCACTACCTACGGCAAGGCGTCAAGGGCGGTGGGCGAGAAGCGGGCACATAGCTGACATCCTCTTTCCCCCTCCATTTTGGCACACTGAAGACACTGTGGAGTTGGAGCTGCTCATGTGCTAATTTACCTTGCCACGCCTTTAAGACTCAGCTGTTCCCGGGATGGGAATCGGAGTTTGGCACATGCGTAATGGGTCCGCTAAATTTACCGACCAAACTTTCATTATGGCCCCCTCCCCAGCTCTGGTGTGCAATGGCTGATTTCTGTCAGCTCATCGCCCAATTCTGACGAATTTCTGGGCGGAGGGTGCAAACTTTTTTAAGGCGATAAAATTACCGCTCTGTTTGGGTTACCGCCCCAAATGAGGCGCGACCAAATTTCTCCGCCAATGATTTCGAATGCAACCTTGCAAATAGTCTGATTGTGTTTTGTATAGCTAGCAATTTGCCTTTGAAAAGCATCACACCTCATAAATGTCACACTTCAAAGCATCATACATCCGAAGGGTAAAAATTAGTGATTGGCGGGAAAATAAATTTAGCTCATAAGCCAACAATCAAATATCCATTCAAAAATAGATATGAACAAATCAAAAAGACAAGTACCAAACAACCCCAGCAGAAAACTGAGCATTCAAAGCCCTAGCTTTTTTCAAAGTTACCATTCACAAACTAACATGTACTAAACACCAGCCTATCAAATTGCTCAGATAACTTTACATTACTTTCAGCTGCCATGTTCCTTCTTCACTCAGGTCAGTCTCTACAGCTAGAAATAATATTTATAACTGAAACACATAAAAATAATATGTTTGGAGCATGTTATAATTTCTCCATTTTACTCACCTTCTAAAACCCCCGGTTAAGGTCACACTGGCATGAGGTGTGCATTTATGAACAATATCCTCTATTATTTGACCCACAGCATCTGCCTCTGCTTTCATTACGCCACGATTGATGTCTTCATAGTACAAAAACCCTAAAGAGAGAAAAGCTTCATTAAGCACTTTGATGTGTGGCTGCATCCTGATAGTTAAACTCTGGTTGCACACCAACCCTCACGTTTTACACCCTGAATAGCTATTTTTCGCATCACAACAGCAGAAAACACTCTTATACAAATTAAAATGCATAGCGAAGCAAGTCTGTAAGTTAAGTTTGAACGCATTGGTTTATAATAAGGACAGAGATCCCAAGAATTCCTAGTTGCTCCCACAAATCTAGAAATTCATGTCACGACATGTATTAAAATCACTGTAGTCTATCAGCCTTGGAGGAGATTGGGCTCATGCCAGTAATAGATTTAATGCATGACCGACTAGTTCCAATAAACCACACAGATCAGCTTGTTCAATTTCTTCCAAACTTCAAAGCATAATTGTAATCTGGCCTGCATGAGTAAAGCAGTGTTGTTTCATGCATTGCCCTTGTACTTCCAAGGAAACAGCGCCAAGGGCAAAAGACAAACAATACCCGACACATGTTGGCAAAGTTTGACCTCAAACTCTTAGGTTAAAGGGTGTTATTACATGTCTACTGGAATCATAGGCCCTGAGAATTCATAAGCCGGTGAGCCAGGTAATTACGCCAATTGGGAACTCCCCAGCTGATCCCAATGGATTATGTGGGGTCAGGGGGAGTCTCCCTACTTTTAATTGCATTAATTTGTGTCCATGCCACTAGGGGCACATCTAGGGTAACCGCGATATCAGGAAGGCTGGGAGGTTAGGCAGAGGAGTGCAGAGTCATGAGTGCCGGGTTCCCCCCAGAAAGAATTGTAGAACTTGTAGATGCCCCCTCTGCACATCCCCCTTTAAAGATTAAAATGGGCTAAATTTGGGGTGGGGTTCGCCTGGACCTCCAGCTGGTCCTCACATTCCGCCAGTCATCAGAGAGATTCGCCACATCGAACCGCTCATACTTCTGCCGACCATACATTGGGTCTCTCTGAGGGTTTGAATTATGGCAACTTGGACACAAAGCCAGGATCTGCCATATATTTACCAGGCATAAAGCACCTTTTGTTTTGCCATCACCATTCTGGTGTTTCCCTCCGGTGCCTACTCTTGCAGCATGCACGAGCAATCAAAATCCATGAAAATGAAGCAGACTACATCTCTAACCTCATTCTTTTGGGTCATTACTTGGCAGAAAGCCAAGTGTAGTGACATCTACAATTAATAGGCCTTAATATTTCCCCCTGCCTTCCTCAGAATGGAGGATTGAGAGGGGCTGGCAGCAAGGCCATGGATGACAAAGAAAATTAAATGCCACATTTGAGGACCAGCAGCAAGACTACTGGGGCTGGAGGTCTTCTGATGGCTGTCTGTTGATGGCAATCAGAAGGCCCCGAAGCTGGCAGATATTACTGTTGCTGCAACTGAAGCAGCTGTTGGTTTTCTACCCCCATTTCCAGATATAAGCCTCTGCCAAGGAGTAGGCCTGGTCCTGGGGCACATAAGGATGTTAAAATGACCTCAACCTGGAAATAAAGGGAGGTTCAGGCCAGGTTAGGTGGACTGTGCTTCAGGTCAATTGGCTTGTGCCCAGGCGGACTGAGGAGAGGAAATCAGAACTACAATTTCCGACTCAGGCTGATTTATTTACACATAAGCGTGCTGGAATACAGATTGAAGCAGTACCACGAAACAGGGTTACATTGGATCTTGTTTCAGTGTAGACCAATTACTCTAGTTCAGCTGTTTCATTTATTTCTGGATTCAAATTAATGGCGTACTGCACACATGCTGCTTCTTTAATACATCCCCAGCCCATGTGCCCTACATGACCATTCTGATTCCTGATATGTCCTTACTATATAGTATAAATGCACACGAGGCCCATACTTGAGAGAAGGTCACTCTGTGACCAGTTACCTTTATTACCAAGACCTCAAGTGATGAAGGTGGGTGGAGCTTCCCCTTTTATACCTGAAAGTCCAGGTTAGGAGTGTCTCCCACAAGTTCACCCCGTTGTGGTCAATGTTCTCAAGGTGTACAACTTAGGTCAGCTTATACATGGGTTACAATGATAGTTGAATACATGACATTACCTCCCCCCCCCAAAGTCTTATTGGGATCACAGGTTAAGTCTCTCTGGTGGTTTACATGCCCTTGTAGAGCGCCTGAGTTGGGGCTCCGGTTGTTGGACGCTGGCCTGAGTGTCTGCTGTTTGCGGTGCCTCAGGCCTGTCTGGAATGCCCACATTGACTGGACTCTCCCCCACTTGGTTCCGATGTTCGGTCACCTGTGGTGGAGTAAACTCTACGTCATGTTCTTCCTCCGCTTCTTCTATGGGGTTGCTGAACTTCCTTTTAGTTTGATCCACGTGTTTGCAGCAGATTTGTCCATTGGTAAGCTTAACTACCAAAACCCTATTCCCCTCTTTGGCAATCTCAGTGCCTGCAAGCCATTTGGGCCCTGCAGCATAATTAAGGACAAAAACAGGGTCATTGACATCAATACATCACGCCCTCGCATTCCTGTCATGGTGATCACATTGTGACTGATGCCTGCTCTCAACGATTTCTTTCATGGTGGGGTGTATAAGGGATAACCTGGTTTTAAGCGTCCTTTTCATTAGCAGCTCTGCGGGTGGAACCCCTGCAAGCGAGTGTGGTCAGAATCTATTGGCCAACAGAAGGCGTCATAAGCGGCTTTGTAGGGAACCCCCTTGGATTCTGAGCATCCCCTGTTTGATTATCTGCACTGCTCGTTCCGCCTGGCCGTTTGAGGTGGGTGGAGCTTCCCTTTTTATACCTGAAAGTCCAGGTTAGGAGTGTCTCCCATAAGTGCGCCCCTTGTGGTCAATGTTCTCAAGGTGTACAACTTAGGTCAGCTTATACATGGGTTACAATGATAGTTGAATACATGACAATTCCCAGCCAGTTTGTTAGATCCAGATTGTCTCCACCGATTACTGGATGGAACTCCTTTGTCCAAAAGCAATCATCTAGTTATTGACTTGTTCAGCTTTAATACAACATGAAGATGGCCATTTCTGTTCCTGTCTCCTTTTCCCTCTTGAATAGCTGGAACAAAGCTAGAACTTACCACTTCCTATCGTGGGCCATGACTTAGGTTAACATGTTCCACTCTGCTTTGCTTGTACCATGTCTCTCTGTTATAATCAAAGTCTACTTAGCCTTCGCAGTTCTAATGAAAGGTCCTGGACCTGAAACGTTAACTCTGTTTCTCTCTCCACAGGTGCTGCCTGACCTGTTGAGTATTTCCAGCATTTTCTGTTTCTATTTTAGCCTTCTCAGGTCCCTGTTACTGAGCCCACTAACGTTTAGAAGCAAAACTACTTCAGCTGCTATATATTCAGTCAATGCTGCAAATAATAAACATCAATGAGCAGACCCTAACCAATCATTTGACTCCCACTTGGCCCTTTAAGAGGTGACATCTTTGAAGGTTTTAAGAATGAAAGCATTTAGTAATGATAAAATTGATTTTGTATATATATATATAAATGTTAAAAGTGTAGATTATATGGAAAGGCTGCAGTGTTAAAAGAAACAAAATGGATGACTTCCCCAAGTTCATGTCAGCATGGCTTTGAAACTCACCAAACTAGAAAATACGTTAATTGGAAAGCCATTAACCTAATCAAGGAATGGCACCAGCCCTCCAGACATGTACGAGGAGAAGTCAATCAGGAACGGCCCTGAAAATAATACCCAATCCTAAGGCTTTCTGAGAAACAATGGCCGTAAGGGGTATAATAATCCAAGCAAAGATTGCTGAGTCTCTTCTCCTTAGCACACGGCAAAAGCAGGAACCTCCCTCCACAGCAGAAGCAAGGACAAACTTCATGTGCTTGTGCTTTGCCAGAGGGAAGTAAAGTATACCTTTTTATAAATCATCATTGTATCGGTTGCAACTAAGTAGATCCATAGGATAGCTGATGACTGCTGATGTGCATGTGTGTGTGTGTTTAATAAACTATTCCAAATTGTTTTAAAAGAATCGGTCTTGCTGTCAATTTAATGCCAGAGATTTAGAAATCTTACAAGGTGTAGGTAACTGCTAAAATTTCCGATATCATTAACTCTACACCTTACTATAATGATACCTCATCAGAATATCTGAGGAAATGTTTATAACCGTCGATGGTTTTCTTTTGATTCTGTCAGTAAGGGTTTCTGACATTGTGAGAGTATTGCTAATTTATGCATAAAATAATAGCCCTGAAATTCCGGCCTCCCCTGGTCCATACTGAGTTCCTACGGACCCGGGAAGGCATCGGAAATGTCGGTTTCCAGCGCACAATGCGCATGCGTTGGAAACCAGCATTTCCGATCTGTCAAATTTCTGGCCTGACAAATGGCCGCATCTCGGGAGCGAGGACATTTGTAAATGGAAATTTCTGATATTTACGCTTACAAATGTCCTCAAAAATCTTGTGCCTGAAAAAGCAGGTGTTTTAAAAAACACAAAAACATATAAAAAATAAAGTTATTAAAACATATTTTATCATTTAAAAACCCTCCCCACGACGGTAAGTTTATTTTTTAAACTTTTTAAAAAATTGGGAAATTATTTTTTTAAGACATTAATAACTTTAATTTAAATGAATGTAGTGTAATTATTTTCTATTTTTTATTAGTGTTTTGGGTGTTTGGGGCTGTGTTTTGGATATTTCGGGCTCTATCACAATCATAGTAATAGGAGTTTAGGACCCTGCGGAACTCCTATTATTATGATACTTTACCTGATTGGTTGCCCAGAGCCATGTGACTCCAGCTCGAAGCCTATGCACACATCGACATGCACATGCTACGAATCGCAGTTGAAGGAGGCCTCAGCATCGGAAAGTCAATCGTGGGCAGCAGCTTAGTTTTTTATGCGTATTTTTTCTCTAAAATGCCCGCAGAAAGGCCAAACCGGAATTTCAGGGTCATTACTTTTTTGTGATATTTTCATAGGTTTATTTTTCTTTGGAGGACCTCATGTGAAGAAGATAACTAATCAAAATATCAGAAAGCCATGTTATTTTAGTGAAATATATCAAATAACTACTAAGATCAAAAATAAAACATCAAAGGCTTTTTCCTGAAGGCCCTAATCAAATCTGAATGATATTCTTATCCTAAATAATGGAGTCGGTTGTAGTTTGGTAAGAACATGATTAACATGATTAGCAATATTTTAATCTATTATCATTCTACAAAATATGTCAAAATATATTTGGTATGCTACAAGATAAAAGAGAACTTCAGCAATTAGAAGATTCCTGATTATAATCACTTAACCATTGATGGGTATGCCTTCTATTGCCCCAAGCTCTGGAATTCCCTGCCTACACCTCTTCACGTCTCCACCTCACTTTAACACGCTCCTTAAAACCTATCTCTTTGACCAAACTTTTGGTCAGCTGCCCTAATTTCTCCTTATGTGGCTCTGTGTCAATTTTTTGTCTCATAATACTCCTGTGATGCGCCTTGGGTCGTTTTACTATGTTAAAGGCGCTATATAAATACACGTTGCTGTTGTTGTTTTACTACGTTAACGATGCTATATAAATACAAGTTGCTGTTGTTGTTGATTAAACCACCAAATTAATTCAGAGATAACAGACCGATTCTTCTCTTTGTGGCAATGTTCAAGTGACTTCTACTCACATCTCCTGTACCACCTCAACCCTGACCCAGTTTCCCATTTCAAAAACAGGATTTCAACCACTGAGAGGTAGCCCACCAATTTAACAAAGGTAAATCATGGCACCGCAGCATTGCGTACACCATTACATCATCCAAAGAGGCGCCAAAGGACCTTAAAGGGGCAGAAGCACCCACAAGACAAAATGGAACATTTATTTTTAGGCCTCTGTGGATGTCAGGGTCTGCACAGGTGAAGATTTGGGGCAGAAGTGGACAGAGCTGGGCTTCTACTAGACCCTCTTCTTTAATTTAAAGAATTTAGGGACCTTTTTGCCGCTGTGTTGGCCTAATGCCACCTTCCACCAGGCAATCGTGGCAAGCTATGGTAACTGGGGTGGCTGACAGGGAAATAGGCTTGGAGCTGAGGCACCCTAGCATTAATGGCCAGGAAGGAGTGGCCAGTGATGGTCCTGGCCAGGATAGGGGAAGGAAATCAAGGTCAAGTGATGGTAGGCCCCATGGCATGATTTTCTTCAATTATGGGCAAGATCATGGAGGAAAGTCCAGCCCAACCTGTCAACTAATGCCCCACAAAGCTCATCACATGAATGTATACCACGAACAGTTTTGAACAGAACTTTGCTTTTCCTTCACAATGTAATGTAGACCTATTGTGGAGCAGGGGGTAATGAAGAGAAAATAGAGATAAACAGAATTATAATAGTGCTTATTTTTGACCAGTATTTTATTACTGTACAGAATAATTGGACAACGCACAGTTCGAAACAATACCTGCTTTCTGCATTTTGGTAAATTTCAGATCCTTGGCTGCTTTTATTTCCTCTAATGTCCGAAACCCTTGTGCATACCACTTGTCCGCCGTCTTTACTCCCACGCCAAAGACACTGGTGAACAGCTACAGTAAAATAAATGACATTAACTGGCTACTGTTACTCTGTCAAGGGTCATTGCTGCACCATGCACTCATTGTTAACATTCTTGCGTTGTTTTCAACAAATGCATCAAGATTTTTAAGATTTTTAAAAATTCATTCCTGGGATGTGGCATCACTGGCAAGGCCAGCATTTATTGCCCATCCCTAATTGCCCTTGAGAAGGTGGTGGTGAGTTGCCTTCTTAAATCGCTGCAGTTCTTGTGGCGTAAGTGCTGTTAGGGAGGTAGTTCCAGAACTTTGACCCAGCGACGATGAAGGAACGTCCCTATTATAGGGAGACGAAGTGCTGTGGATATATACGCAGGGGCCCAAATTATATACCGCCCTGTTTGGGGGCTTTAACGGTCGAGAGGCGAGAGTTCCTGTGACAGGCATGGAAATCCCGCCCCGCGACCTACATTCAGCTTAACTCCCGAGATATCGTGCTCCACTTTCTCTGTGGGCCATGAGCAGGGCGGGAGCGGGGCAGAAGGACTCCGTGAAGTGCGCACCACGTAGAGAGGACCCTCCTTTTATTAAAGGGGAGGCCAAGCTGCCAACTCTGCGTGTGGGAAACGGGGCCATCCCTGGACCATCAGGGAGCAGGGTGCCATGGCAGCAGCCCTGCACACAAGCTGAGTGCCGGGCTGCAAGATCACGGCACAGACCCAGCGATCAAAGAGGAAGAAGGCCATGAACAGTAAGTCAGCCATTTTTTTTATTTTGAACTCGGCACCTCCCCTTTAACTTTCACCCCGGGAGTGGCCTACAGCCCGGTATGCGTCCCCTGAAGCTGTCGCGGGTGAAAACGGGTCACTGCGCACGGTGATTACATCATCGCCAGCGCAGCAGAGCGGGTTGCCACCTGTTGAAGAGGGGCGGGACCGGTTACCGCCACCACTAAACGCCTGCAGAATTTCGTACACACCGTCACACTTCGCATCACACACCCGTCACACACCCCCCTCGCTCCCATCTCACAGTCCCACATCACCCCCCCCCCCCAGTCACCCCCCCCATCACATACCCACGTCACAGCCCCCCCCACCTCCATCACTCCAGCTCACATCCCTGTCATAGCCTCTCGTCACACACCCCCAGCCTCGCACTCACCTCGTCCCCCACCCGCCTGATTTTCCTTCCCATTACCAGGTTGCTGATCTGCAATTTATCAAAGTTGAACATTTCCCCATAAAGTTTCTATAAGAACTGTATACCAGTTGTGCTGTCACCCAATGTATCTGCTTACCTTTCTTGCTTTGTATCTCTCATCACATAACAAACTCTCAATCTTAGAGCAAATACCATCTTCCAGAATTTCCTGTGTGAAAGTATGAAATAGATTTCAATGTACAGCAAGCTATAACACTTTTTCCCACATTTTAATACAATGTCCCATTTGGAAAATTGCTCCCAGAACTAATGCCTTGGAGAAAGGATGGATGTGACATGGGTGGTCAGTTGGGGCAAAGAAAGGTGGGACAGGATCGCTCAGCTGCTGGGGGAAGGTATATCTGTTCTTTATCTCCTCTTCCCCATCATCGTCATGGTCATATGGAATGAGCAACAATAACTCCCCAGCTCTTCCTCCTCAATCTCATCATCATCATCTTCCTCCTCCTATGACCCTCCACCATTGGAGTGGTGGATCTTCAGGAAAGGAGGATAGCCTAAGAATAGGCGAGCAATACCTCCTTGGGATTAAGGAGACAGATTAAGAAGGGGTGGAAGTTGCCCGTGTGGTGCTTTACATGGATTCCAAAGTAACAGTGCAGGTGCTCAGTCATGAACCTGGGTGCTGGCAAGATGCACCAACCTCACTGTCTTGCACAAGCAAAAACAAGTGCGTGCCCACTAGCTCCATGGTGTTCTCCAGGCGAGTGAGGGGTTTGAAGATGGGGATGTCCCCTCAGATGTCCTGTCTTTGATGGGCATTGGGTACTAACGTG
This sequence comes from Pristiophorus japonicus, assembly GCF_044704955.1. Classification (NCBI taxonomy): domain Eukaryota; kingdom Metazoa; phylum Chordata; class Chondrichthyes; family Pristiophoridae; genus Pristiophorus; species Pristiophorus japonicus. Next base: position 292,355,395 of record NC_091979.1, read on the forward strand.
TCCAACAAGAAAATAGAGTAAATGAGGGTAAAGCCAGCAGTGCTAAACGGTATGGGAGAGGTGGATTAAGAGATGTAGAGGTATAAGGCTGTTAAAGTGGAGCAAGGGTTTTTTCAGGTGTGCATGCAAGTAATTGATGTTAGGAGACCTGTATACTCACAGGGCAGGATATTGAGTTAGAGCTGCCCTTCTTCAGAGTACAGTGTGAAGGGTTAATGTGAAAGTGTTGCCTTATGAGGTTGAAGAGAATGCTGGTGCCCAAAGAAGAAAGGGAAAGCGTCCATGTGTGTTAACTTGTCAGACCTGGTGAGGTCATTAAAGTGGACTGCAGTCCTATGGGTGAGGGAGTTGGCACTCAGTGCCAGTGCTACCTCCCTCCAGGCAGCATGAGTTACATTTCTGATAGAATTGGTGGCACCCACATCCGGGACAGAATTCATCCTGCCATCAATGCCCTCCAGAAGGACTTGGAGGTCTGAATAAGTGGAAGTTGTGCGTCCTTTTTCTTTGGCTTGGTGCCATACCCTACAAAAGAGAGCAGAGAACTGGAGGTGGCCCGCCACAAATTGTGCAGCTTACAAATGCAGAGGAGGATGCCATGGAGATAATTGGCACACCTCCATCCCTGTCAATCGGAGATGGAAAGGCAGGGAGCCCACATTTAGCTGGTGTAAGGGGTTTTCTCAGGGAGTGTTGTTGTGCCTTAGGTGTCTCTCTCTGGGCTTCTGCCCTCACAGCTTATGCCTGGCCTGTGAGGTACCCTGAGTGCTGCAAGAGCACCCCTGGAGAGACTGTGTCCACAGCTTATGAAGGGGGTTTTGAGACTCGTGTGCCCCCACAGCTTATGCCTAGCCTGTGAGGCACCTGTGAGTGTCAAACACTCCTAACCCCTTTCTTCCCTAGCCTGTGACACACAGTTGAGCATTTTCGAGGCGCTCCTAGCTTCCCTTACAATGTTCTGACATAAGACTCACGATCAGGAGATGTAATACAATAGAATTGAGACAAGGTGATTCCAAGAGGAACTTTAGGCTTCCAATTTATTTGACAAGGTGTATCTCAACGAACAGCAATACACCAACAAAACAATCCCTCTAAATCCCACTAAACGGACACAACGAAAATCTTTACACAAGTTTAGCAGTACAATGCCCAACCTCCCACCTTTCCTGGCCTAACTGAGTTGGGAGTTCTGGGGACCAGAGGTTATACTCACTACTGTGCCTTCTGAAGTCTGGTGGTTTGTTTCTTCTATCTTCGGTGTCTTCGGACACTGGTTTTCCTTCAGTGTCGAGAATCTTGCTGGTTGTGGTTGTTGGATGACGAGGGAGGGAAAACCACCCACACTGCGTCAGAAACCCCTTTTTATAGCCAGATTATCCAGTCCGCCTCTCCTGCTGAATTCGATTCTTCTCATTGATGGACTTTGTGATTTTGAAAAATGCAGCAGTTTTAGATTATTGCGGGGTTTTTTCCACTGATGTTAACCTACTCAAGGTTTGAGTGGGTGTTGATTGCATTGGCCTCCTGTAGCCATTGTATAGGCCCTTGGGTTGTTTTGGGTTCCCTGGTTTCTAAGGTCTGCATAATTTTCCTCCAATTCAATTTTCTCTAACCTACTCAAGGTTTGAGTAGGGGTTGATTGTGTTGGCTTCCTGTAGCCATTGTGTAGGCTCTTGGTTTGTTTTGGGTTCCCTAGTTTTCTGAAGATCTGCATAATTTCCTTCCATAGTGTAAACATGGGGAAGACAATAGTCCGATAATGGCTGTGAGTCAGTCCCAGTTTTCGAGCAAGTGCTCTCCCATTGGCTTGAAAGCCCCATGCTTCGGGCTGACTCTGTCTCACCATTGGCCCTCCGGTGTCCTCCCCGTCCAATCACTGCTCTGTCAAGGTCAAACTGTTATCGGTTTCAATTCACAGCACAGACTGCTCCCACAGCCCTTTTCCTTCTGGGTAAAATGAGGGGGTTTTCGTCCTCCCCTACACTGGTGACAGAATCGAAAATATCTCTGACGCACATGCTCACTTTATTTCATTAATGACTGAACTATGAGAAGTCTGAGTATGGTGAGTGTCAAGATTGTTACTTTGCCATGACAGGTACTTCATGCCTAGAGCAAGAGTCGCAGGAGATGCATGAAGATAATTCCTCAGAAAACCTCATTCCTACTGAGGGTGCACCATCACAGAACAGACAGCCATGCACCAGCGCAGATACTCACACTTCGTTGGGTACACTTATACAGTTAGTTGGGGTTTCACCTGGTAATTCATGCCTCACAAGTGAGCACGTGCAGACAGTGGTGGCAGGGATAGATGTGGAGAGTCCATGTTGGGAGGTGTAGTCCTCTCCAAGCTCTGCTCTGCTGGACACAAATGCTGAACCATCATTGAGAAGGGGCATGCTAGAGGGTCATCAGCAAATTTGCAAGCTACTGACAGATATGCCACACACACACACACACACACACACACACACACACACACACACACTCTACAATAGCGGAGAATGGAGGTGATTGATGGCGCAGGTAATTGCGAGATTGTCTGCCATGGAAAGAGTGGCCGTCTCCATGAAACTTCAAGCCTGGCTCCCAAATGAATGCATGCAGGCCATGACCATGGCCAAGCAGACTTTGGCTGCAAACATGTCCGGCATCTTAAACAGGATGACAGATACCTTATCCTTATAATATGACATTAATCTTCAGCAAGCTGCTCTGCAGCAGAGTGGTAGGAGGGATGTGGCCCTGGATCATGAGAGGGATGGTAGTGAAAGGGGACATTAAGTAGGAACTCCACTTAAAGTGCTCCCACATGTTACCTGTTGCCCCCATCCCTCCCCCACCCAATCAGTAATCTACAAGCTTCCTTGTCTCCCGGTGGTCAAGCCTGCCCCTGCACAGGCAGGTACAACAATCTTTAGCGGGGCCCTCAGGGGCTCCAAGACCCTGAGGTCATAGGCCAAAAACATCTCAGCAGTCAGGATAAGGATCTGGGCAGTCTGCTGCTACTTTTACTGAAGCCACACGAGATGCACCATGTAGAAGCACTAGGAAGCGTAAGGTTAGGAAATTGTAATTTACCAAGAATATGCGCATGGGTGTTTGACACAATGTTATTTTGTTACTTTTTTTTCTAAGGCCACTTAAACTGTATTGATTAGCATCACTTGCACCCATTGCCCATTATTGTAGTCCAAGTGCCAACTCGCCCTTTCACTTGTTTCATGATGAATGTCAATACATGACAGGACCCACTGGGCAGATGTCCAATGTATGGATGAATGTTTAAAGGACTGATTTGTACAAAGTGAGGGGGTGGTGAGTTGGTCGTGGTGGGAACTTTCATTTGTTATTTATTCCAGTCGGAATAATTAACTGAACCTTCGAGCTATTAGGGCACCCCTGGCATTCGGGGCAGCAATGTATGCGGCTGGTCTGGCGATGGGTGCCCATTTACACATTCCTACTCCTCCTCCTCTTCAATATTCTCCTCATGGTGATGCCTGATGAGTGTTGTGTTCGACCTCCACCTGTAATCCTCTCTGCTGTGCAATATTCTGCAGAACCCAGCATGTCACTACAGTTATGGACACCTTCACTGATGAGCAATGATGATCCCCTCCAAACCTTTCCAGGCACCTGAAGCGCATCTTCAACTTGCCGCTGGCTTGCTCAATGACGTGCCTGCTGGTCATGTGGCTCTCGTTGCAGCGCTCCTGAGACTCATTTTTGGGATTCTTCACAGGTATCATGAGCCAAGTTTGAAGGAAGTATCCCTCATTTCCTACGAGCTAGCCCTTAAGTCTGATTCCTGGAACAAAAAGGTCTGGAATATTGGACTGCTCCAGTATGAAAGCATCATGCAGCTCCCAGGGAAACTGGCGCACACCTCTTCTTGTAGTTGCATACCAACTGTGCATTGATGGAATAAAATCCCTCGCAGTTGATAAAAACTCCTGGTTGAAGTGGTGGCCCTCAGATTGTGACATTTGTGCAATCGATGGCACCCTGTACCTGTGGGAAGCCAGCCGGAGAGGTGAATGCGATTGCCCACTCATTTTGACTATTGTCGTCACTGGGGAAATTGACATAAGTTAATGTCATGGCAAACAACCCATCCTTGAACTGCTTATACATTTATGGGTAGCCAACTAAGAAACCCCTGAGATGTCTCCAATAGCGCACTGAAAGGAGCCAGAGGTAAAGAAATTGAGGGCGGTGGTGACTTTGACAGAGGCGGGCAATCCATGGCCACTGGGTCCAGCAGGGAGCAGCTCTTCTTGAAGGAGGCTGCTGATGTCTGCGACCACCTACACTGTCAATCTGTGCATGTGGAACCACTTCAACACATTACGACCATGAATGCTGACTGTCTTCCTTGTTTGATGTAGTGTCGAAAACATCCATAGTACCTCCTATCCTGCTGGTGTCCATTTGAAAGCCTCCAAAATTCTCAAAAACCTACATGCTGACAAGAACTCTCTGCAAAATATTTGCCAGAGTGAACTGACAAAGCAGCTGAAAGGACTGAGCCTTTATGGAGGTCAGGCAATCTGAACTTTATAGACCTCCATGAAATACCCCTCAATCTCACCTCCTTTTCACTTCCGAGCTTCCTGAGCTCCAGGAAATCCATGCTGGAGGCATTAAATTCAAATGCCTCTTTAATTCAATTTAAAGTCCCCTTATTACCATGTGCCAATGATGTTAACGGCTGTGGTAAATACTGACCCGCCTGCCCTAATGGTCGGCGAACAGGTTACTCGCGCACAGCCAAATGTGCCGCCATTAATTTACGGAAGTGAGTGCGTTGGAGCCGGGTTGCAGTCGCACTTCAATTTTCTTCAATGTTTACTTCCCACCCGACCTCAACCCAACCGTTCTTGGGGGTTAAAATTCCCGCCAGTGTATCTCCCTCTAGAGGCCATCAGCAAATTAAACACATTTTATTTAAAAAGGTGAAGCAGCAGTGAAAATCACAACAAGGAAATTCCTCAGATTCTGTCATATTATGGACACCTAGCTAACAGTGACCATAATATGATAGAAATCGACATTAGGTTTGAGAGAGAGAAGGGCGAGTCACGCACCAAAGTTTTACATTTAGGGAAGGCTGACATTGGAGAGATGAGGCAGGAATTGACTACAATAGACTGGGCAGAATTATTAATGGATAAAACTACCAATGAACAGTGGGAAGTGTTCAAAAAGGTATTTCGGAGGATACAAGACCTGTACATACCCTTAAATGGCAAGTGTTCTACTTGTGTAATTAAACAACCTTGGTCAATAAGGGAAGTGAGAGATAGTATAAAACTTCAAGAAAGGGATTCTAAAAAGGCAAAGAACAGTAGCATCCCATGGTCTGGGAGAGATATAAGGAACAGTAAAGATATACAAAGAAGGTAGTTAGAACAGAAAAGAGGGAATACAAGAAAAAACTTGCAACGGATAGCAAGGACAACACGAAAGGTTTTAACAAATATATTAAAAGAAAGAGGGTGGCTAAGAGTAATGTGGGCCCCTTAATAACAGATGAAGGTTATATTGTAATTAGAAATCAGGAAATGGCAGACTTACTAAATAACTACTTTGTATCGTTCTTCATAGTAGAGGATGAAGCTAAAGTACCAAGGATACAAGAAAAATTAAAAATAAGTCAAACAAGGGGAGGAACTGACCAGATTCAATATAAGTAATACAAATAGTGATGGAGAAACTAATGAGATTAAAAATAGACACATTTCCAGGACCCGGTGGTTTCCATCCCAGGTTATTAAAAGAAATAGCTGAGGAAATTGTTGATGTGTTAGTTACGATCTTCCAAAACTCTCAATTCAGGTATTGTGCCCTTGGATTGGAAAACTGCCAATGTCACTCCATTATTTAAGAAGGTAGGAGAGATAAACTAGTAATTATAAGTCTATTAATCTAATGTCAGTTGTGGGTGAGTTACTAGAATTATTAGGGACAGGCATGTGGACAAATATGAGCTAATCAGAGAGAGCCGGTGTAGATTTGGATGGGCAAATAATGTTTAATGAACCGAGTTGAATGTTATTGAGGTGGTAGCAAATGTGGTAGATAAGGGAGTGTCTATAGATGTTCTTTATATGGACTTCCAGAATGCATTCGACAAGGTTTCACAAGAGACTTAACAAAATGGGAGAGCATGGAATTGGAGAAACCCATTGGCTTGGATAGGGAATTGGTTAGGAGGAAGGCGATAGAGAGTAGGGATAATGGGTATGTATTCAAATTGGCAGGATGTGACTAGTGGTGTTCCCCAGGGATCTGTATCAGGGTCACAGCTTTTCACTACATTTATAAATTAACTAGATGAAGAAATAGAGAGCCTTATATCTAAATTTGCTGACAACACTCGGTGGCACAATAAATAGTGTAGACGGGAGCAGAAAGTTGCCAAAGGACATTGATAGATTAAGTGAGTGGACAGAACTGTGGCAGATGGCGTTCAATGTGGGAAAGTGTGAGGTCATCCACCTTGGACCCAAAAAAGATAGATCCGACTATTTTTTAAATGTTGAAGTGTGCATGAGCAGAGAGATTTAGGGGTCCAAGTACAGAACTCACTAAAAGCTACTGAACAGGTATAAAAAATAACTAAAAAGGCAAATAGAACATTGGCCATTATTTCAAGAAGCTGGAATGCAAAGGGGTGGAATTATGTTACAAATGTACAGAACCCTGGTTACACCCCATTACTGTATCCAGTTCTGGGTATTGCAACTTAGGAAGGGGATGCAGTGCAGATCACCAGAATGATACCAGGGCTAAAAAGTTTAAATTATAAGGATAGAGTGAATAGCAATTCCAAAAGCAAAATACTGCGGATGCTGGAAATCTGAAATAAAAACATAAAATGTTGGAAATACTCAGCAGGTCAGGCAGTAGCTTTGGAGAGAAAAACAGGATTAATGTTTCAAGTCGACGGCCTTTTGTTAGAACTGCAAAAAGTTACTAATGTAACAGGTTTTAAGCAAGTACAAAGGCAGGGAAAGAGGGGAGGGGAGGAAAGAATAAAAAGTAAGTCTGTGACAAGATGGAAGGCAAGAGAGATTAAATGACAAAAGGATGATGATACAAGGCGAAAGGAGATGGTAATGAGACAAGTAACGAAACAAAAGAAGGGTCTAGAGAAGGCGTAAATGGGAATAGCAGAATCATCAGCAACAGGTACTGTCTGAAAAATGAGGTTATAATCTGAAATTGTTGAACACAATGTTGAGTCCAGAAGGCTGTAAAGTGCCTAATCGAAAGATAAGGCGCTGTTCTTCCAGTTTACGTTGAGCTTCATTGGAACAGTGTAGGAGGACAAGGACAGAGCGGCCAGACTGGGAGTGGGGCAGGGAATCAAAATAACAGGTGACCGGAAGCTCAGGGCTTGCGGACTGAACGGAAGTGCTCTGCAAAGCGATCACCCAATCTGTGTTTGGTCTCCCCAATGTAGCAGAGACCGCGTCGTGTGCAGTGAACATAGTACACTAAATTGAAAGAAGTATAAGTAAATCACTGTTTCAGCTGGAAGAAGCATTTGGGCCCCTGGACAGAGGGAAGCGAGGAGGTAAAAGGGCAGGTGTTGCATCTCCAGTGCTTGTACGGATAGGTGCCGTGGGAAGGGAAGTGCGTGTTGGGAGTGGACCAGGGTGTTGCAGAGGGAATGGTCCCTTTAGAATGCTGAAAGGGGAGCGGAGGGGAACATGTGTTTGGTGGTGGGATCATGTCGGAGGTGGCAGAAATGGTGGGATTGAAGGTGAGGACAAGGGAAACCCTATCGTGGTTCTGGGAGGGAGGGGGTGAGAGCAGAAGTGCGGGAATTGGAACAGACACAGTCGAGGGCCATGTCAACCATGGTGGAGGGGAATCCTCAGTTGAGGAAAAAGAAAGACATATCACTTGCATATAGAAGATGAAAGGGTGATCTATTTGAGGTGTTGAAAATGATCAAAGGAATTGATAGGTAGATAGAGATAAACTAGTTCCTCTGGTGGGGGAGGCCAGAATAAGGGGGAATAGCCTTAAAAATTAGAGCTGCTATTCCAGGGTTATGTCAGAAAGCACTTCTTCACACAAAGGGTAGTCGAAATCTGGACCTCTCTCCCCCAAAAAGCTGTTGAGGCTAGGTCAATTGAAAATTTCAAAACTGAGATTGATGGACTAGGCAGGGGTACCAAGGGTTAAAGAACCAAGGCGGTTAGTTGGTGTTAAGATACAGATCAGCCATTATCTAATTGAATGGTGGAACAGGCTCGAGGGGCTGAACGGCCTACTCCTGTTCCTACTTTCCGCTGTCATAACTTCAGCAGAAACCCTATTTACATGATTTCACTTAACCTCCAGCAGCAAAACCCCGAGGAAATTCCGACACTGGTTTTCGTGCTCAACCTTTTGCCCTATCTAGGTTTGCAGAGAGAAATGCATATTAACAAAGGAAATATAAGATGGGTTAAAAACCAGTCATCTCCATTTTATGCATTGACTTCAAGATATGTATAACATACAATAGTCATCATCTTGTAATATCTTTTTCATAATCTTGTACCTCAATTATGGCTCTTGTTTCGTCTCCAATACAGGGTAATCCCTCCAGGTCGTTCATCTGACTTATTGTGTAAGGAAGGGATTTTAGCAACGATGTTGCTCTTGAATATGCAACATAGGGGCCGTCGGTTTCATTGAACTCACAGTTCTCTGCCAAAATGTCCAATGCATCCTGCAGAAAAAATAGCTAGAACATTAGCAATGCTAATATGCAACATATGAAATCTCAGAGATTATAAGCAGTGTACTATGACCAGTAAATCACATTGAAGTTCGCTGACTTTGATTTCTGTGGTGATCTATCAAAGCCATTGATTGCAGTTCATTTTCCTCAAAAAATCCAGAGACTTGAGCTTTGGTCTTCAAACCATAAAAAACATAAGAATTTTTTGTGCTATGTAGAACCCACCCACGGGTAGATACATGCAGAATATCAATGTGAAATTTCAATTGCATATTAATAGCGGCAAAAATAGATTAAAGCACAGGACAGGATGAAATTGTCCTCTAAAGCAATTTGGAACCTGATCAATGTTATCATATTTCACCACCCCAATGCTGCTACTAGTATGAGTTGCCACAGTGTTAAATCTCAATCAATTTGGGAGCTAAATATTCCAGGCTATAAGATTTTTAGTAATTGCCTTTTGGGAAAACTATTATGTGCACTAGAAGTAGTTGCAAATGGTTAATTTGGATAATGGTTAATAGTAAATGTTAAAAGTACAAGTAGTTTGTATATTGACCCTAATAGATGTAATTTTCCAACTCCATGCTTCCAATTGTCAGTCCCGCTCACTGGCAGCACATATCAACAACAGCAACTTGCATTTATATACCGTCTTTAACATAGTAAAACATCCCAAGGCATTTCACGGGAGCGTTATCGAACAAAATTTGAGACAAATAAGGAACGATTAGGACAGGTGGTCAAAGACATAGATTTTAAGAAGCATCTTAAAGGAGAAGAGAGCGTGGGAGAGGAGGAGCAACAATTCCAGGGCCTAAGGCATGGCAGTTGAAGGTAAGGCCTGCAATGGTGGAACGATTGAAATCGGAGAAAAGAACATAAGAAATAGGAACCGGAGTTGGCCATACGGCCCCTCGAGCCTGCTCTGCCATTTAATACGATCATTGCTGATCCGATCATGGACTCAGCTCCTCTTCCCTGCCCGCTCCCCATAACCCCTTATCTCCTTATCGTTTAAGAAACTGTCTATTTCTGTCTTAAATTTATTCAATGTCCCAGCTTCCACAACTCTCTGAGGCAGCGAATTCCACAGATTTACAACCCTCTGAGGGAAGAAATTTCTCCTCATCTCTGTTTTAAATGGGTGGCCCCTTATTCTAAGATCATGCCCTCTAGTTCTAGTCTCCCCCATCAGTGGAAACATCCTCTCTGCATCCACCTTGTCAAGCCCCCTCATAATTTTACATGTTTCGATAAGATCACCTCTCATTCTTCTGAATTCCAATAAGTAAAGGCCCAACCTACTCAACCTTCCCTCATTAGTCAACCCCCTCATCCCCGGAATCAACCTAGTGAACCTTCTCTGAACTGCCTCCAAAGCAAGTATATCCTTTCGTAAATATGAAAACCAAAACTGCCGCAGTATTCCAGGTATTATATATGTATACTTGTATTTACTCGGTACAGCCACATAATCCCTTGGGAGCAGAGGTATTTAAGGAGGCTTCACAGGTTGAAGAGGCACTCTGGAGACCTGCAATAAAAGACCAAGGTCACACTTTACTTTGAGCTCACAGTGTTCAGTCTGACTCTTTCTCCATACACAACAACTGGCAACGAGCTATAGATAGCGAATCCAAAGATGCAGAGAACAGTGGGCATCCTGGAGAAATTCTCAGAGGGAGATGATTGGGAAACTTTTGTGGAGCGACTCGACCAATATACCATGGCCAACGAGCTAGATGGGGAAGAGAGCGCTGCCAAACGAAGAGTGATCCATCTCACTGTCTGTGGGGCACCAATGTGTGGCCTCATGAAGAATCTGCTCACTCCAGCTAAACCCACAGAGAAATCTTACGACGATTTGTGCACACTGGTCCGGGAGCATTTGAACCCGAAGGAAAGCATTCTGATGGCGAGGTATCGGTTCTCCACCTATAAAAGGTCTGAAGGCCAGGAAGTGGCGAGTTATGTCGCCGAGCTAAGACGCCTTGCAGGACATTGTGAATTTGAAGGATATTTGGAGCATATGCTCAGAGACTTTTTCGTACTTGGCATTGGCCACGAAACCATACCTTGCAAACTTTTGACTGTAGAGACCCCAACCTTGAGTAAGGCCATAGCGATAGCCCAGGCGTTCATTGCCACCAGTGACAATACTAAGCAAATCTCTCAGCACACAAGTGCTGCTACAAGTACTGTGAACAAAGTGATATTGTTTTTGAATCGTAATGTACAGGGCAGGTCACACATACCTGCAGCTACAAGTCCTCAGATTTCCCAGAGTCCACCATCAAAGGTGATGAATGCAAGGCCATTAACACCTTGTTAGCGCTGCGGGAGTGATCATCTTCTCCATTCATGCCCATACAAAGAGTACGTTTGCAAGGGCTGTGGAACAATGGGACACCTCCAACGAGTGTGTAGGCGAGCTGCAAAGCCTGTTAAAGCTGCAAACCACCATGTTGCAGAGGAGGACAGATCCACGGAGGATCACAATGAACCAGAGCCTCAGATCGAGGAGGCAGAGGTACATGGGGTGCAAACATTCACCACGAATTGTCCCCCGATAATGCTGAATGTTGAACTAAATGGACTCCTGGTGTCAATGGAGCTGGATATGGGCGCGAGCCAGTCCATCATGGGCAAAAAGACTTTCAAAAGGTTGTGGTGCAACAAGGCCTCAAGGCCAGTCTTAACTCCAGTTTGCACAAAACTAAGAACTTACACAAAAGAACTGATTCCTGTAATCGGCAGTGCTACCGTAAAGGTCTCCTACATTAGAGCGGTGCATAAGCTACCACTCTGGGTGGTACCGGGCGATGGTCCCACGCTGCTTGGCAGGAGCTGGCTGGGAAAGATACGCTGGACCTGGGACGACGTCCGAGCACCATCACCCGCTGACGAGACTTCGTGTGCCCAGGTCTTAAACAAATTTCCTTCGCTGTTCAGACCAGGCATCGGAAATTTCCAAGGAGCAAAATTGTAGATCCACCTAATTCCAGGGGCGCGACCCATCCATCACAAGGCGAGAGCAGTACCGTACATGATGAAAGAAAGGGTAGAGATCGAGCAAGACCAGCTGCAAAGAGAGGGCATCATTTCCCCGATCAAGTTCAACGAGTGGGCCAGTCCTATCGTCCCAGTCCTCAAGGGAGACGACACCATCAGAATCTGTGGTGATTACAAAGTAACTATCAATCGTTTCTCCCTGCAGGACCAATACCCACCACCAAAGACCCACGACCTTTTTTGCAACACTGGCGGGAGGAAAGACGTTCACGAAGCTGGATCTGACTTCAGCCTACATGACGCAGGAACTAGAGGAATCATCAAAGGTCCTCACCTGCATCAACATGCACAAAGATCTTTTTGTTTATAACAGATGCCCGTTTGGAATCCGATCAGCGGCAGTGATATTCCAGAGAAACATGGAAAGCTTACTGCAGTCGGTCCCACACACCGTGGTCTTCCAGGACGACATCTTGTTCACAGGTCGTAACACAGTTGAGCATCTGCAGAACCTGGAGGAGGTTCTTAGTCGACTCAACCGTGTGGGGCTCGAATTGCGCTCGAAGGGTGCCTGAAGTGGAGTTCCTGGAAAGGAGGATTGCGGTGGACGGCATCAGGCCCACCAATGCGAAGACGGAGGCAATCGAGAATACACCGAGGCCACAGAACGCGACGGAACTGCAGTCATTTCTGGGACTCCTGAACTACATTTGTAACTTCTTACCAGGTCTCAGCACACTGTTAGAACCACTGCATGTCTTACTATGAAAAGGGGATGAATGGGTTTGGGGCAAAAGCCAAGAAAATGCCTTTGTAAAAGCGAGAAAATTGTTATGCTCAAACAAATTGCTTGTGTTGTATGATCCATGTAAGCGTTTGGTACTAGCATGTGATGCGTCATCATATGGTGTCGGGTTGTATTGCAACAAGTTAATGATTTCGGGAAACTGCAACCGGTTGCTTATGCATCCAGGAGTATGCCTAAGACTGAGCGAGCCTACAGCATGATTGAGAAAGGCGCATTAGTGTGTGTCTATGGGGTAAAGAAAATGCATCAATACCTGTTTGGGCTAAAATTCGAATTGGAAACTGACTATAAGCCAATTATATCCCTGTTCTCCAAGAGTAAAGGGATAAATACCAACGCATCAGCCCACATCCAGAGATGGGCGCTCACGTTGTTCGCATACATCTACGCTATCCGCCAAAGGCCAGGCACAGAAAACTGCGCCAATGCTCTCAGTAGACTGCCACTGCCCACCACGGGGGTGGAAATGGTGCAGCCCGCAGATCTAGCCATGGTTATGGAAGCATTTGAGAGTGAGCAAATCACCCGTCACTGCCCAGCAGATCAAAACCTGGACAAGCCAGGACCTCTTATTATTCTAGTCAAAAGCTGTGTGCTTCACAGGAGATGGTCCAGTGTCCCAGTGGAAATGCAGGAAGAGATAAAGCCGTTCCAGTGGCGCAAAGATGAAATATCTATACAGGCAGACTGCCTTTTGTGGGGCAATCGAGTAGTGGTCCCCAAGAAGGGCAGAGACACCTTCATTCAATGACTTCCACAGTACCCACCCAGGCATCATAATGATGAAAGCGACAGCCAGATCCCATGTGTGGTGGCCCGGTATCGATGCAGACTTAGAGTCCTGCGTTCACAGATGTAATACATGCTCGCAATTAAGCAATGTACCCAGGGAGCCGCGCTGCTAAGTTTATGGTCTTGGCCCCCCAAACCGTGGTCTAGGGTACACGTCGACTATGCAGGCCCATTCTTGGGTAAAATTTTCCTTGTGGTTGTAGACGCATACTCCAAGTGGATTGAACGTGAGATAATGTCAGCTAGCACGTCCGCTGCCACTACTGAAAGCCTGCGGGCCATGTTTGCCACACACAGCATAGCTGATGTCCTGGTGAGCGACAACGGGCCACGTTTTACCAATGCTGAGTTCAAAGAATTCATGACCCGTAACGGGATCAAACATGTCACATCTGCCCCATTTAAACCAGCGTCCAAATGGTCAGGCAAAGAGAGCAGTGCAAACCATCAAGCAAGGCTTGAGAGGTAACTGAAGGCTCACTGCAGACTCGCCTATCCCGAGTCCTGCTTAGCTACCACACGAGACCCCACTCATTCACTGGGATCCCACCTGCTGAACTGCTCATGAAAAGAGCACTTAAGAGAAGGCTCTCGTTAGTTCACCCTGATCTACATGAACAGTGGCTTCAACAAAGTACAGACCATGATAGCGCAAATGTGTCACACGACATTGAAATCAATTATCCTGTATTTGTATTAAATTATGGACAAGGTCCCAAGTGGCTTCCCGGCACTGTTGTGGCCAAAGAGGGGAGCAGGGTGTTTTGGGTCAACCTTTCAAATGGACTCATTCACTGGAAACACTTGGACCAAATCAAACTCAGATGCACGGACTATCTTGAGCAACCCACCTTGGACCCTACCTTTTTTGATCCCCCAACACACACACCAGTGGCAACCAGCACCACGGTTGACCACGAAGCAGAACCCATCATCCACAGCAGCCCAGCAGGGCCCAACACACCAGGCAGCCAAGCAAGGCCAGCTGCACTGCAGCCCAGCGAGGGCCCAACAAGTGATTCAACAACATCAGCTTTCACACCGAGATGATCAACCAGGGCAAGAAGGGCCCCAGATCAACTCACATTGTAAATAGTTACACTATTGACATTGGGGGGGAGTGTTGTTGTATATGTAAACTTGTATCTACTCTGTATAGCCACTAGAGGGCTCATCCCCTGGAGTCCCAAGGGATCCCATAATCCCTTGGGAGCACAGGTATTTAAGGAGGCTTCACAGGTTGGAGAGGCACTCTGGAGACCTGCAATGAAAGACCAAGGTCACACTTTACTTTGAGCTCACAGTGTTCAGTCTGACTCTTTCTCCGTACACAACACCAGGTGTGGCCTCACCAATACCGTGTATAAATGTAGCAAGACTTCCTTGCTTTTATACTTCATCCCCTTTGCAGTAAAGACCAAGATTCCATTAGGTTGAAGGTTCACTAGGTTGATTCCAGAGATGAGGGAGTTGATTTATGAGGAAAGGTTGAGTAGGTTGGGCCTCTACTCATTGGAATTCAGAAGAATGAGAGGTGATCTTATCGAAACATATAAGATTATTAGGGGGCTTGACAAGATGGATGCAGAGAGGATGTTTCCACTGATAAGGGAGACTAGAACTCGAGGGCTTAATCTTAGAATAAGGGACCGCCCATTTAAAACTGAGATGAGGAGGAATTTCTTCTCTCAGAGGGTTGTAAATCTGTGGAATTCGCTCCCTCAGAGAGCTGTGGAAGCTGGGACATTGATTAAATTTAAGACAGAAATGGACAGTTTCTAAAACGATAAGGGAATAAGGGGTTATGGGGAGCAGCCAGGGAAGTGGATCTGAGTCCATGATCGGATCAACCATGATCGGATTAAATGGCAGAGCAGGCACAAATTCAGCTTGAAGGGTATCATAGAGAGACCTGGCTACAAGCTGGGCATGATTGAGAGCTAAATATTGGCCTACTCCTGCTCCTATTTCTTATGTTCTTATGTTCTTATGTTATTTTCCTCTGATGTGCTCGAATGCATGAATAAGAAATAAAATAAATGAGTTTGAAACACAAATTCAGCTTGAAGGGTATCATAGAGAGACCTGGCTACAAGCTGGGCATGATTGAGAGCTAAGTATTCTAGGCTATAGGATCATTAGAAAGGATGCAGAAATTGAGGAGAAGTAGCAATATTGATAAAATACACAATTACCACAGTAGAAAGAAGGGAATTCAGTGAAGGCTATGGAAACAGCATGGGTTGATTTAAAGTACAGCAAAAGATGCAAGACTCTTTTGAGAGTTATTGTAAGAATAAAAGTGTATATTAATGATAAAATTGATTCAGTGTGTATGTATCAATATTAAAAGTGAAGATTACACAGACAGGCTGCAGTTTGAACTCAAAAGCATAAAATGGACACATCAAGTTCAAGCCTCTTCTGGGCGGAGCTTAAGGAATAAAAGCAGCATGACTTTGAAACCCATCAAAACTAAAAGGTTTTAATTGGAAAACAATTAACCTAATCAAGGAATGGCACCAATTACTCCAGATGGTCACACGTGTGAGGAAAACCAATAAAGAACAGCCCTGAAACTAAAACCCAATCCTGGGGCTTTCTAAGAAACAATGGACTTAAGAGATATTAAAAGGCAAGCCTCTTTTTGGATGACCACGTGGCAAAGCAGGAAACCTCCCTCTCCACAAGACCAGACCAAGAAGCAAGGAAGAAGGCTGCATGCTTTGTTTGACTCCCAGGGAAGTATATGTCTGTGCATATCTGTAACTCATGACCTTACCTAATTAAGTAGAGTCAATAGGATACTAGTCGACTGCTGTTTGTCCGATAGGCTACGTGCATGTGTGTGTGTTTAATAAACTTATTCCAAATTGTTTTAAAATAATTGGTCTTGCTGTCAATTTAATGCCAGAAAGAGTCAGAAAACTTGCATTGTCTATAGACCTAGTGATGTATTGGATAAATACAGAGATTGGGAAAGCATGTCTCAGAAACAATGTGGTTATAATATGAGATTTTAATTTTCATGTCGACTGGGAGAAGCAGGACAGCTCAAGTAGTAAAGTCAATGAATTTCTAGAATTTCCCTGTTCTCTAGAACAATATTTTTTTGGAGCCAACAAGGGAACAAGGTCATATTAGCTTTAGTGATGAGTAACAAACCAGAATAAGTTAACAATCTGATGGTCATGGATCATATTGTGAATAGCATCCGTAATATGATTGAACTTGATAGTAGGTTTGAGAGGGAAAAGGGACAGTCACAGGCAAATTTTGAAGGGATGAGAAATAAATTGGCTACAGTAAAGTGGGCTAAACTGATAATGGGCACACCTACAGACAAACAGTGGGAAGTATTCAAAGAAGTATTTGGTGCAATACCAAAAGGCAATGCTCAACAAATGATATTGGAGACAGAACCAAGTTAAAAGAAAAGGCATACACAAATGCAAGGAAAAATGGGAATTGGTGGACTGGGAGAACTGTAGAAAATAACAAAGGCATACAAAGAAAGTAATAAGAGGTGCAAAAGGGAATATGAATAAACTTGCAAGCTAGAATTAAAATGTTTTATTATATTAAGAAAAAGAGGGGACAAGAACAAGAGGGAATGTGGACCCAGAAAAGAGTATAATGGAGAATTTGGAAATAATAGAATTGTTTCATGAATACTTTGTAACCGTTTTCACAGTTGAGGAAAAGGACAAAACACCAGCAGTCGAAACCAACCTAAAAGCAAGGGGAGGAAATTATTGGATTTAGTATCCGTTAAAAAAGTAGTAATAGATAAATCTCCAGGACCTGATGGTTTCCACCTCAGGGTAAAAGAAATAAATAAGGAAATTACAGCTGCATTAGTCATAATTTTCCACATTTCACACAAAGGGTAGTGGAAATCTGAAACTCTCTCCCTAATAGGCTGTGGATACTGGGTCGATTGGAATTATCAAGACTGAGATCGATAGATATTTGTTAAGTAAGGGTATCAAGGAATATGGTAAATGGAATTGAGGTATTGATGAGGCATGATCTAATTGAATGGTGCAACATGCTTGAGGGGCTGAATGGCCTACTCCTGTTCCTATTTTGTCTTTGAGTCAAACTGCCAAATGTTGGTTAGTTTTGTGTAGTAGACCGTATTTGAGATTTTACTTTGGGTCTTGCAGCCATCAGGCATAGGAAAGTTCTATCTCTTCAAATTGCCCATTTCTAGACCTGCGTTAAATGACACTTCAGCATTCCTCTTTAAATTTGAAATGCAAAGCAATTTTCAGGATAGATCTGATCTTACGATCTATTGACCCAGAATTTGCGGTCAGATGCTTCCTGCAGGGAAATGCCTCTGATATGCAAATAAAATGCCCACGTACGTGGTGGTCCAGAAGGTACGGAGATTTGTGATCCTGGGACTCTCCGGGTTAGAGGCCCACATTTCTCAGGGACGCATGCGGATTGCAAGCGCCCCTGAGATCATATGGGCCAGCCAAACAAAAGACAGAAGGGGGATCCCCATTCATATTTATGGCGATTCCATATGTACGGAAACCCCATAAGCATGACTGGGAATACCCCTAAAATACCTCTACACGCCAAATCGATTTTTTTTAAATCACATATTTTAAATGAATTAAAATGGCATTTAATTAAATATTTAAAACAAAAATTTAATTTTTTGATAAATTTACATGTTTTAAAGGGGCTAAAAATAACTTTATTTCACAGGTTTTTAAATGTATAACTAATTGATAACATATTTTATTTTTCTGTTTTTTAAAACTCTTGCCTAGGTAAAATCAGGCCTGCTTTTACCAGATGTAAGAATTTCACAGACATTCGCTGGGTAAATAGCCCAACTCTCTGCCCGTGAATGCCCTTTCCCCGGAAATGTGGATAATCTGTCAAGAAAATTCTTGGCAGATTGTAACTTCTGGTTTTAGGCATGCACAGCTCATGCCCCAAGGGCACATGCACACCTCGTACACACCCCTGGGGGCCGCAAATTATGGCCCAATTTTTTTAAATTTGGATTTCAACCACACATTTGAATTAAAATATAATATCAACATAGAAAATAGGTGCAGGAGTAGGCTATTTGGCCCTTCGAGCCTTCAGCGCCATTCAATAAGATCATGGCTGATCATTCCTTCAGTACCCCTTTCCTGCTTTCTCTCCATATCCCTTGATCCCCTTCACCGTAAGAGCCATATCTAACTCCCTCTTGAATATATCCAGTGAACTGGCATCAACAACTCTCTGCGGCAGGGAATTCCACAGGTTAACAACTCTGAGTGAAAATGTTTCTCCTCGTCTCAGTCCTAAATGGCCTACTCCTTATCCTCAGACTATGTCCCCTGGTTCTGGACTTCCCCAACATGGGGAACATTCTTCCTGCATCTAACCTGTCCAGTCCCGTCAGAATCTTATAGGTTTCTATGAGATCCCCTCTCATACTTCTAAACTCCAGTGAATAAAGGCCCAGTTGATCCAGTATCTCCTCATATGTCAGTCCAGCCATCCCTGGAATCAGTCTGGTGAACCTTCGCTGCACTCCCTCAATAGCAAGAATGTCCTTCCTCAGACTAGGAGACTAAAACTGAACACAATATTCCAGGTGAGGCCTCACGAAGGCCCTGTACAACTGCAGTAAGACCTCCGTGCTTCCAAATTCAAATCCCCTAGCTATGAAGGCCAACATACCATTTGCCTTCTTCACCGCCTGCTGTACCTGCGTGCCCACTTTCAGTGACTGATGAACCATGACATCCAGGTCTCGTTGCACCTCCCCTTTTCCTAATCTGCCGCCATTCAGATAATATTCTGCCTTTGTGTTTTTGCCCCCAAAATGGATAACCTCACATTTATCCACATTAAACTGCATCTGCCATGCATTTCCCCACTCACCTAACCTGTCCAAGTCACCCTTCAGCCTCTTAGCGTCCTCCTCACAGCTCACACCGCCACCCAGTTTAATGTCATCTGCAAACTTGGAGATATTACACTCTATTCCTTCATCCAAATCGTTAATGTATATTGTAAAGAGCTGGGCTCCCAGCACTGAGCCCTGCGGCACTCCACTAGTCACTGCCTGCCATTCTGAAAAGGACCCGTTTATCCCGACTCTCTGCTTCCTGTCTGCCTACCAGTTCCCTATCCACGTCAGTATATTACCCCCAATACCATGTGCTTTGACTTTGCACACCAATCTCTTGTGCGGGACCTTGTCAAAAGCCTTCTGAAAGTCCAAATACACCACATCCACTGGTTCTCCCTTGTCCACTCTGCTAGTTACATCCTCAAAAAATTCCAGAAGTTCGTCAAGTTGATTTCCAATTCATAAATCCATACTGACCTGTCACCGCTTTCCAAATGCGCTGCTATTTCGTCCTTCATGATCGATTCCAACACCTTCCCCCACCACCGATGTCAAGCTAACCGGTCTATAATTACCCATTTTCTCTCTCCCTCCTTTTTAAAAAAAAAAAAAAGTTATGTTACATTAGCTACCCTCCAGTCCATGGGAACCGATTAAGAGTCGATAGACTGTTGGAAAATGATCACCAATGCATCCACTATTTCTAGGGCCACTTCGTTGAGCATTCTGGAATGCAGACTATCAGGCCCCAGGGATTTATCGGCCTTCAATCCCATCAATTTCCCTAACTCAATTTCCTGCCTAATAAGGATATCCTTCAGTTCCTCCTTCTCACTAGACCCACTGTCCCCTAGTATCTTTGGAAGGTTATTTGTATCTTCCTTCGTGAAGACAGAACCGAAGTATTGGTTCAATTGGTCTGCCATTTCTTTGTTCCCCATTATAATTTCACCTGAATCCAACTTCAAGGGACCTACATTTGTCTTCACTATTATTTTTCTCTTCACATATTTATAGAAGCTTTTGCAGTCAGTTTTTACATTCCCTGCAAGCTTCCGCTCGTACTCTATTTTCCCCCTCTTAATTAAACCCTTAGTCCTTCTCTGTTGAATTCTAAATTTCTCCCAGTCCTCAGGTTTGTTGCTTTTTCTAGCCAATTTATATGCTTCTTCCTTGGCTTTAAAACTATCCTTTAATTTCCTTTGTTAGCCATGGTTGAGCCACCTTCCCAGTTTTATTTTTACTCCAGACGGGGATGTATATTTGCAGAAGTTCATCCATGTGATCTTTAAATGTTTGCCATTGCTTATCCACCGTCAACCCTTTTAGTATCGTTTGCCAGTCTATTCTAGCCAATTCACGCCTCATACCATCGAAGTTACCTTTCCCTAAGTTCAGGACCTTAGTCTCTGAATTAACTGTGTCACTCTCCATCTTAATAAAGAATCCTACCATATTATGGTCACTCTTCCCCAAGGGGCCTCGCACATCAAGATTGCTAATTAGTCCTTTCTCATTACACAATGCCCAGTCTAGGATGGCCAGCTCCCTGGTTGGTTCCTCGCTATATTGGTCTAGAAAACCATCCCTCATACACTCCAGGAAATTCTCCTCTACCGCATTGCTACCAGTTAGGTTAGCCCAATCAATGTGTAGATTAAAGTCGCCCATGTTTACTGCTGTACCTTTATTGCACACATCCCTTATTTCTTGCTTGATGCTGTCCCCAACCTCACTACTACTATTTAGCCATCTATACATAACACCCACTAGCGTTTTCAGCCCTTTGGTATTCTGCAGCTCCACCCATACCAATTCCACATCATCCAGGCTAATGTCCTTCCTTACAATTGCATTGATTTCATCTTTAAGTAGCAACGCCACCCCACCTCCTTTTTCTTTCTGTCTATCCTTCCTAAATGCTGAATATCCTTGGATGTTGAGTTCCCAGCCTTGGTCCCCCTGGAGCCATGTCTCCGTGATGCCAATCACATCGTATCCATTAACTGCTATCTGCTCAGTTTTTTAACACACTTTGCCCCTTTAGAATTTTGCTGTAATGTGGCCCTTTTTGTTTTTTGCCTTGGGTTTCTCTGCCCTCCACTTTTACTATTCTCCTTTCTATATTTTGCTTCTGCCTCCTTTTTATTTCCCTCTATCTCCCTGCATAGGTTCCCATCCCCCTGCCACATTAGTATTAGCAAACACTCCCCCTAGGACATTAGTTCCAGTCCTGCCCAGGTGGAGACCGTTCGGTTTGTACTGGTCCTACCTCCCCCAGAACCGGTTCCAATGTCACAGGAATTTGAATCGCTCCCTTCTGCACCACTCCTCAAGCCACGTATTCATCTGAGCTATCCTGTGATTCCTACTCTGACTAGCCCGTGGCACTGGTAGCAATCCTGAGATTATTACTTTTGAGGTCCTACTTTTTAATTTGGCTCCTAGCTCTCTAAATTTGCCTCGTAGGACCTCATCCCGTTTTTTACCTATGTCATTGGTACCTATATGCACCACAACAACTGGCTGTTCACCCTCCCTTTTCAGAATGTCCTGCACCCACTCCGTGACATCCTTGACCCTTGCACCAGGGAGGCAACATACCATCCTGGAGTCTCGGTTGCGGCCGCAGAAACGCCTATCTATTCCCCTTACAATTGAATCCCCTATCACTATCGCTCTCCCACTCTTTTTTTTTCCTGCCCTCCTGTGCAGCAGAGCCAGCCACGGTGCCATGAACTTGGCTGCTGCTGCTCCCCCCTGATGAGTCATCCCCCTCAACAGTACTCAAAGCGGTGTATCTGTTTTGTAGGGGGATGACCGCAGGGGATCCCTGCACTATCTTCCTTGCACTGCTCTTCCTGTTGGTCTTCCATTCCCTATCTGGCTGTGGACCCTTTACCTGCGGTAAGACCAACTCACTAAACGTGCTATTCACATCATTCTCAGCATCGTGGATGCTCCAGAGTGAATCCACCTTCAGCTCCAATTCCGCAATGCGGTCCATCAGGAGCTGGAGGCGGACACACTTCCCGCACACTTAGTCGTCAAGGACACCAGAGGGGCCCCTGATTTCCCACATAGTACAGAAGGAGCATAACACTTGTCCGAGCTCTCCTGCCATGACTTAACCCTTAGATACACTTAAATTGGCAACAACCGTGCTGAAAGTTACTGATATAGAAGAGAAAAAAGAAAAACTACTTGCCAATTACCAGCCAATCACTTACCCTCTTGGCTGTGACATCACCTTTCTATTTCTTTCTACTTCTTTTTTGCCTTCTCCCTATAGCTGCACAAGCTGGGCCTTTATAGGCCTCTGTTGATCCCCGGACTCACCCCTCAGCGACCACGAACTCCCGCTGCCTCTCGCGGCCTTTGTAGGCCACACCGATCCCTGGACTCACGCCTCAGCGCCCACGGACTCCCGCTGCCTCTCGCGGCCTTTGTAGGCCTCTGCTGATCCCCGGGCTCACCCCTCAGCGACCACAAACTCCTGCTGCCTCTCGCGGCCTTTATAGGCCTCTGCCGATCCCCGGACTCACGCCTCAGCGACCACGAACTCCCGCTGCCTCTCGCGGCCTTTATAGGCCTCTGCCGATAATGTTCCTGCTACAGGAAAATGCGTATCAAACTCCACTTTGTTCCTGATTTAATCAGTATCACTATGTCACAGCAATATGTGTCATGTGCATGTCTGGTTATATACAATGATTTTGTTTATCCCAAACTATTCAGGTGATGTATGTTTAAATGACAGTATGTTACATATTTTATGTTTAAGAAATGAATACATCCCTTCTGGGAATATTTTCTTTCAACTTATTCTCTATGAAAAGAAATACAATTTTTATAAATCAAAGATAATATGTTCTTATTCAAAATGGTCCTGCCAGCCTTCCTGCTTTCCTCAGGTAAGGTGCAGAAGTAGATTTAACAATGATGTTCTCATGTCAATCATTGTATAATACACTGTCTTGGAAATTGAGCCAGATTGGATGGAAACGAACAAATGCAGTTCTCTTCATCTGCCAAATTGAAAATGTTTTTCCTGCTGGAGTAATAAGAGCCTTCTCACTTCTTTATTCTCTTTTGATGAAACAAGCAGAGAATTGATTTTTACAAAAATGCATGTAATTTTATATGGCAGATAATGGTAGAGTAGGTTACAGGTAAATTATAGAAATAAGTAGTCTGTGTGAGACATACTGCTCTTTTAAGCACAAATGACTAGCATCTTGCTCTCTTGCTAAAGTAACACTTTGCTATTCTGATGATAAGATGGTTATTTTAATAATAATTTTTCTACTGCTACTAAAGCCTGACCTAGTGAACAGCACTAAATTAAAGAATAGGGAGAAAATGTTGATCTAACAGCAGGTGCAAATGATAAAGCACACATTTATTTTCAATCCAACCCTTTTGCCATAAAACCACAAGCTGGGGTCCTGGATTGTTGAGGTCATGACTCCAGCTGTGTCCAGAATGAAAATATTGTTCAAAAATATTTTCCAAATAATAAAATTAATTTCCCCTGGGATAGGTGCTCTTTGTTCACAAATGGATTTTGCATAGTTTAATGATTGGTGTGTTCCTTCCACTACAAATCCTTCATGGTGCACATTAGCCTGCTTTAAAATAGATAACCATGAATAACACCTAGGGTCTCCATCAGATCTATATCTATAGCAGTTGTTGCATATTGGAGATCGCCTTGTGATTCAATTCTCAGTAATCAATATGTAGCCTCAAGCTTCCATCCTTCTTTATGGAGAACTGCTACTGGACATAAACAATAACATCTGGGTTTAACCAATTGCCATGCCAATAACTCTTGTATATATCTACTTGTATAAGGCTTTGTTTTAGATATTTCTACTGTATAGGGATATCAGTTCCCAAGTTAATTCTCAGCCTTAAGCTTTAAATACAGTCTATGTCATCGTGAGAAAATGCTGCTGCTTCATTTTTGAAACCTGACCATTTCTTAGCAGCCCTATTTCTTCACCGGGTATCTGATTCATATAAAGTCTGTCACCAGCTTCCTTATTGTCTCTAACATTATCCAATGGCTACAATAAAAAGAAAAACTTGCATTTTTTTTAAGAGCATCATTCACAACTTCAGGACATCTCAAAGCACTGCACAGCCAATTAAGTACTTTAGAAGTGTAGTCACTGTTGTAATGTAGGAAACGCGGCAGTCAATTTGCATACAGCAAGTCCCCACAAACAACAACATGATAATGACCAGATAAACTGATTTTTAGTGATGTTGGTTGAAGGATAAACATTGGTCAGTACAACGGTGAGAATTCTTCTAAATAGTGCCATGGGATCTTTTACATCCACCTGAGAGGGCATGTCTGGTCTTGGTTTAATGTCTCATCCAAAAGACGATATCTTCGACAGTGCAGCACTCCCTCAGCACTGCACTGGAGTGTCAGCCCAGATTATGTGCTCAAGTCTCTGGAGTGGGACTCGAGTCCATAACCTTTTGAATCAAAGCAGAGATGCTGCCACTGAGCACTTAAAACTTTATTTTCCTCAGGAGAATTTTATGGGGCTTTCATAACTTGTCTTGTATGAAGGTTTATCATCTTCAATTCTGGTCTCAGCTACTTTTTTCAGATAAGGCAGCTGATCCTTAACTTCCACATCTGCAGAAAAATGTGACAATTAGGGCGTGCAAAGATTCCTCTTCCCAAAGGAAACTGGGACAGCCGACCCAGTGGTACCACTAAGGTATGTGAATGTCTGACTACCTAATACTGGATGCACCCCAATCACAGTGGGGGGGATTTCCATGTGCTTACTGCCCTGTCCACACTGAAAAATAAAGCAGTAGGCAGACAAAAATTACCAAAAATAAACCGACTGCATCCTGATTTTCAAGCCAGCCTCGAAATAGGCATCCAGCACTCCTGCCCATAAGAGGCAGGAGCCTTACTGAAATATATAAATCAGGATCTTATGCCAGTCATAGGACCCTGAAGTACTGGTATTGCATATAGAACATAAGAAATAGAAGCAGGAGTAGGCCATACGGCCCCTCGAGCCTGCACCACCATTTAATACGATCATGGCTGATCCGATCATGGATTCTGGTCCACTTCCCTGCCCGCTCCCCATAACTCCTTATTGGTCCACTTCCCTGCCCGCTCCCCATAACTCCTTATTCCCTTATCAGTTAAGAAACTGTCTATTTCTGTCTTAAATTTATTCAATGACCCAACTTCCACAGCTCTCTGAGGCAGCGAATTCTACAGATTTACAACCCTTTGAGAGAAGAAATTCCTCCTCATCTCAGTTTTAAATGGGCGGCCCCTTATTCTAAGATTATGCCCCCTTGTTCTAGTCTCCCCTATCAGTGGAAACATCCTCTCTGCATCCACCTTGTCAAACCCCCTCATAATCTTATACATTTCGATAGAATCACCTCTCATTCTTCTGAATTCCAATGAGTAGAGGCCCAACCTACTCAACCTTTCCTCATAAATCAACCCCCTCATCTCCAGAATCAATCTTGTGAACCTTCTCCGAACTGCCTTCAAAGCAAGTATATCCTTTCTTAAATATCGAAACCAAAACTGAACGCAGTATTCCAGGTGTGGCCTCACCAATACCCTGTATAACTGTAGCAAGACTTCCCTGCTTTTATACTTCATCCCCTTTGCAATAAAGGCCAAGATTGCATTGGCCTTCCTGATCACCTGCTGTACCTGCATACTAACCTTTTGTGTTTCATGCACCAGCACCCCCAGGTCCCGCTGAACTGCAGCACTTTGCAATTTTTCTCCATTTAAATAATAACTAGCTCCTCGATGTTTTTTTTTAATTCCAAAGTGCATAACCTCACACTTTCCAACATTGTACTCCATCTGCCAAATTTTTGCCCACTCACTGAAGAATTGGTGTAAATGGTTGTTTTACACCATTTTTTTTACAAAGTATTACAAAGTAATTACAGCACAGGAGCAGACCATTCGGCCCAACACTTCCATGCCACTGATAATGCTGCACATAAACCTCCTCCCACCCTTCTTGTAACCCCATGAACATATCCTTCTATTACTTTCTCCCTCATGTGTTTATCCAGCTTTCTCTTGAATGCATCTTTGCTACTTGCCTCAACCACTCCCTGTGGTAGCAAGTTCCACATTCTAACCACTCTCTGGGTAAAGAAGTTGCATTTGAATTTCTTATTGGATCTGTTAGTGATTGATGGCCCTTAGTTCTTTTCTCACCCGCAAGTGGAAACATCTTCTCTATGTCTATCCTATCAAACCCTTTCACAATCTTGAAGACCTCTTTCAGGTCACCATTCAGTCTTCTCTTTTCTACAGAAAAGAGCCCCAACCCTGCAGGCATAAACTCTCAGTTCTGGAATCATTCCAGTAAATATTTTTTGCACCACCTTCAGTGCCTCTATATCCTTTTTATAATATGGAGAACAGAACTGTACACAGTACTCCAAGTGTGGTCTAACCAAGGTTATATAGAAGTTGAACATAACTTCTCTGCTTTTCAATTCTATCTCTCTAGAAATGAACCCCAGTGCTTGTTTGCCTTTTTTCTGCCTTATTAACCTGTGTCACTACCTTTAGTGATCCGTGTATCTGTATGCCCAGATCCTTCTGCTTCTCTAACCAATGTAGACAGTTATTTTCTGTTGGAAATGCAGACTATGGATGTACTCTGTGTAGTCACTGTGTAGTTGCATATGATGGAAACTTGTTTACCTGATGTACTATCAATAAGTGTTAAACTGTGTATATACATGCTGACACCATAGAGGGTGCAACTGGTGGAGACTGGGGTTTCCTGCCCTGGTGGCAGGGCCCAGTATAAAAGGCTGCATACCATGTTTGTGCCTCACTCTGGAGTTTGGAATAAAGGACCAAGGTCACTACAGTTTGAGTACAACATATTGCCTCGTGGAGTCATTCATAAGTACATTGCAGACATAACAACTGGCGACAAGAATAATGGCTATCTTTGGTACACTAAAAGACTTTGCAGAGGGTGGTGATTGGGATGCCTTCATGGAAAGGCTCGAGCAAACGACCTGGCAGGGAGATGGACACATTGGCCGAGAAGCGCAAGGCTATACTGCTGACCAGTTGTGGGCCCGAGGTCTACCGCCTCGTCAGGGATTTTCTGGCACCCATGAAGGCCAAGCATAAGACATATGATGAGCTGACTGAACTAATTCGTGACTAACTAAAACCAAAAGAGAGCATCCTCACCGCCAGGTACAGATTCTACACTCACCGCAGACCTGAGGGCCAGGAGATTGCAAAATATGCTGCCGACCTCAGGAGACTTGCGGCACCATGTGATTTTGGCACGCATCTCAACGAAGCATTGCGAGACATCTTCATTATGGGAATCAGCCACAAGGGCCTCCTTCATAAATTATTATCTGCCGACACCACAGTCAACCTGCAGAAGGCCATCAGCATCAGTCAGGCGTTCATGACCTCGACCTGCAGCACCAAGCAAATCATTCATCCTGTAGACTCAAACCCGGCAAGTACTGTACACAGAATGTGCCTTTCACAGGCAGGACTGTAGAACGTGGCTCTGCCCAGGGCAGAGTGCACAGACCTCAGGGTTCCAGAATTCAAAGTCCGCCGAGGGGTGCTAATCGAGTAGCACCATGCTGGCATTGCGGAGGAAACCATAGGACTCACCAGTGTCGGTTTGCTGAGTACGTATGCAAAGCCTGTAACACGAAGGGCCACCTCCAGCGTATGTGTAAAAGAAATACGACTCACCATCTAGCGGAGGAGTCGGTAGATGACTTTGAATCCATGAATGATGATTTGGCAAGAGGGGCAGCTCAGCTCCAAGAAGAATTGTATGGAGTGTATACCTGCACTACCGATTGTCCTCCAGTGAAGATGGAAGTCGAGATAAACGGCGTTCCAGTCTTCATGGAAGTGGACATGGGAGTGAGCCAGGATGACTTAGAGAGGCTATGGAACGAAAAACGACCCGAGCTGGTTCCAGTACAGGAAAAGTTGAGCACCTACACCAAGGAGCTGATCCCAGTCCTTGGTAGTGCGGATGTAAGTGTAATCCATAATGGCGTGGTGCACAAGTTACCTCTGTGGATTGTTGCAGGTGATGGTCCAATGCGATTTGGAAGAAGGTGGATGGGGAAGATCCAGTGGAAATGGGAAGACCTCTTCACTCCAGCAATCGATGTCCCCCGTGCTCAGAGGCAGAGCAAAACCACACCTTCGCTTGGGCTAAGCACAAGAGAACAGACCAGCGCAGCACCTGAGGCACAGACCATCCATCACGACTGCGTGGCAATGATCCAACCAGAACGACCTAAAAGTACCTTCCTGGCTCCAGTGGCAGGACTCCTGGGGAGGAAGATCGAATTCACAGGCACTCTTCCAGCTTTTGTGGCAGAATTGTAGGAGAGAAAGATCAAGGCAGTCGACCTTGAGGACAGAGGCAAGATGGCGTCCCTGCTGCAGTGAGGGGCAGCGTGATTGGAAAAAAAAGATGGCCACAGCCATATCACATGCAATGCTGAGGGACCAACACGTGGTGTCTAACAAAGGAATTGACTGGGGTAAAGCCAGCAGGGTTCTCTTAAAGAAGACCGACAACCAACTGAACTTAAAGACATTGTATGCATGGCAATCAATGTAACGAACTGATTAAGATTGTGAACAAAATGTTGTTGCAAATTGTCGGTACTATTGCTAATGTAAAGAACAAAGTTTTTGCAAGATGTCAGGAATCGAGTGTCCCCAAAAGTAGCAAGCGAGCGACCTCAGGAGGGTGACGGCACTGATCCTGATACCCTGCCCCAGGTCTATCCCACGCTGCAGGCACCTGATGGCACTACTCGCCACGGACCGGGAAACAAAAATGATGCCAATACGCGCAGTCGGCCGCCATTGCCCACCACCCGGGTGGAGACGGTGCAGCTCCCAGACCCAGTCGCTACCTCGGCCATGTCCGGGAGCGAAAGGTCAGAACCAACGAGTTCCCCAAACGGGACCTGAAACAGCCAGGTTCCCAACACCGTGAGAGAGCAGGCAGAAGATTTTGCAGCCCTCAAAAGAGGACAGGGAGGCCACACATCTGTGGCTCTGCCCACCACTAGGCAATGGCAAAAGCCCCGAATACTGGCTAGGTGAGTGAACCAAGTCCACCCCGCTAGCAGGGGGCGCAGCGCCATCAGACGACTAGGACTCCGTCCGGTTGCTCTGGAACTAGCGTCCTCGCATACCTGTACTGCTACCTCAGTACTGACCATGAATGCAATCTACCCAATCCTGGCGCATGACCTTTAAAATGTAATGAATGTAAGTCACTGAACCAAGGTGTCACGATACAAACGGTTAAAAAAATGTTTTTTTTCTTCCTTTCTTTTACTTGCACTGTGTCCAATCCTGTATGTTAATGTAATGGGCCAGCTGCATGATCTCGCTTTTGGGGGAGGGGAGGTGGGGAATGGATGTATGTAGTCATGGACACACACATGGATCATACCCAGAACCCACTGGAACCTCCACTGCATCATCGAACCATCCAATCTGGTAACCACTATCCAACGTTGTGGCAAAAGGACTTGGGGCTTAACAGGGAGAGAGCCAAGCCAAAGCACAGCCAAGGTCCAAGGGCTATTGGCACTTAAGTCTGGGGAGAGCTAAGCCAGAGCACATAGTGCAAAGGTAATTGGCACAAAGGACTTTGGGGAGAGTGATGTTGTATATGCAGACTATGGATGTACTCTCTGTGTAGTCACTGTGTGGTTGCATAAGATGGAGACTTGTTTACCTGATGTACTATCAATAAGGTTTACACTGTGTATAGACATGCTGGCACCACTAGAGGGTGCAACTGGTGGAGACTGGGGGTTTCCTGCCCTGGTGGGCAGGGCCCAGTATAAAAGGCTGCACACCATGCTTGTGCCTCACTCTGGAGTTTGATATAAAGGACCAAGGTCACTACAGTTTGAGTACAACACATTGCCTCGTGGAGTCATTCATGAGTACATTCCAGACATAATATTTTCTAAGGGCTATTTGGCCAGGGTTTCCACCGATCTTCTCTGAGGTTATCCTCCATGGAAATTTTACCTCATTATTTTTGAAGAAGAAATGGAGCTAGCTTTTCATCTTTACTACCTGGGTTTAAAGCATCACCTGTCTGAAAAGCAGAGTAGAAAATGAGGTGTACAAGATTGCACGCATGTTACAGCTGATTTTTGTTTAATTTCTGTTCAGGGTGTGCAATCTGGTGGGGGGGGGGAGAAGGGGGTCTGTGATCGCGGCCTGGGTCTGATCACGTAGTGCGGGAAACAGGTTTGCTTTGAGGTTCAGGAGGGAAGCACTCCTCCTCCTGGCCCACAAGCAGTGCTGGAAAAGCACTTACTACTTCCATGCAGCAGTCCTCACCTACATTTAGCTCCCAGCTGGCCAGCAATAAAGTTGGAAGAGACGAAATCTGAGGCACACAGCCTCATTATAATATTTAAATGAGTGACCCGTTTCCTGAGAGTGCATTGGTTGCCCACCTCTATTAAAACCTGGAAGTGGATGGGTTCGGTTTGGGTTTTAAATTTTTTACATTTTAACATTCCACCCGACCCTAAACCCACCTGTTTTGGGGGGGGGTTAATATTATCCCCATTCCTCCTCATCATGACAAGGCACACTGCAGCTGATCCATGATGTAATATGTCTACCACTGAAAATTCTTAATATTTAACAAGAGCTTCAGCGTATGAGAGGTTTGAGGAACGTTATGCAAGATATGTACTCACTCGGAAACATAGAAAATAGGTGCAGGAGTAGGCCATTCGACCCTTCGAGCCTGCACCACCATTCAATAACATCATGGCTGATCATCACCTCAGTACCACTTTCCTGCTTTCTCTCCATATCCCTTGATCCCTTTAGCCATAAGGGCCATATCTAACTCCCTCTTGAATATATCCAATGAACTGGCATCAACAACTTTCTGTGGTAGAGAATTCCACAGGTTAACAACTGAGTGAATAAGTTTCTCCTCATCTCGGTCCTAAATGGCCTACCCCTTATCCTTAGATTGTGTCCTCTGGTTCGGGGCTTCCTAACATCGGGAACATTCTTCTTGCATCTAACTTGTCCAGTCCCATCAGAATTTTATATGTTTCTATGAGATCCTCTCTCATCCTTCTAAACTCCAGTGCATACAGGCCCAGTTGATCCAGTCTCTCCTCATGTCAGTCCTGCCATCCCGGGATTCAGTCTGGTGAACCTTCGCTGCACTCCCTCAATAGCAAGAACGTCCTTCCTCAAACTAGGAGACCAAAACTGAACACAATATTCCAGGTGAGGCCTCAGCAAAGCCCTGTACAACTGCAGTAAGACCTCCCTGCTCCTATACTCAAATCCCCTAGCTATAAAGGCCAACATACCCTTTGCCTTCGTCACCGCCTGCTGTACCTGCATGCCAACTTTCAATCACTGATGTACCATGACACCCAGGTCTCGTTGCACCTTCCCTTTTCGTAATCTGCCGCCATTCAGATAATATTCTGCCTTCGTGTTTTTGCCACCGAAGTGGATAACCTCACATTTATCCACATTATACTGCATCTGCCATGCATTTGCCCACTCACCTAACCTGTCCAAGTCACCCTGCAGCCTCTTAGCATCCTCCTCACAGCTCACACCGCCACCCAGCTTAGTGTCATCTGCAAACTTGGAGATATTACACTCAATTCCTTCATCTAAATCATTGATGTATATTTAAATAGCTGGGGTCCCAGCACTGAGCCCTGCAGCATCCCACTAGTCACTGCCTGCCATTCTGAAAAGGATCCGTTTATCCCGACTCTCTGCTTCCTGTCTGCCAACCAGTTCTCTATCCACGTCAATACATTACCCCCAATACCATGTGCTTTAATTTTGCACACCAATCTCTTGTGTGGGACCTTGTCAAAAGTCTCTTGAAAGTCCAAATACACCACATCCACTGGTTCTCCCTTGTCCACTCTACTAGTTATATCCTCAAAAAATTCTATAAGATTTGTCAAGCATGATTTCCCTTTCAAAAATCCATGCTGACTTGGATCGATCCTGTTACTGATTTCCAAATATGCTGCTATTTCATCCTTAATGATTGATTCTAACATTTTCCCCACTACTGATGTCTATAATTACCCGTTTTCTCTCTCCCTCCTTTCTTAAAAAGTGGCGTTACATTAGCTACCCTACAGTCCATAGGAACTGATCCAGAGTCGATAGACTGCTGGAAAATGATCACCAATGCATCCACTATTTCTTGGGCCACTTCCTTAAGTACTCTGGGATGCAGACTTTCAGGCCCTGGGATTTATCGGCCTTCAATCCCATCAATATCCCGAACACAATTTCCTGACTAATAAGGATTTCTTTCAGTTCCTCCTTCTCACTAGACCCTTGGTCCCCTAGTATTTACATAAGAACATAAGAATTAGGAACAGGAGTTGGCCATCTAGCCCCTCGAGCCTGCTCCGCCATTCAACAAGATCATGGCTGATCTGGCCGTGGATTCAGCTCCACTTACCCGCCCGCTCCCCATAACCCTTAATTCCCTTATTGGTTAAAAATCTATCTGTTATTTGAATACATTCAATGAGCTAGCCTCAACTGCTTCCTTGGGCAGAGAATTCCACAGATTCACAACCCTCTGGGAGAAGAAATTCCTTCTCAACTCGGTTTTAAATTGGCTCCCCCGTATTTTGAGGCTGTGCCCTCTAGTTCTAGTCTCCCCGACCAGTGGAAACAACCTCTCTGCCTCTATCTTGTCTATCCCTTTCATTATTTTAAATGTTTCTATAAGATCACCCCTCATCCTTCTGAACTCCGAGTAAAGACCCAGTCTACTCAATCTATCATCATAAGGTAACCCCCTCATCTCCGGAATCAGCCTAGTGAACCGTCTCTGTACCCCCTCCAAGGCTAGTATATCCTTAAGTAAGGTGACCAAAACTGCATGCAGTACTCCAGGTGCAGTCTCACCAATACCCTATACAGTTGCAGCAGGACCTCCCTGCTTTTGTACTCCATCCCTCTCGCAATGAAGGCCAACATTCCATTCGCCTTCCTGATTACCTGCTGCACCTGCAAACTAACTTTTTGGGATTCATGCACAAAGACCCCCAGGTCCCTCTGCACCGCAGCATGTTGTAATTTCTCCCCATTCAAATAACATTCCCTTTTACTGTTTTTTTTTTTTTTCCCAAGGTGGATGACCTCACATTTTCCGACATTGTATTCCATCTGTCAAACCTTAGCCCATTCGCTTAACCTATCTAAATCTCTTTGCAGCCTCTCTGTGTCCTCTACACAACCTGCTTTCCCACTAATTTTTGTGTCATCTGCAAATTTTGTTACACTACACTCTGTCCCCTCTTCCAGGTCATCTATGTATATTGTAAACAGTTGTGGTCCCAGCACCGATCCCTGTGGCACACCACTAACCACCGATTGCCAATCTGAAAAGGTTAATTGTATGTTCCTTAGTAAAGACAGAACCAAAATATTTGTTCAATTGGTCTGCCATTTCTTTGTTCCCCATTATAAATTCACCTGATTCTGACTGCAAGGGACCTATGTTTGTCTTCACTAATCTTTTTCTGTTCACATATCTATAGAAGCTTTTGCAGTCCGTTTTTATGTTCCCAGCTAGCTTCATATTCTATTTTCCCCCTCCTAATTAAACCCTTTGTCCTCCTCTGCTGAATTCTAAATTTCTCCCAGTCCTCAGATTTGTTGCTTTTTCTGGCCAATTTATATGCCTCTTCCTTGGATTTAACACTATCCCTAATTTCCCGTGTTAGCCACAGTTGTGGCACCTTCCCTGTTTTATTTTTACTCCAGACCGGGATGTACAATTGTTGAAATTCATCCATGTGATCTTTAAATATTTGCTATTGCCTATCCACTGTCAACCCTTTAAGTAACGTTCGCCAGTTTATTCTAGCCAATTTACGCCTCATACCATCGAAGTTACCTTTCCCGAAGTTCAGGACCTTAGTCTCTGAATTAACTGTGTCACTCTCCATCTTAATAAAGAACCCTACCATATTATGGTCACTCTTCCCCAAGGGGCCTCGCACATCAAGATTGCTAATTAGTCCTTTCTCATTACACATCACCCAGTCTAGGATGTCCAGCCCTCTAGTTGGTTCCTCGACATATTGGTCTAGAAAACCATCCCTAATACACTCCAGGAAATCCTCCTCCACCGTACTGCTACCAGTTTGGTTAGCCCAATCTATATGTAGATTAAAGTCGGCCATAATAACTGTTGTACCCTTATTGCATGCGTCCCTAATTTCTTGTTTGATGCTGTCCCTAACCTCACTACTACTGTTTGGTGGTCTGTACACAACTCCCACTAGCGTTTTCTGCCCTTTGGTATTTCGCAGCTCTACCCATATAGATTCTACATCATCCAAGCTAATGTCCTTCCTTACTATTGCGTTAATTTCCTCTTTAACCAGCAACGCTACCCCACCTCCTTTTCCTTTCTGTCTATCCTTTCTGAATGTTGAGTTCTCAGCCTTGGTCACCCTGAAGCCATGTCTCCGTAATCCCAATTATATCATATTCGTTAATAGCTGCCTGCGCAGTTAATTCATCCACCTTATTACGAATACTTCTCGCATTGAGGCACAGAGCCTTCCGGCTTGTCTTTTTAACACACTTTGTCCCTTTAGAATTTTGCCCCTTTAGAAATTAAACCTAAGAATTTTTGTTCCTCATTATTTTAGTATAATTAGAATTTTGGGGTTCCCAGGGGAAATCCTGCTTTCGCATATACACGCCAACTGCAATGTTCACTCGATGTCGAAACAATGACAGCTGATTTTTGATCCGGTAATTGTTTGCCATATTTTATAACTGCAGGATCTTATAGCACCTCTTCTTGGCATGTGTAGGTGATACTAAATGTATTCTGAAATGTAACCCAGTATGCAGATTACAGAGAAAAAAGGGGAAATAAATATATTGCAGCACGGCACATGCTGTGAGTGCGAAAATGCTGCATCTTACACTCTGCATTTGCAAAAAAGTAATATATTCACGACATTAATCACAGTTACATTTCTCACTTTGCATCTGGTTAATTCAATTTCACATTTGTGTAAACATTTCATAAAACTGACAATGTGAAACTTCCTGCATTGTAAAATAAGACATTATCACACATGATGGGAGTAAATGGAATGACCTTTAAAGTTCCTATGATCTATGTGTGACCATTTCTGCATGTTGCTCCAACATACTGACTTAATCATTCATCTGGCAATAAATAACAGTAACAAATTTCCATCTACGTCAGCAATAATGACAGCATTAATTGGACCAAATATTATCTGAACAGTAAAACTGTTTCTAAAACTAATTAGGAGGGCAAATCACCTGGTGGGAGGCGTTGACTGGCCAGAAGAGGCCAAGGTAACATTGCTGTGACGTCCTTCTGCTCCTCCTGGTCCACAAGTGCCCTCCACCGCCCACTCCTCTCACACCCCAGGTCCCACAAGGAGTCCTTGGATCTCCCCAACCCCATCCTTGTCTCTCCCTCTCTGCGCCGGCACCGGTTGCCAAAGCCCTTGCCCAGCGCTAACTTTATGCCAAACACAGTTTCCTTGGTTCACTGGCATCCTAAGGCGCCCGACCCGATCTCCAGCTCCCCCCGCTGGCCCTGACGTCAGTCTAGTTGGGTCTAGGAGGGAGACCGCCCTGCATTATTTAAATGAGGCTCAAAAGGTTCATTGCCCCATGCCCCATGCTGAGATCCCATGGGGGTTTTCCTCCCGCTTACACCCCCGCCCATCCCGAACGCACAGCCGAGTTAAAATCAAAGTTTCTGTATCAGTCTCTCCTCCTCTCAGTTTCCTCTCTATTCTGTATGTCTCCTTCATTTCTGTGTGGCCCCTTTACTGATTTACTCAATATGTATTCCTTGTCTTTTTAATGCCATGAGTGTGCATATACCAGGTTACAGCTGAGGGCAGGGAGATGCAATGAAAGGTGTTGCAATATGGGTGATTTAGAAAGAATGTGGAACTGAGAGTCAGCCTATGGCGGGGAACAGCAGGTGGTAGGAAACAACAGATTGGGGTTGAAGCATGGAAGGAACAGGTAGAGGGAATGGGGGAGGGCTTGAGTCGACTAATCTTGGAAAATAGTGGGGGTTAAATTGGATAACCCCTGAAAACAGGCGCAGGATCACGATGTGCGATTAACGCGCGCCCATTGAATGCACTGCAGGCAGGATTTCTGTGAGCAACCAACGCTCCTGCGCTATTCATTGGCTGCATACATCAGCAGGGGCCCAATATCGTAAGTGCCTAGCACTACTTAAAGCTAGCCTGCACCTCTTAAAGGGGAGGTGCATTGTGGCTGCTGGTAATGCAGACATCAGGAAGGCCAATGGTATCTTGACCTTTATTGCAAAGGGGATGGAGTATAAAAGCAGGGAAGTCTTGCTACAGTTATATAAGGTATTGGTGAGGCCACACCTGGAATACTGCGTGCAGTTTTGGTTTCCATATTTACAAAAGGATATACTTGCTTTGGAGGCAGTTCAGAGAAGGTTCACTAGGTTGATTCCGGGGATGAGGGTGTTGACTTTTGAGGAAAGGTTAAGTAGGTTGGGCCTCTACTCATTGGAATTCAGAAGAATGAGAGGTGATCTTATCGAAAGGTATAAGATTATGAGGGGGTTTGACAAGGTGGATGCAGAGAGGCTGTTTCCACTGATGGGGGAGACTAGAATAAGTAGCCACTTAAAACTTGGATGAGGAGGAATTTCTTCTCTGAGGGTTGTAAACCTGTGGAATTCACTGCCTCAGAGAGCTGTGGAAGCTGGAACATTGAATAAATTTAAGACAGAAATAGACAGTTTTAAACGATAGGGGTTATGGGGAGTGGGGGAGGGGGGAGGGGGGAGGGGGGAGGTGGAGCTGAGTCCATGATCAGATCAGCCATGAGTTTATTGAATGGTGGAGCAGGCTCAAGGGGCCATATGGCCGACTCTTGTTCCTATTTCTTATGTTCTTATGAATATTGTGCTGTGGAAGAATCAATAATGGCTGACCATGGGAGAAAGCGTGTATGAATGTTTTTAGACTCTGCGCTGAAGGTCTTGGTGGAAAGAGGGAGAGAGGTCCTGCTTCCTCAGGTGGGCCAGAGGCCCTCCAGATACATACTCAGCAGGCAGTGGCAAGAGATAGCAGAGGAGGTCAATGCCAAGAGTGTAGCCGCAAGGATCTGGATGCAGTGCAAGAAAAGGTTTAATGATCTCACGTGAGTTGTTACTGTCAGTGAATGCATCTTCAAATGTTATATTCTACCAACTGCACCACTAGCCACAGCGACTGCTCAATTCACCACACCCCCATCAATCACCTACCAACAACCTCTATTAATCAGGACTCATACCCAACATTCATATGCTTTACCTCACACTCACATCTCACATCTTGCACATGCTACCAGCTATTCAACCGTGACAGCCACATCACTCAAACATTGCACGACACTCACTGACACACTTCGCTCTTTCTTGCAGGAAAAGGTGGCACACAACAGGAGGCAACAGGAATTAATGGGAGGTGGAAGGCACATGCATGTTTTAATCTCCATGGAGAAGACAGTGCTGGCCATTGTGGGAAGGACTGGTGCTGAAGCCATTGAAGACGAGGGTATCAGCATACCTAATCCTTCATCTATCACTGCACATCTCCCTCATCCCTCAATCTCTTCTGACTTACAAGCCGCAGATTGTGTAAGCATGCAGTTCTTACTTTCTCCTCTCCCTTCACCACAACCTTACCCTTGTCCCTTTTCCCTTTCAGATATTCAACAACTGCAGCCTGCCCAGGAAGTGGAGGAAGAGCAAGAAGACAGTGATGAGAAAAACGCACCATCACTCGATTTCATACACTCAGCCACCAGCTCAGATACTGACTCTGCGCATATCTTAGAGGATAGCATAGAGGTGGTATCTGCACATGGTGAGACACTGGACACAAGTGTGCTGCAGCCAGGGAAGGGGGCAAGAATAGCGCAGGTGCGCAAATCCCTTTGCAAAAATGGATCGGTGCACAACCCATTGGAAGTGGGCACACGCATCACAGACGCTATTTTGTTTGTTTAAGAGACCTCATAGCAGCCATAAAACGGGTGCTACAGAGCCCAATTTCTCCCCCAGAGTAAGTAGGCAATGGAGCCTGGGTCTGGCAGATCTTTGGGATGGCTGGGCTTCTCACAGACCTATCCCACCTGAGGTGTGTTGCGGCAGTCAAGGGTCCAATTGTATACCTGTAGAGGAATCTCTCTCCATATATCTCATGTAGCACCAGTCCACTAAAAAGAAAACACAGCCTCTAAATTCTTACACAAGTTGCTAATGCATACTAAAGTTAAAAATAAACTAAAGGAAACCTAATTGTTCTTTGATAAGCTTTACCGTGAATATCTTGTTTCTATTATTGAGGGTTGAACTCCTCTGACATGCATACTGAGAAATAGTTATCTCTGGTGAAGCTGGTGGCAGACAGGCCTTCTGCACCTAAGGAAAGAAACAGAGCAGAATCAATTTCATTGCTAGCTCAGGTTAGAGTTATCGGCTTTTTGTTGGGCCTGCTTATGTTATCTATTCTATGCAAAATGAACACACATGATATTGTTAGCAGCCAGTAATTATAGGTTTAAAATTTGTTAACTCAACTAATGAGTACTGAAAAGTCTGTTTGCTGCTTAGTGCACTAATTAAAGAAGATTCTTTGTAATTTAGAAACAAATAAATTCATATAGGGTGAATTCTAACAAATCTTTCCCTATTGTTATAGGTTGTGATTTCTCTCATCTTCATGGTGAAAGAATCAGTCCCAAATAAAGGGTACGAAGCAGCTGAAGACTGGAATTTTAACTTACATTGTTTTAACTGGCTAGGCTACATAAGGAGATGAAGGAGTTATATTGACCTTTATGTGTAACAGATGACAAACTGCACAGGTCACAACATGTCAGAGCCTTTATAAGAACAAGGGTGTTATTGCCAACTAATATTATTGGTGTGATATCTACTTATGACATCACTAAGAAGCACACTACACACAAGATTGCTCTTAACACAGAAACTGTCATCATGTGACCATAACACATGATCCTTTATTATTTACATAATTAGTTGCAGTACCACCGTATTCCACTAGATGGAACAGTCGTCCACTAGGGGGAGCTCTATTACATTTCTCCCTCCTTATTGAAGTAATCATAACAAAATACTCATTATACATAACTTGCATGGTTATACACAACAAAAGATATTGACGTATTTTTCCATATTTACAAATTAAACTTAAACACTGGTTTTCCATTTCAAAGAGGATACCTTTGCTCTTGAACAGAAATTTCCAAACTTCTTGTAGTACATAAATTCATTCTAGACTGATCCTGAGGAGAATTTTCTTTCAAGGGCAACCCTTGATTCACGTTTAGACTCTCTACAACTTCAGACTGTTTGTCTGCCTGACTCAGACTCACACTTAAATTATGACTTTCTCTTGGACTTGTTTCTAGTACATCTGATATAGGATTTGCTACTAGTACTCTACTTGCAACAAAACTATCTGAGTTAGAAATAATCGAATCATTCCAACTTTCAACTCCTTCCACATCTGTAGGTAAAATATGATCAATGTGAACAAACCTAACCTTTCCATGATTAAACATCTTGACCAAATATGTGTGAGGGCCAGATCTTCACCACTCTTCCTGGTAACCACTTTAACCATTTATGGTGATGGTTCTTCACTCTAACCCCTGATTTAATTTCACACTTCTCTCTCTTACTCAACTTCTATCATGATTCTCTTTCTGTCTTAATTGTTTCTCTTCTACTGACTGTGCCAGGTTTGGCTTTAGCAACGAGAGCCTGGTTTGATGCTGTTGTTTGAGAAACAACTCTGTTGTTGTTCTACCCATAGTTGTATGAGCAGTATTATGATAAGTAACCAGAAAATTTGCCAATTTGTGGTCCAACGCCAACTGCCGTTTCTTTGGATTTGAATTCAACATTTGCTTGATGAAAGTACATTTTACAATTTATACTGTGCACTCTGCTGCACCATTTGAAGCAGGTTGATATGGTGGTACTTTGGTATGTTTCACACCATTTCTGCTCATGAACAAAATTGTGGCCCATTATCAGACACCATTTCTTCTGGGAGGCCATATGAAGAAAACAATCTTCGCAAATTGTCTCGTGTTTAACTTGTTATTTTCTTCATCGGGAACACCTCTACCCACTTCGAATGACTATCAATCACAATGAACAATCGTTGTCCTTCTAGCTCAGCAAAATCTACATGTAACCTTTACCACACCCTGGAAGGCCATTTCCATGTCTGCAATGGTACTGATGGTAGTTTCTTGCTTACCAATTGACATGTTGTACACTGACTAACGATGTACTCTATCTTTATCTAACCCTGGCTACCATAAGTAACTGCACAAAACTCTTGGTCAAGCACATTCCCAGGTGTTGGTCATGCAGATCTCCTAACAATTTGGACCTGAACTTATTTGGGATAACTACTCTTGCACTTCACATGATACAATCTTTATCCATTGATAATTAATTCCTACAAACAAAGTATGGATTTATATATTCCACTGATACCTGGTTTGGCCAGCCATTTGCTATGTGATCACACACCTTTGACATAACTGGGTCACATTTGGTTGCTCTACCAATCTCTTCAACTGTGACTGGCAACACATCAATGTTTGAAAAATAGAACACTTCTACCTTAGAGATCATGTTCTCAGTTTCTAGTCTTTTGAGTTCTTGCTCAACTTTCTCCTCGAGTGCATTTGGTACAGGATGTGGCTTGCAGTAAACTGGTCTAGCATCCTTCTGCATTGACACTCAACTTGAAGTCTTGGATCGGATTGCCTGTTTCACAGAACACCTTCGGATATTGCTTGATGACGTCATCTTTTGATGCAAATTTCATTTCCACACACACAAATCTAATACCAATCCAGCTTCAGTGATCCCAACCAATTTCTACCTATCAAGGCAGGCTTGTCTCCTGCCACTTCTATGAGAGGCAAGCTCTGAAACTGATCCTTGCATTTCACCGGTATGGCGACACATCCTACAACAGGAATTTACTCTCCTGAGTAG
Organism: Pristiophorus japonicus; assembly: GCF_044704955.1. Lineage (NCBI taxonomy): Eukaryota > Metazoa > Chordata > Chondrichthyes > Pristiophoridae > Pristiophorus > Pristiophorus japonicus. The sequence goes on from NC_091979.1 coordinate 292,396,851, forward strand.
CCTCGCAGCGCTATCTTCGATTTCTCCAGTCAAAAATCACTCAACTTGTCGAGATATAACGATTCCGGTACTATGCTTATGGATGCACCAGTGTCAATTTCCATGGGTATCCTGGTTCCTGTAACATCTACTTGGATGACGATACTTCACGAATCGCTGTTAGATACCCTTATGCTCCTGATGATGTGTATCTCTAGAACCTCCTCGTCCTGTTCTCTTCAATGTTATGTAGTCTCTGGCGATTTCTACTTATAGCATTGAAAATTGGTTTACTCTTTAGTTGGCATACCTTTGCAAGGTGCCCTGTTTTCTTGCAGAAGAAACACTCTGCCTTCACATATGGACAACTTTGAGCAATGTGTTGTCCCAGGTACCGACAGCATGACTTCAGTATACTGTTACATTGGCGGGTTGCTGAGGCCTTGGGGCCCAACTACCTTTTATTTTTAACCTGCAGGCAATTCACCTCGGTTGTCTGATGACCGGAAATGGTGCAAAATTCTCGGGAGTATTGGTTGGCCATATCCATCGACATAGCTGTCTGACAAGCCAGATCAAAAGTCAAGTAACGGGTTGTCAACAACTTCCTTCTGATTGTTTGTGGGATGAAAAATGAAGCAAAGTGGTCACAGAATGCTCGGTCCTGAAAGTTTCCGAAATGACAGTGAATGGATAACTTTTTTAAAGCTACAATGTACTCACTGATACCCTCATCATGTAACTGATTTTGTGTTCCAAAACAATAACTTGCAGAAATTTCCAGGGGCTCAGGACTGTCGTGCTAATCTCCGTCAGTGGCCTGCCCTTCGGCTTGATGGGAACAAGCATATCTTTCAGGGTTTCATACATCTCGGGGCCTGCTTCCATCAAGAAAATAACCTGGTTGCTTTCTAAAGCCATCCAGTTATGGTTTTCATCATCGGGGACTTCGACGTTACTATTCGTGGTGAAAATCATTTCTAGCCACTCCACATATGCTCTGAAAGTCTCTCGGTCATGATGGAACTCACCCAAGCCCACTATTATTCCCATAGGTGCGGCCATCTGGACACTGGCAACGTCAACAGTTCAGCCAAGTTTGCTTAAAATTTACCTTGGATTTTTTAGCTGTTCTGCAAAACCTCTCAACCTCTCAAAGTCTCTGTCAGTTGGCTGGATCATCCACCAACAAAAATTTCAGCTAGGGAATCCAGAAATCCTATCCTCATTGCCAATATGATATATTCTTATGACATCAATAAGAAGCACATTAAAAACAAAATGGCTCTTAACACAAATACTGTCATGATCCTTTATTATTTACATCAGTTGTTGCAGTGCCACTGTAGTCCACTAGGTGGAGCAGTAGTTCACTAGGGGGAGCTCTATTGCAACTCGGGACACTGATTTACCACCACTGGGGAGATTTGGGAGCATTGGAAGTTAATCTTGAGTCTGACAGTACACTGGAATGAGGTCTCAGCATTGAGCAGTATATTGAAGTTCATCGTAGGGTGACTGGAGCACTGCAGTGGAGGCTTCTCGGAACACTGGGAGTATCTAGGAACAATGGAGCAGGAGCCGCAATCACTGGCGAGGGAGGTTCCAGGAGCTGGGAATGTGGTCTCGGCTTTTTGTGACCACTGAGACTTCTCGAATCTGGGAATGTGATAGAAGTCCAGGGAAAGGAATCATAGAGTGAAGCAGCACTGAAGAAGGTTTTTTGGAGCATTTGGGTGAAGGATTAGGGCAAGAGTCTGGCAATATTGCTGGGATCTTGCAGAATTGGCAGAATAATGCTCAGCAGCCGAGATAAAAGGAGCAGAGATCCCCAAAAGGGGTGCAGAGCGGTCAAGCTCTGGCAGAGATCTCCCGCCTCATCTTCCTCCAGGTATACCGGTGTCCATTTGGAGGAATATCCCAAAGAATTTTGTGGTAGTCCTTGCAGGTGGTCTCCCACGCATTAGGCCTGGAGGCTTTCTTACTGCTGTTTCTGTCAAAAGGCGGGCCTGTGCCTAATGTGTTTTGGGCTTTTGCAGATGATCAGAACCTGCAAGTTCAGGAAGCTTCATTGTTATGTCAGTGCTTCAAACTCCTTTGATTGTAAAGCACTTTGGGATGCCCTGAGGACATGGAATGCACTATATAAGTGCAAGAAGTTGTTCTTAACAAATCTCTCTCCATTATTGGGAAACAGCATACTGCCACATAGTATCAAACTAAAGCATACTAATTTGTGGTGATGGAGAAGCAAAATTACAGAAGCAGGAAGTCAGCAGATAAACACAACAAGCATTGTACTTATCTTTATATTTTCAGTTTCAATGCAATAATAGTTCTGAGCTCTTAATCAGTTATCTTAAATAACTTTTAACCACAAGTGTATCCTGGGAAGGTTTATATGAGAAATGAATGTAAGGTGATCTATCATTAGGCACACAATCCATATAATGGCACAGTTAAATAGAAAATTGAGGAACAAGCCTGGCTACTAGTCATCGGAAAGGTCATCAACCTGAAACGTTAACTTTGCTTCTCTTTACAGATGTTGCCTGACCACCTGAGTATTTCCAGCATTTTCTGTTTTTATCCGCGGTATTTTGCTTTTGTATTAGTGTGACTATAAGTCTCTCTTTATTTTTGTTATCCAAACTGGTACAAAAGACATTTTTTTAAAAATCTTCACAATGAATCAACAATATCAAAATGGATTTCAATGGTATCAGGGTAACATCTCGGCTGTCAATCAAAATCAGCATGAAAAACCACGGTACTAAATGAATTAAATACCAATCAACACCTCAATCGAGTTTCACATATCCAATTAATGCTTGACAAGGTACAAACCAATAGCTGGTTGGCGTGCCAAACAAAGCATTTGGCCTGCATCCTGCAGACAGTATATGACTTTGACATCATATTATAAACAATCGCACTTCCATCCAGTACAGTTCAAAGTTATAGACATTTTTCCAATGTAATTTGAGTTGTCAGAGGAGAAAACCATTGGCGGTTAATTAGATAGCCCTCAAAAACGGGTGCGGGCAATGCAATGCGCAATTACCCCACACCCGTTAAGTGTAATGCAGGCAGTTCACCAACTTCATGCTGCCTGCTCACTATAATGATTTCTGCATGCAACCAGCACTAGCCATGCTGTTCATTGGCTGGATGCATCAAGAGGGGGACCAATATCGTTACTTCCTAGCACTACTTATGTTATGTCCTGAATAAAGTAATGTGATTGAGTACTGTAGATATGAGTAAGTGTGACCTTAAATCTCTTTATTCCAACTCCAGAGTTCTGGTCCAGCATGGGAGGCCTGCTTATATACAGTGCTCCCAAGGGATGCTGGGATCCCTTGGGACTCCAACAGATACGTCCTCTGGTGGCGGTAGAATGCTGGTTACATAGGATTGCATACATAACATCACTCCCCCCCCCCCCCCAAAGTCAATAGTACACTTATTTACAGGGTGAGACGATCTGAGGCTAGTCAATCATCTCGGTACAAATGCAGGTGTGAGTGAGTTGGTTGGTTTTTCACTGGGCTGCTGCACAGCTGGCCTTGCTGGGCTGCTGGGGATGATAAATTCAGCTTCATGGTGAACCGTGATGTCGGTTGCCACTTCTGTGTGTGTCGGAGAGTCGAAGTTGGTGGTGTCCTCTTCAGGTTGCTCGTGGCTGTCTGTGTATCACAGTTTGGTTTGGTCCAAATGCATTCTGCAAGTTAGTCCATTTGCGAGTTTGACCTGAAACACCCTACTCCCTTCTTTGGCTATGACATTGCCAGCAAACCATTTTGGACCATGTCCATAGTTGAGTAAAAATACAGGGTCATTGATCTCAATATCGCGTGACCAATTTGCTCGATGTTGGTACATGCTTTGTTGATGCCGCCTGCCCTCGACGTGATTGTGGAGATCAGGGTGGATGAGCGACAGCCTTGTTTTGAGTGCCCTTTTCATGAGCAGCTCGGCAGGGGAAACTCCAGTGAGCGAGTGGGGTCTGGTGCAGTAGCTGAGCAGGACTCTGGACAAGCGAGTCTGCAGGGAGCCTTCCAACATGCATTTCAAGCTTTGCTTGATGGTTTGGACTGCCCGTTTTGCCTGGCCGTTGGATGCGAGCTTGAATGGGGCAGATTTGATGTGCTTGATCCCATTGCAGGTCATGAATTCCTTGAATTCATCGCTGGTGAAGCACAGCCCTTTGTCGCTGACAAGGACATCAGGCAGGCCGTGCATGACAAACATGTGTCGTAGGTTTTCTAGGGTGGCAGTAGACGTGCTTACAGACATTATTACTCAATCAACTTTGAATAAGCATCCACAACAACCAAAAACATTTTGCCTAGAAACAGGCCAGCGAAGTCAACGTGGATCCTAGACCTCGGTTTGGAGGGCCATGACCACAAACTTAGCAGTGCCTCTCTGGGTGTATTGCTCAGTTGAGAGCAAGTGTTGCATTGGCGCATGCAAGACTCCAAATCTGTGTCGATGTCAGACCACCACACATGGGATCTGGCTATAGCTTTCATCATTACTATGCCTGGGTGGGTACTGTGTAGGTTGCGTATGAACGTTTCCCTGCCTTTTTTGGGCAAAACCACATGATTACCTTACAAAAGACAGTCCGCGGGATTGGACATTTCGTCTTTACACCGCTGGAACGGCTTGACCTCTTCATTCATCTCCGCTGGGACGCTGGACCAGCTCCCATGGAGGACACAGTTTTTTCCAAGGGACAGTAAAGAATCCTGGCTGGTCCAGGTCCTGATCTGGCGGGCCGTAACGGGTGACTTTTCATTTTCAAATGCATTCATCACCAAGAGCAAGTCTGCAGGCTGTGCAATTTCCACCCAGTGGTGGGCAATGGTAGCCAACTGAGGGCATTAGCGCAGTTCTCTGTGCCTGGCCTGTGGCGAATTACATAGTTATATTCAGACAGCGTGAGCGCACATCTTTGGATGCGAGCAGAGGCATTGGTATTGATACCTTTGCTCTCTGAGGATAGCGCTATGAGCAGCTTATGGTCAGTTTCTAACTCAAACTTAAGCCCAAACTGATACTGATGCATTTTTTTTTAACCCCTTAAACGCATGCCAGAGCTTCTTTTTCAATCATGCTGTAGGCCCTTTTGGCCTTGGACAAACTCTTGGATGCATAAGTGACCGGTTGCAATGGTTCTTGATTCGTTTGCTTGTTGTAACACACCTGACCCCGTACGAAGACGCATCACAAGCTAGCACTAAACATTTACAAGGATCATACAGGACAAGCAGTTTGTTGGAACATAACAGATTTCAGGCTTTCTCAAAAGCTGCCTCTTGTGATTTCCCCCATACCTAATCATCTCCCTTGTGTAGCAACATGTGTAGAGGTTCTAGCCAGATGCTTAACCCAGGTAGGAAATTACCAAAATAATTGAGGAGTCCCAGGAACGACCACAGTTCCATCACGTTCTGTGGTCTCGGCACATTCTTGATGGCCTCCATCTTGGCGTCGGTGGGTCTGATGCCATCTGCCGCGATTCTTCTCCCTAAGAACTCGACCTCTAGCGCTAAGAAAACACACTTCGAATGTTTCAACCTGAGTCGGCCCAATCTAGCCAACTTAGGACCTCTTCCAGGTTCTGCAAGTGTTCGATGTTGTCCCGACCTGTGACCAGAATGTCGTCCTGGAAAACCACGGTTAACGGAACCAACTTTAGCAGACTCTCCATGTTCCTTTGAAAAATTGCCGTGACTAATCGAATCCCAAACGGGCATCTATTGTAGAGGAACAGACCTTTGTGCATGTTGATGCAGGTGAGGCCTTTCGAAAATTCCGCCAGCTCCTGCGTCATGTAGGCCGAGGTCAGGTCCAACTTGGTGAACGTCTTTCCTCCTGCCAGCATCGCAAATAGGTCGTCTGCCTTGGGTAGCGGGTACTGATCCTACAGCGAAAAATGGTTAATCGTTACTTATTAGTCCCCGCAAATTCTGACCGTACCATCGCCCTTGGGACCCGGAACAATCGGACTGGCCCACTCATTGAACTCCACCGGCGCGATGATGCCCTCTCGTTGCAGATGTCTAGCTCGATCTCCACTTTCTCTCGCATCATATATGGCACCGCCCGTGCCTTGAGGTGGATGGGTCGTGTACCGGGAATCAAGTGGATCTACACTTTCGCCCCCGAGAAACTTCCAATGCCTGGCTCAAATAATGACAGAAACTTGCTCAGAACCTGGGCACATGGGGCATCATCGACAGAGAAAGCGCTCGGATGTCGTCCCAGTTCCAGCGGATTTTTCCCAGCTAGCTTCTGCCAAACAGTGTGGGGCCATCTCCTGATACTATCCATAGTGGTAGTTCATGCACTGTTCCATCATAGGAGACTTTTATTGCTGTGCTGCCAATTACAGGGATCAGCTCTTTAGTGTAAGTTTTCAGTTTGGTATGAATGGGGCTAAGCTTGGGCCTGTGTGCCTTGTTGCACCACAGCCTGTCGAAGGCCTTTTTGCTCATGATGGACTGACTCGCACCCGTGTCCAATTCCATGAATACTGGAATTCCGTTCAGTTCAACTTTTAACATGATCGGTGGACATTTCGTAGTGAAGGTGTGTACCCCATACACTTCTGCCTCCTTGGTCTGAGTTTCTAGTTTAGTTTGATCCGCCATGGATTGGTCTTCCTCTGCAATGTGGTGGTTTGCAGGGTTTGCAGCTCATCTGCACATTCGCTGGAGGTGTCCCATTGTTCCACAGCCTTTGTACGCATAGTGTTTGAAGCGGCATTGATGGGCTCGATGATCACCTCCGCAGCATCAAAAAGGTATCAATTGCCTCGCATTAACGATTGATGACGGACTCTGAGTCATCTGAGGTTGTGCAGCTGCAGGCGTGTACGTTCTGCCATATGCATTCCTGCCTGAAAACAACATTACTTTGTGTACAGTACTTGCCGAAACATCGTTATACTGCAAAATTTGTTTGGTGTTATCGCTGGTGGGCATAAATGCCTGGGCTATCTTTATGACTTTGCTCAGGTTCGGTGTTTCAACAGTCAATAGTTTGTGAAGGATAACCTCATGGCCAATGCCGAGCACAAAAAATTTTCTTAGCATTTGCTCCAGGAATCCATCAAATTCGCATGTCCTGCAAGGCGCCTTAGTTCGGCGACGTAGCTCGCCACTTCTTGGCCTTCAGACCATTGACATGTGTAAAATCGATACCTTGCCATCAGAACGCTCTCCTTCAGATTTAGGTGCTCCAGGACCAACGTACACAGTTCTTCATATGATTTGGTTGTTGGTTTCACTGGAGGTGAGGAGGATCGCCCTTCGTTTGGCAGCATTCACACTCCCTTCCAGCTCATTGGCCACGAAATATTGGTCGAGTCGCTCCACGAAGGCCTCCCAATCGTCCCCTTCTGAGAATTTCTCCAGGATATCAACAGTTCTCTGCATTTTCGCATGATGGTTCGTTATCTCATCGTTGTTATGTCCCGAATAAAGTAATGTGATTGAGTACTGTAGACGTGAGTCAGTGTGACCTTCGTCTCTTTATTCTAACTCCAGGGTGCTGGTACAGCATGGGAGGCCTGCTTATGTACAGTGCTGCCAAGGGTTACTGGGATCCCTTGGGACTCCAAAAGATATGCCCTCTGGTGGTGGTAGAATGCAGGTTACATAGCGTTGCATACATAACAACTTAAAGCTAGCTTGCACTGCTTAAAGGGAAGGTGCATTGTGGCTGCTGAAGGTGCTGAGATCATTGGGAATAGTGCATTGTGCAGCAATCAACAATGGCTGAGCATGGAAGACAACGTTCACCAAGATTTTCTGACGCTGCACTGGAGGTCTTGATGGAGGAAGTGGAAAGGAGCAGAGATGTCCAGTATCTGCTGCGGATAAGGAGGCCCTCCAGACACACAATGAGAAGGCAGTGGGAGCAGATAGTTGCTTGAGGTTTAGACCCAAAGACCTGGATGCAGTGTTGCAGGAAGTTTAATGTCCTCCGACAAGAGGTCAAGATCAGTGAATGCATCTTCAAATGCATTATTCCACCAATTGAACCAGCCACTGCTCAATTCACCACATCCCATTACTCACCTACGCACAATCTCTATTAATCAAGACTCATACCTAACATTCATATGCTTCACCTCACACACTTAGCACTGTTGCAAGCCTCACACCCACACCTCACACCTTGCTATTCAATCATGACTGCCGAATCACCCAAACCTATTGCACCACACTCACTGACACACATCCCTCTCTCTTGCAGGATAAGGTGGCGCACAACTGGAGGCAGCAGGAACTAACCGGAGGGGGAAGGCATGCCTGCGTGTTCTAACCTCCATGGAGGAGACAGTGGTGGCCATTATGGGAAGGGCCAGTGCTGAGGCTGTAGCCACCAGCAGGGCTGAATCCATTGAAGATGGCAATATTCTCATACTTAATGCTGCTTCTCACATCCCACTTCCCCCTCATCCCATAATCTCTTCCTTACAACTGCAGATGGTGTAAGCATGCACTTTTTACTTTCTCCTCTGCCCTCACCACAACATTACCCTTTCAGATACCCAAGAACTGCAACCCATGTACAGACAGTGGAGGAAGACCAAGAAGAGCGTGATGATGAAGACACAGCATTACTAGATTTCGCACTCGCAGACACCAGCCCACATATTGACACTGCGTGTGTCTTAGAGGATAACATAGAGACGGGATCTGCACATGGTGAGACACCTGGCACAAGTGCACTGCAGCCAGGGTGGGGGGAAAGGATAGCGCGGGTGCTAGTTCACCGGAGGGCAAAGTAGCATACGGGTTTTCTTGCAGAGGACTCGGGTGAGAACTTCGATGGGCCAGGCTACAGAAGAAGTCTGATGGGTGTACACAATAAAATGCTTGGTGAATTGGGAAGCCTCCCATAAAGGCTGTGTTCAATGTCAAGGAGCATAGAGGAGTCTGGCACCAACTTGACACTGGGCTTTGTACAGAGCTTGGATCTCATCCTTTCCAGTATGGAACGGGTGGCCAACTCCATCAACACACTAGTGGAACCAACCATGATGCAACGTCTGTTGGCCAATGTCTCAGCTTCCATTGCAGCACAATCAGCATCTACCCAATGTCAAGTTTGGTGACAATACAAAGATGGGAGGAAAAACAATGTGTGAGGAGGACACAAAAAATCTGCAAAAGGACAAGTCAGGCTAAGTGAGTGGGCAAAAATTTAGTCGATGGAGTATAATGTTGAAAAGTGTGAGGTCATGCACTTTGGCAGAAAAAATCAAAGAGCAAGTTATTATTTAAATGGAGAAAGATTGCAAAGTGCCGCAGTACAGCGGGACCTGGGGGTACTTGTACATGAAACACAAAAGGTTAGTATGGAGGTACAGCAAGTGATCAGGAAGGCCAATGATATCTTGGCCTTTATTGCAAAGGGGATGGAATATAAAAGCAGGGAAGTCTTGCTACAGTTATATAAGGTATTGGCGAGGCCACACCTGGCATATTGGTTTTGGTTTCTATATTTACAAAAGGATATATTTGCTTTGGAGGCAGTTCAGAGAAGGTTCACTAGGTTGATTCTGGGGATGAGGGTTGTTGAGGAAAGGCCTCTACTCATTGGAATTCAGAAGAATGAGAGGTGATCTTATCGAAAGGTATAAGATTATGAGGGGGCTTGACAAGGTGGATGCAGAGAGGATGTTTCCACTGATGGGGGAGACTAGAACTAGAGGGCATGATCTTAGGATAAGGGGTTGCCCATTTAAAACAAAGATGAGGAGAAATTTCTTCTCTCAGAGGGTTGTAAATCTGTGGAAATCGCTGCCTCAGAGAGCTGTGGAAGCTCGGACATTGAATAAATTTAAGTCAGAAATAGACAGTTTCTTAAACGATAAGGGGTTATGGGGAATGGATAGGGAAGTGGAGCTGAGTCCATGATAAGATCAGCCATGATAAGATCAGGCGGAGCAGGCTCGAGGGGCCGTATGGCCTACTCCTGTTCCTATTTCTTATTTTCTTATGTTCTTATGTCTCAGTGCTGCAGTGGAAGCTCAGATGCTGTTATCATGGCTGTGGATGCCAGTGTTCAATGGGGCTTCCAGGATGTCACAGCAGTCCAGTAATCTGTCCTCCAGCAGATTGCTAGGATTGCTGAGACACCACCCCAGGGGAGTGGTAGTGGCTCCATGGGGCACAAATCTGTTGTCCTCCCTCAGGATTACAGCATTCGGGATCCCACCACTGCCACTCTGCCTGTGCCTTGCTGTTGCCGGTCAGCCAGACAGCCAGCCCAGACTGTTGCCGCGCATGCTGAGATGGCATCTAGGCCCAGAATTGCTCAAAGTCATATTCCAAGGCCATCTGCCATCTCCTCCACTGAAAATCGGCAGCCTTCCACCAGCCATGCTGCAGCCCCTGGAGGAGTACTTCGTAGCAGCACTAGGACAGGCAAAGGCTCACAGAAGACAGGCACAAAGGGAATGCACAAGAGCGATTAGTTTAATTTTGTATGCAATATGGCATGATTTAATTTATAAATTTGATTTGGAATGTGTATTTTGTGTTGCTTTTATTTTTGTATTGTGGCTAAGAGGACGATGTGATGGTCAGTGACAGAGAGAAGAGAAAGGAGTGAAGGACTGTTGGTGAATGGGGAATTAAGGTTGAGGTTACTGGTATCGCACTTGAATTAGTTCTTCACGTACATCCCAGACAGAAAGGAGCTGACTCGTTTGCAACCTCCCTTCCTCTTCCTCCTCCTCCTCTTCCTCATCATTCTTTTCCTCCTCCTGCTCCTGCTCCTCAGCTTCTCACCTGATAGGTGGTGGCAAGGTTGTGCAGCATGCAGTATTCCACCATAAGTCTTGAGACCTAACTAGCCGAGTACTACAAGGCGGTCCAGGCAGCAGAATCTTTGCTTCAGCACACCATTGGTCTGCTTTATCAGATTTCTTGTGGCAGCATGGCTCTCATTGTATGCATGCTGTGCACATGTGCGTGGGTTGTGAACCAAAGTCATGAGTCATGGCATCAGCGAATAGCCCTTGTCACCCAGTAGCCAGCCTTTAGTTTGCTGTGGTGGCTGAAATACAGCTGGCACAGCGGACTGCCGCAGAATGAACACATCATGACTGCTACCAGGATACTGGGTATTGACCTACATAATGTGCTGCCTGTGGTCACACACCAGCTACAAGTCGAGGGAATGGAATCACTTTTGGTTCAGGTACATGACAGAGTTGACATAAGGCGCACGCAAAGCAGTGCAGTGCGTACACTCAATGACACCCTGCACCATGGGGAAGCTCACTCCTCCAGCTGCTCTTGGCAAGAGGAAATGAAATGAAGTTTTCTCTCTTTCAATAGTCATCATCATCATAGGCGGTCCCTCGAAACGAGGATGACTTGCTTCCAAGCCAAAAAAGGATGAGTTCACAGGTGTTTCAATGAAGGATCCGAACTATATCCTCAACTATGGGCTCAGTATTCCAACACACACACACATAGACCGCCGTCATTTACCCACCTCGCAGCAGAGTTATAAGGGAGATCACTCGATGCTCCTGGAACAACTGGTCCAGCTTATGCTCAATGTAATTGTCTGAATATGCTTCAAGCATGTTCTTGAAGAGAATCCGTCCGCCCATTAACAAGTGATGCAGCCAGTCTGGTATGTGAAACACAACGCGGCCCACGTACATCAGGGGAGAGCTTCAGTGACCTCCCTTATGCAGCGGTGTACTGCAACCTGTGAGAATAATATCTTCAGCACCAGCCTGGAAGGAGCCAGACCCATAAAAGCTTATAGCCGTGGTCACCTTCACAACCACTGGCAATGCTGTCCTTGCCCTGCTCTGAGGTTAGAGTTGTGGCTGCAGCACGTGGCAGATTTCAGTGACAACCTCCTTAGTGAAGTGCAAACAGCTCAAACATTGGCCGTGGCTGAGGTTCAGGTAGGGGGATTGCTCCCTGAACATCTTGGGCAGATGTGGCCTCCTGCTGTGAGCCCTTCTCCGCCTCCTCCTCCTCCCTCTTCTAGCAGCTTGTCCTGCTTGTTGTGGCCTCTGCTCATTCTCCTAATCATGCTCCATTCCAAAAGCAAGGCCTACTTGTGCACCCATGTCTGGTAGCAATTGGTTTGTGCAGTAGCCTTGAAGTCAGCAAAAAGTACTTCAGCACTTGCCACACCTTCCCTGTAGACTTTTTCCAACTTGAAATAACTATGGAAAGCACCAAAACATGTAAAATTGTAGCAACAGACAGAAGAAATAAACCAGCAACTAACCTGTAAGTAGTTGATGATCCCTTTAAATAGCGCTGGTGGGAGGGACCTTCATGCTGCTTAACCTCGCATAGCTAAACACAATGTTAAGAGAGGGCATCAGTTGGAGTGTGGGGCTCCACAATGGCAGCATTGGTGTCAAATCATCATTACACATTGATTGACATCATGATCTGCCAGCTCTACATACCCCGGCGGAAATTAAGTGCGTGTGCACTATCCCTTTACCAAGATGGCGTCTGGCAGAATTGTGCACGCACACGCCATTTTGGAACCCCATCATCATCATCATCATCATAGGCAGTCTCTCGGAATCGAGGAAGACTTGCTTCCACTCCTGAAATGAGTTCTTTGGTGGTTAAACAGTCCAAGACGAGAGCCATAGACTCTGTCACAGGTGGGACAGATAGTCGTTGGGGGAAGGGGTGGGTAGGATTGGTTTGCCGCACGCTCTTTCCGCTGTTTGCATTTGATTTCTGCATGCTCTCGGCGTTGAGACTCAAGGTGCTCAGCGCCCTCTCGGATGCACTTCCTCCACTTAGGGCGGTCTTGGGCCAGGGACTCCAAGGTGTTAGTGCGGATGTTGCACTTTATCAGGGAGGCTTTGAGGGTGTCCTTGTAGCATTTCCGCTGACCACCTTTGGCTCGTTTGCCATGAAGGAGCTCCGAGTAGACCACTTGCTTTGGAGTCGTGTGTCCGGCATGCGAACTATGTGGCCTGCCCAGTGGAGCTGATCGAGTGTGGTCAGTGCTTCAATGCTGGGGATGTTAGCCTGGATGAGGACACTGATGTTGGTGCGCTTGTCTTCCCAGGGGATTTGTAGGATCTTGCGGCGAAATCGTTAGTGATATTTCTCCAGCAACTTGAGGTGTCTGCTGTACATCGTCCAGCATGTACAGCAGACTTAGCAATACAGGAGAGCAGGTATTACTACAGCCCTGTAGACCATGAGCTTGCTGACAGTTTTGAGGGCCTGGTCTTCAAACACTCTTTTCATCATACGGCCGAAGGCTGCACTGGCACACTGGAGGCGGTTTGGATCTCATCGTCGATTCATGCTCTTGTTGATAGGAGGCTCCCGAGATATGGGAAGTGGTTCACGGTGTCCAGGGCCGCGCCATGGATCTTGATGACTGGGGGGCAGTGCTGTGTAGTGAGGACAGACTGGTGGAGGAACTTTGTCTTACGGATGTTAAGCCTAAGGCCCATGCTTTCGTACGCCTCAGTAAATACGTCGACTATGTCCTGGAGTTCAGCCTCTGTATATGCGCAGACTCAGGCGTTGTCCACGTACTGTAGCTCGACGACAGAGGTTGGGTGGTCTTGGACCTGGCCTGGAGATGGCGCAGGTTGAACAGGTTCCCACTGGTTCTGTAGTTTAGTTCCTCTCCAGTGGGGAGCTTGTTGACTGTGAGGTGGAGCATGGCGGCGAGAAAGATTGAGAAGCGGGTTGGGGCGATGACGCAGCCCTGTTTGACCACGGTCCAGACGTGGATTGGGTCTGTGATGGATCTGTTGGTAAGGATCACGGCCTGCATGTCGTCGTGGAGCAGGCGGAGGATGGTGACGAACTTTTGGGGGCATCCGAAATGGAGGAGGATGCTCCATTGACCTTCGTACTTGACAGCCCCCAAGGGGGCTTGTAGCACCCAAAAAATGGGTGCTACCAAGCCCAATTTCACCCAATTATCTTTTTAAAAATTACATTATTTAAATAGTCATGGGTTAGAAAGTTATAAAAGCAATTTTACAGACAGAATTAACGCACAGAAATCCCTTCTCAATGAGCATAATGGAACCCATTATGGGGCTAGCTAAAATGCATATAGAAAGATAACTGTAGAATTTATAATCAGAAACAGAACAGAGCCTCAGGTCCATCGCAATACTATCAATGTCCTCAAATCATTCTCAATTGCTCTGTCAGAATTCTCACTCAAAGTGGTACCAATTACATATGAAATAGCAAGTAGTAAATCCCACTCCTCATGTGTACCAACAAAAATAAAGAAAGTGAACCACCGTTCAACATTAGGTTAGCAGTCACAGGCTTTATACAAAGAAAAAAGTGAATTTGGAATTTAAGCATTTTTCACTAAATGAATTTACGTGGTTTTACTAGCGGGTAACATATTTTTAAATTGCGTCCTATACTTACATTATAATTCTTTAATTTATTATTCAGTCAGAAGGTAATATTTTCAACATTTTTGGCTTGCTCTCATTAATAATGTTTTTTTCTCTGCTTTGTCCTTCATCTTTTCCATTATATTTAAAACATGATATTGTTGTCTTGTGATGCATGACACCAGATGGTTTGTGCAGTGAGCTAGATTAGAGTTGATCGCAGTTGTCTGTGATATATTTTTAGCATGAAGACAGGTTGCCACTTGCATGAAGATATCAGCTCACATGTTTTTCAGGTGTACTGATTTCAGAAAAAGTTACCAGCAATTCTCCAAAAAATTGCTGAAGATATTTCATATTGCAAACTTGATTTTCCACATGGCAAAAGGCTTCCGAAAATGCTACTACAATTCAACTAGACTGTGGCATTCATCTCCACGTTTATGATAAGATTAATTAAAAACATAATAATAAAATGTTGTTGCAGGTGTGATGATCAGCAGATTCGGGCTCTTGCGGCATATGATATATTTTTACCATTCTTGGGCAGAAGCCGAAGTAAAACTGCCAGCACAGGCTCGTCAGGCCAAATGGCCTTCTTCTCTGCCGTAATCATTCTATGATTCTAAACAAGAGTGCCATCTTCCACTTGGGTAGAAATGTGATTACTGGTGCTTCAACCCTGCTTGAACAGGAAGCAACAGAGGAATCAGAAGTTATGGAGTGGGCTACCCCACCTGCCTGTTCTCCTGCTCAGCAACAACAAAAATGAGAAGCTGGATGAACGCCAGACCATAATGTGGTCTGTACAGTTCTACTGTGTATGCAATTATGTCAACTTAACCATTGCCAGTAATTGGAAGTGATAAGCTCAATTATGTGGCTTTCAACCCTTTTAGCGTTCCTGATTATTGAGCAGCCTCAAAATGCAGTACTAGAATTACTCTTATGTTGGGTTAACGCTTTGCAGTCTTCATTTGTGCTCGAGATATAATTTCACTCACTTGCTACAATCAAGTTACTTGGAAGGGTTACCACCAAGACACAGTCCAAATGTTTCACCGTTTCTCACAAATAAAATATATAAATTGGAATCACACTCAATAGTAATAGTAATACCATTTGCTCTAGACTTTCAGCTGAAGATTTAATGATGTATACAGCAGAAATAGGACACAATAGGGCTGATTTTCCTCCCTCCCATTCTGACGGGCGCAAATCAGGTGTAGTGCACACAAAATGTTCTCTGCCAGCCCTGGATTAAATCTTTCTGTATTTATGGGTTTAGGCTATTACCCTCAGTACAATGTATCCCTGCCAGAGGCAGGGCCTTGTGCCTGGAATAGGGGAGAGGCCAGATTTGGGGCCTTCTATAGGAAAACAGCAGCCAGAAATCCTTCAGCCTCACAGTTGTTGTCAGGTAGCATCAAGAAAAGCTTTGTGCCTTTATCCTGACTCTATCTTCTTTCTTCCTGCCTCACCTTAGATGCTTCAACCTAAGTGAGGCTAGGCCTATGGGCCAGTTGTCCTTGGCATCGCTGGCAATGGACATCCAACCAGCATCCTGAGAACAAAGATAAGAGGTGCCATTATGTCACTCCCACCAAGTTGAATGCTTGCACCTGCTCCAGCTCCTTCTCTGTGGAAATCCTGGAAATTCCAAGATCTCCACCCCTTTTTCCTCTGTTTTATATCTGGGAAATTTCCCAGACACAAAGCAAAGTAAAATATGTTTAAAGACACAAAGAAAAAATCAGTCTAGATTATAGATAAGAACGCAGAAAAGTCTAGGCCAGAATCCTCCCATCATAACGTTATCATTTCACTGAGTCTGAGAGCCATTCTGTGACCTCCATCAGAACTAATGCTGTGAAATTCAGGGAGTCAATAATAACAAATGTTAAAAACGATGTTAAAAATAAACACAAAAACATATGCGCATGAACTAATTACAATAGCCTCAATGATGAGGCTTTGTCTCGATCGTACACAAAGGTTTGTTTCAATATTTGACTTTGACTTGCAACAGAGTGAGCCCTGCCATATTAAAATTCACAATCAACATACTTGAAGCCTTTGTATCATTTATTCGTTTTAAACTATGAGAGAATTCAACAGAAGATGTAGGGTTTAAAATTATTACTGTAACTTGTATGATGGTTATCTCAGTTTGTTGATTTTACAACAGAGGTAGCTCA
This sequence comes from Pristiophorus japonicus, assembly GCF_044704955.1. Lineage (NCBI taxonomy): Eukaryota > Metazoa > Chordata > Chondrichthyes > Pristiophoridae > Pristiophorus > Pristiophorus japonicus. Next base: position 292,413,444 of record NC_091979.1, read on the forward strand.
GATCAACATGATCATACAAGCAAGGATTCCTAACTATAATCAATAATTTTTTCACTTCAAATATTTGATAGAGGTGTTTAAAGTCATGAAGTGTTTAGATAGAGTAAATAAAGAGACACTGCTTTCAATAGCTGAAGAGTCGATAACCAGACAGCACAGATTTAAGGTGATTGGCAAAAGAACCAGAGGCGACATAGAATCATGGAATGGTTACAGCACAGAAGGAGGCCATTCGCCCCATCGAGCCCATGCCGGCTCTCTGCAAGAGCACTTCAGCTAGTCCCACTCCCCCATCCTTTCCCCATAGCCCTGCAAATATTTTTCCTTCAGGTACTTATCCAATTCTCTTTTGAAAGCCACGATTGAATCTGCCTCCACCATCCTTTCAGGCAGTGCATTCCAGATCCTAACCACTCGCTGCATAAAAAAGCTTTTCCTCATGTGGAATAAAATTTTTATGCATCGAGTGGTTAGGATTTGGAATGCATGGTCTGATAGGATAGTAGATACAAATTCAATAGTAGCCTTCAAAAAGGAATTGGATAAATATTTGAAGTGAAAAAATTGCAAGGATAGTGGGAAAGAACAGGATGTGGGATGAACTGGATTGCTCTTCAAAAGAACCAGCGCAAACTCGATGGGCCAAATGGCCTCCTTCTGTGCTGTACTAATCTATGATTTTAAATCATCTTTCTTGGCAAGTTTTTTTCAGAAATATTTTGGTGAATTTTAAATCCTATTGGGATACATGAAATAAATGGTGATGTCATTCAAATGGTCTTTTTCTCTCTCTCTCTCCCTCCCTCTCTCACACACACACACACACACATACACACATGCACATTTTTGTCTTTAATTGCTTCCCATTCAGTATCATCACATGGTTGTATTTATAGGCAACATATCATTTATTTCACAGCATAGAAATGATCTTGAATAACATTGGGCCTGAATTTGATGAAGGCCTCCACCTGCCCAAATGTCGCCCAAAGGACCGCCGAGGTACCTGACGGTACTTCGGGCTGGGTTTTCATCAACAAGGTCCCTCGAAGGTCGGCGGGCGGTAAAAGAGGGACTTACGCCGCCAATCTGGGCGGCAGCCGGCGGGAGCTCCCAATCTCGGCAACAAAAGCGCTTGCCGTCCAAGTGCTGCCGAGGATGGAGTCGGGCCCATGGAGGGTCGAAGACTTGCAAAGAAAAAGCATTAAAAAAAAAGCATCGGAACACCTTCAGGGGACCCCATACAGATAAGTCCCTGTAAAGAAAAAACATTTAAAAATGTTTACTCACCTTTTTTATCAGCTCTTCATACTCACCGCCGGGGACAGACCAGCCTCCTCGCAGCAGTCCACCCCCGTTCTGGCGCTGACTCCCGCCTGCACCAATCTGACACCTCGGCCGTCCGCTGACGTCATCGGGCGGTTCCCGGCGTCTCTCCCCTCCCGAATCGAAACTGGCACTGGGCGGAACCCGAGGAGGAATGTCGATGGCAGTCGGCGGCAGTGGCCGGTGAGTGCCTCAATTTCGGGCCCAAGGTTTTTTAATATCTTTATTTTGCAAAATGTTATATTTATTCAAAGTAGCATCAAGGCCCATAAATGAATAGAGGCACTGGTGTGCTTAAATATGTATATTGGTTATCCCTTTGTCTCTGGAAATATACACAAAGAGTTGCATAATGAGGGTGCATTATGAAGAGTGTCTTTTATTGGGATTTGTTATTAGAAAAGACTTGTTAATTCAGGAAGGATGGTACATCATAGTCTTATTGGGCCCAATTTTGGCCAACCCATTTTTTTGGCGCACTGACCCTGTATGTGCCGACTTTGTGCGCTGGAAAGGGCACCAAAAAACTTTCTTAGTATCCTGGTCCCTCTGCCGAGTGTCCCAGGTCCTGGTGCTGTATCCATGGTGGAGTGGGGGGGGCAGAGCTGCAGCCCTGCGCTGAAAACACCTTCCCAGTGTGTCCTGCAAGCTGTCAGCAGGACCCGATGTTCGCCGCCCCTAGCCGTGGCCGAATGATCGCCTGCATCTGAGTGTAGCCCAGACTGTCAGAACCCTACTCGAGATGTCGTAGAGTCCAGCCTTTCCTTTCCCCCCCCTCCCGATGCCATCGGCCCAGCCTTTCCTCTCCCCCCCTCCCGATGCCGTCGGCCCAGCCTTTCCTTTCCCCCCCCTCCCGATGCCGTGGAGCCCAGCCTTTCCTCTCCCCCCCTCCCGATGCCGTGGAGCCCAGCCTTTCCTCTCCCCCCCTCCCGATGCCGTGGAGCCCAGCCTTTCCTCTCCCCCCCTCCCGATGCCGTGGAGCCCAGCCTTTCCTCTCCCTCCCTCCCGATGCCATGGAGCCCAGCCTTTCCTCTCCCTCCCTCCCGATGCTGTGGAGCCCTGCCTTTCCTCTCCCTCCCTCCCGATGCTGTGGAGCCCTGCCTTTCCTCTCCCTCCCTCCCGATGCTGTGGAGCCCTGCCTTTCCTCTCCCCCCCTCCCGATGCTGTGGAGCCCAGCCTTTCCTCTCCCTCCCTCCCGATGCCATGGAGCCCAGCCTTTCCTCTCCCTCCCTCCCGATGCTGTGGAGCCCTGCCTTTCCTCTCCCTCCCTCCTGATGCTGTGGAGCCCTGCCTTTCCTCTCCCTCCCTCCCGATGCTGTGGAGCCCTGCCTTTCCTCTCCCTCCCTCCCGATGCTGTGGAGCCCAGCCTTTCCTCTCCCCCCCTCCCTATGCCGTGGAGCCCAGCCTTTCCTCTCCCCCCCCTCCCGACGCCGTGGAGCCCAGCCTTTCCTCTCCCCCCCTCCCGATGCCGTGGAGCCCAGCCTTTCCTCTCCCCCACTCCCGATGCCGTCGAGCCCAGCCTTTCCTCTCCCTCCCTCCCTTCCGCCACCCCCCCTCCCACACCCCAGCCTCCCGATGCATTTTGTCGACCGCCCCTCTCCCATGCCGAATGGTTTCCCGTACAGGCTGGCCCGCTGCCTTCCCTGGCCCAAAGTAGGATTTACTTAAAATATTTAATTGTTAAAATGAAGACCAGCAGGAAGAGTAGTGCAAGGAAGGTAGTGCAGGGGTCCCCTGTGGTCATCCCACTGCAAAACAGATACACTGCTTTGAGTGCTGTTGAGGGGGATGACTCATCAGGAGAGGGCAGCAGCAACCAAGTTCATGGCACCATGGCTGGCTCTGTTGCACAGGAGGGCAGGAAAAAGAGTGGGCGAGCGATAGTGATAGGGGATTCAATTGTAAGGGGAATAGATAGGCGTTTCTGCGGCCGCAACCGAGACTCCAGGATGGTATGTTGCCTCCCTGGTGCAAGGGTCAAGGATGTCTCGGAGCGGGTGCAGGACATTCTAAAAAGGGAGGGAGAACAGCCAGTTGTTGTGGTGCATGTTGGTACCAATGACATAGGTAAAAAAAGGGATGAGTTCCTATGAAATGAATTTAAGGAGCTAGGAGCTAAATTAAAAAGTAGGACCTCAAAAGTAGTAATCTCGGGATTGCTACCAGTGCCACGTGCTAGTCGGAGTAGGAATCGCAGGATAGCTCAGATGAATACGTGGCTTGAGCAATGGTGCAGCAGGGAGGGATTCAAATTCCTGGGGCATTGGAACCGGTTCTGGGGGAGGTGGGACCAGTACAATCCGGACGGTCTGCACCTGGGCAGAATCGGAACCAATGTCCTTGGGGGAGTGTTTGCTAGTGCTGTTGGGGAAGAGTTAAACTAATATGGCAGGGGGATGGGAATCAATGCAGGGAGATAGAGGGAAACAAAAAGGAGGCAAAAACAAAAGACAGAAAGGAGATGAGGAAAAGTGGAGGGCAGAGAAACCCAAGGCAAAGAACAAAAAGGGCCATTGTACAGCAAAATTCTAAAAGGACAGAGGGTGTTAAAAAAACAAGCCTAAAGGCTTTGTGTCTTAATGCAAGGAGTATCCGCAATAAGGTGGATGAATTAACTGTGCAAATAGATGTTAACAAATATGATGTGATTGGGATTACGGAGACGTGGCTCCAGGATGATCAGGGCTGGGAACTCAACATCCAGGGGTATTCAACATTCAGGAAGGATAGAATAAAAGGAAAAGGAGGTGGGGTAGCATTGCTGGTTAAGGAGGAGATTAAGGCAATAGTTAGGAAGGACATTAGCTTGGATGATGTGGAATCTATATGGGTAGAGCTGCAGAACACCAAAGGGCAAAAAACGTTAGTGGGAGTTGTGTACAGACCTCCAAACAGTAGTAGTGATGTTGGGGAGGGCATCAAACATGAAATTAGGGGTGCGTGCAATAAAGGTGCAGCAGTTATAATGGGTGACTTTAATATGCACATAGATTGGGCTAACCAAACTGGAAGCAATACGGTGGAGGAGGATTTCCTGGAGTGCATAAGGGATGGTTTTTTAGACCAATATGTCGAGGAACCAACTAGGGGGGAGGCCATCTTAGACTGGGTGTTATGTAATGAGAGAGGATTAATTAGCAATCTCGTTGTGCGAGGCCCCTTGGGGAAGAGTGACCATAATATGGTGGAATTCTGCATTGGGATGGAGAATGAAACAGTTAATACAGAGACCATGGTCCAGAACTTAAAGAAGGCTAACTTTGAAGGTATGAGGCGTGAATTGGCTGGGATGGATTGGCGAATGATACTTAAGGGGTTGACTGTGGATGGGCAATGGCAGACATTTAGAGACCGCATGGATGAAGTACAACAATTGTACATTCCTGTCTGGCATAAAAATAAAAAAGGGAAGGTGGCTCAACCGTGGCTATCAAGGGAAATCAGGGATAGTATTAAAGCCAAGGAAGTGGCATACAAATTGGCCAGAAATAGCAGCGAACCTGGGGACTGGGAGAAATTTAGAACTCAGCAGAGGAGGACAAAGGGTTTGATTAGGGCAGGGAAAATGGAGTATGAGAAGAAGCTTGCAGGGAACATTAAGACGGATTGCAAAAGTTTCTATAGATATGTAAAGAGAAAAAGGTTAGTAAAGACAAACGTAGGTCCCCTGCAGTCAGAATCAGGGGAAGTCATAACAGGGAACAAAGAAATGGCGGACCAATTGAACAAGTACTTTGGTTCGGTATTCACGAAGGAGGACACGAACAACCTTCCGGGTATAAAAGGGGTCGGGGGGTCTAGTAAGGAGGAGGAACTGAGGGAAATCCTTATTAGCCGGGAAATTGTGTTGGGGAAATTGATGGGATTGAAGGCCGATAAATCCCCAGGGCCTGATGGACTGCATCCCAGAGTACTTAAGGAGGTGGCCTTGGAAATAGTGGATGCATTGACAGTCATTTTCCAACATTCCATTGACTCTGGATTAGTTCCTATGGAGTGGAGGGTAGCCAATGTAACCCCACTTTTTAAAAAAGGAGGGAGAGAGAAAACAGGGAATTATAGACCGGTCAGCCTGACATCGGTAGTGGGTAAAATGATGGAATCAATTATTAAGGATGTCATAGCAGTGCATTTGGAAAGAGGTGACATGATAGGTCCAAGTCAGCATGGATTTGTGAAAGCGAAATCATGCTTGACAAATCTTCTGGAATTTTTTGAGGATGTTTCCAGTAGAGTGGATAAAGGAGAACCAGTTGATGTGGTATATTTGGACTTTCAGAAGGCGTTCGACAAGGTCCCACACAAGAGATTGATGTGCAAAGTTAGAGCACATGGGATTGGGGGTAGTGTGCTGACATGGATTGAGAACTGGTTGTCAGACAGGAAGCAAAGAGTAGGAGTAAATGGGTACTTTTCAGAATGGCAGGCAGTGACTAGTGGGGTACCGCAAGGTTCTGTGCTGAGGCCCCAGCTGTTTGCACTGTACATTAATGATTTAGATGAGGGGATTAAATGTAGTATCTCCAAATTTGCGGATGACACTAAGTTGGGTGGCAGTGTGAGCTGTGAGGAGGATGCTGTGAGGCTGCAGAGCGACTTGGATAGGTTAGGTGAGTGGGCAAATGCATGGCAGATGAAGTATAATGTGGATAAATGTGAGGTTATCCACTTTGGTGGTAAAAACAGAGAGACAGACTATTATCTGAATGGTGACAGATTAGGAAAAGGGGAGGTGCAAAGAGACCTGGGTGTCATGGTACATCAGTCATTAAAGGTTGGCATGCAGGTGCAGCAGGCGGTTAAGAAAGCAAATGGCATGTTGGCCTTCATAGCAAGGGGATTTGAGTACAGGGGCAGGGAGGTGTTGCTACAGTTGTACAGGGCATTGGTGAGGCCACACCTGGAGTATTGTGTACAGTTTTGGTCTCCTAACCTGAGGAAGGACATTCTTGCTATTGAGGGAGTGCAGCGAAGGTTCACCAGACTGATTCCCGGGATGGCGGGACTGACCTATCAAGAAAGACTGGATCAACTAGGCTTGTATTCACTGGAGTTCAGAAGAATGAGAGGGGACCTCATAGAAACATTTAAAATTCTGACGGGGTTAGACAGGTTAGATGCAGGAAGAATGTTCCCAATGTTGGGGAAATCCAGAACCAGAGGTCACAGTCTAAGGATAAGGGGTAAGCCATTTAGGACCGAGATGCGGAGGAACTTCTTCACCCAGAGAGTGGTGAACCTGTGGAATTCTCTACCACAGAAAGTTGTTGAGGCCAATTCACTAAATATATTCAAAAAGGAGTTAGATGAGGTCCTTACTACTAGGGGGATCAAGGGGTATGGCGAGAAAGCAGGAATGGGGTACTGAAGTTGAATGTTCAACCATGAACTCATTGAATGGCGGTGCAGGCTAGAAGGGCCGAATGGCCTACTCCTGCACCTATTTTCTATGTTTCTATGTTTCTATGTTTCTATGTTAATCAATTGTTTACCTACGTTCTTTATTTTTATTTCGTTATTTTAACTTTTATTTGGAATGTTTGGTGCTTGGGTACAGGTCCTTACTTACTTACCTGCGCCGATTTCTTAACTGCCCGCAACGTTTTTCCGAGCTGGCCACATACACTGAACTATGTCGATTTGGAGTAAGATTTTGCTGGCCACAGTGGCATAAATGGCCAAAACTGGCGTAAGTGTTTGAAAAATAAAAGTGAACTAAAAAAAATCGTACCTAACTAACTTACTTTGAAGCAAATTTTGGGGGGAAAATGGCATTTTTTAACTTACGCCAGATAAAACAACTTACTCCAAAAAAATTGATGCAAGTCATGGCCAGAATTGGGCCCATAAATAAGGTGTACTGTACATGGAATAAGTACGCAAGGGTGTTGCAACGTAATGTAAAATCCAGCTAATAACCTCAAGACAATGGTCAGATTTCATGCTCATTGGCAAATGAACGACGCCAGCTGTTCGTTGCACTTGCACTTACCTATAGACTTTCTATGGGCTATTGCACTGGAAGTTTCTCTCAGCCAACCATCGAAACAGCGCAGTGCCCTCTGCAGGGCATCAGGGACCTTTGCAAACAGGACAAGCAACTGTGTATCTCCTTAACCAATCAGACTGAAGAATCGTCTAAGAGCAATGCAGTGCCTGAACCAGGAAGTGCCAGTTAGAAATGTAATTCAATGTCAAATCAGGTACAGTAATGGAAATAAAAAGAGGGAAAGAAACATTGAATTAAGGGAGAGAGATAAAAGAGACAGAAGGAAAAAGTTTAAAAAGTTTAATTTTTAAAAATGTCTCCAACAATAATTAAAATCTGAAGGAATGAGACTCCACAACAACAACTTGTATTGAATTAGCACTTTTGACATAATAAAACGTCCCAAGGCACTTCACAGGAGCGTCATTAAACAAAATTTGACACCAAGCCACATAAGGAGCTATTAGGGCAGATGAAAGAATGGGTTTTAAGGATTATCCTAAAGGAGGAAAGAGAAATAGAGAAGCAAAGAGGTTTGGGGAGGAATTTCCAGAGCTTAGTGCCTTCAATGGCAAAGCGATTAAAATTCAGGATGCTCAAGAGGCCAGAATTGGGGAAGCACAGACATCTAGGAGGGTGCAGGCCTGGAGGAGTTTACAGAGATAGGGAGGAGAAAGGCCATGGAGGGATTTGAAAGCAAGGATGAGAATTTTAATATCAAGGCGTTGTTGAACCGGGAGTCAATTTAGGTCAGCAAGCACAGGGGTGATGGGTAAATGGTACTTGGTATGAGTTAAGATATGGGCAGCAGAGTTTTAGATTACCTCAAGTTTACGGAGGGTAGAACATAGGGCTTGACCAGGAGTGCATTGGAATAGTCAAGTCTAGAGGGGTAACAAAGGCTTGGATGAGCTGAGGCAGGGGCGGAGTCGGGCGATGTTACGGAGGTGGAAATAGACGGTCTTCGTGATGCTACGGATATGTGGTTGGAAGCTTATCTGGGGTCAAATATGGCACCAATATTGCGAATAGTCTGGTTCAGCCTCATACAGTTGCCAGGGAGAGGGATGGAGTCAGTGGCTAGTGAACGAGTTTGTGGCAGGGACTGAAAACAATGGCTTCAATCTTCCCAATATTAAGTTGGAGGAAATTTCTGTTCATGCATACTGGATGTCAGACAACCAGTCTGACAATTTAGATACGGTGGAGGGGTCAAGAGAGCTGGTGGTGAGGTACAGCTAGGTGTCGTCAGTATACATGTGGAAACTGACACTGTGTTTTTGGATGATGTCACTGAGGGGCAACATCCAGATGAGAAATAGGAGGGGGCCAAGGATAAATCCTTGGGGGACACCAGAAGTAACATTGCAGAAGTGGGAAGAGAAGCCACGCAGGTAATTCTCTGGCTAGGACTGGATAGATAAGAATAGAATCAGGCCAATGCAGTCCCATCCAGCTGGATGACGATGGAGTGGTGTTGGTGGTGGATGATCTGATCAACCGTGTCAAAGTCTGCAGACAGATCGAGAAGGACAAGGAGGGATAGTTTACTTTTATCACAGTCTTAAAGGATATAATTTGGTGTTGAATAACTAAACCAGTTGCCCCACCATACCCGTTCAAGACCGCGTCCCGTGGACTTAAGGGAGCGGTGATGACGGTTGTACCATGGTTAATGACCAGGGTAAGGGAGAGCAATGGCTTTAATGGGGATTAGGGCATCAAATCTGAAGAGGACACAAAGACCCCGGAAAACGATATAGACAGGTTAAGTGAGTGAGCAATAAGGTGGCAAATGGAGTATAATGTGGGGAAATGTGAGGCTATTCGCTTTGATAGGAAGAATAGAAAAACAAAATATTTTTTAAATGATGAGGAACTATTAAATAGTGTTCTTCAGAGAGATTTAGGTGTCCTCGTACAGGAAACACAGAAAATTTAAATGCAGGTACAGCAATTAGGAAGGCAAATGGCATGTTGGTCTTTATTGCAAGGGGGTTGAAGTCTTACTACAATTATACAGGGCTTTGGTGAGACCACACCTGGAGTATTGTGCAGTTTTAGTCTCCTTATCTGAGGAAGGATATTCAGGTACTTGCCTTAGAGACAGTGCAACAAAGGTCCACTAGATTGATCCCTGGGATGAGAGGGTTGTCCTTTGAGGAGAGATTGAACAGATTGGACCATACTCTCTGGAGTTTAGAAGAATGAGAGGTGATCTCATTGAAACATATAGGATTCTGAGGGGGATTGAAAGGGTAGATGCTGAGAGATTGTTTCACCTGACTGGAGAGTCAAGAACTAGGGGGCATAACCTCAGGATAAGGGGTCAGCCATTTAAGACTGAAATGAGGAGGTATTTCTTCACTCAGAGAGTTGTGAATCTTTGGAATTCTCTACCCCAAAAGGGCTGTGAATGCTGAGTCATTGAGTATATTCAAGGCTGAGATAGATAGATTCTTGGACTCTACGGGAATCAAAGGATATGGGGAATGGGAGGGAAAGTGGAGTTGAGGTCGAAGATCAGCCATGATCTTATTGAATGGAGGAGGAGGCTCGAAAGGTCATGTGTCATACTCCATCTCCAATTCTTATGTTCTTAGACTCTTATGTTCTTAAAGGTGAAGGTGAGCGTGCAGTTGAATAGATTAGTAGCTGCAGAAATGCCATGGTGAACGGAGGGCCAAATGTTGGACAGTTGGGATTTTGAAAGTGAATTGGGAGAGGTTTTTTCCAAGGGCAGATACAGATGAAAGTAGGGTTGGGAGGGGGAAGGGGGATGTAGATGGAGTGTGATACAAGGAAGTGATCAAAGATGGCCTTATCTGTGATTGACACGATGGGAGTAGCGAGACTATGTGAGATGGCAAGGTCAAGAGGGTAGTCGTGAATATGGCTCGCGGAGATTATATGGAGGGAGAATAGGAGAGCAGTGAACTCAGATGAGAGAGAGCATGATGGATTGAGATGGAGGTTGAAATCACCGAGGATGAGAAGTCGCTCGGTGCAGAGGCTGAGGGAGGAAAGCAGTGAAGATATCTTGGTGAGAAAATCTTTACCGTACTTGGTTGGATGGTCGGGAATGAGGATTTTAAATGAGAGGCGAGAGGGGTGGAACAATGTGAGATGCTCAAAGGAGGAGAAAGTGCCAGAGCAGAAGGAGGGTGCAGACCAAGTTGTGATTTGGTGATAAGGCCAACAACACCACCGTGACGGTCTGGACGGGGCAAGTGGTGGGAAGTATATCCAGGTGGGGAGGCTTCAGTTAGGGAGACAGGGTCATCATCCCGCAGGCAGGTTTCTGTCAGGGCCATGGAGTCGATGCAATTATCAACAATAAGCTCATGGATGGCAAGGACCTTATTCACAAGTAATCGGAAATTCTGGAGGAAGATGCAAAGGGAGGCAGAATCCACAAGGTCAGCACTGGGAGCGATGATTCAGACGGGAAAGGGATTGGCAAGATTAGCCCCCCAGCGTGTGTGCTGGACAGGAACGTCAGCGAGAGAGCAGGATGGGGCAGTTCGGGTTGCTGCTCGTAAGGAGGTAAAGAGAAATGCCTTTGGAGGATGCTATGAGAGGCACAGAGGGAAGCTGTAGGTTTATCGAAGAGGGAGTCAAGCTTGGGATGGCAGCAGGAGAGTAGGAAGGCCGAGGAATGCTGAAGGGTTGGGGTAATGATTTGCGGTGGGGGGGCAGGATACCCTAGAGGGAAGAAATGAAAGGAGGCATGATGATAGGAGAGAGAGGTCAAGAAAGGGTAAAGAGAAAAGAAGTAAAAAAGAGGGAGAAAAAAATGGAATAGATGGGCTTGGGTCTGTTGCGGCAGCCAAAACAGCCTAGTTACTGCTATGTATATAAACATTGTAACTGTGTAAGACTTGCCACCAGAGGGTGAAACTGTTGGAGGCCCAAGGGTCACCTGCACACCCCGTGCAAGGGGTTGTCTGCCATGCTGCTTAAGCACTCTGGAGTTGTATTAAAGAGACTAAGGTCACATCAGTTTTAACTCACAGTACTCAGTCTTGTGGAGTTCTTCCATACTTAACAATTGGCGACGAGTAACAGATTAGGAACTTTCAGGCGGTCTTGGCTGCCGTTGGTATTTTAGAGAGATTTGTAGAGGGTGATGATTGGGAACTCTTCGTTGAGCATCTCGACCAGTACTTCGTGGCCAACGAGCTAGATGGGGACGATAAAGCGATCAAGCGCAGGGCGATTCTCCTCACTGTGTGTGGGTCCACAATATACGGCCTCATCAAAAATCTGCTAGCACCGGAGAAACCAGCGGAGAAGACATGTACAGAGTTGTGTACGCTGGTTTGGAACCACCTCAAGCCGTAGGAAAGCGTCTCAATGGTCAGGTATCGCTTCTACACGCACCACCGCTCCGAGGGCCAGGACGTGGCAAGTAATGTCGCCGACCTGAGACGCCTTGCGGGAACTTGCGAACTTGCTGGATTTTTGGGGGAAATGCTGCAGGACATTTTTGTGCATGGCATCGGCCATGAGGTCATTCTTCGTAAGCTGCTGTCCGCCAAATCCCTAGACCTGAGCAAGGCCATCACGATAGCCCTGGAATTCATATCCACGAGCGATAATACCAGACAGATATTGTCCCAGCATCGAAGCTCACCGGCAAGTACTGTGCATAAAATAACGTCGCTAGCTGGCAGAACTGCATATGGCAGGGCCTACACGTCTGCAGCTGCAAGACCAAGGATGACTCAGAGTCCGCCATCGGGCGTGAATGCAAATCCATTAGCACCATGTTGGCACTGCGGGCATAATCATCGAGCTCATCAATGTTGATTCAAGCACTACACATGCAAAGGCTGCGAAACAATGGGGCACCTCCGGCGAATGTGCAAGAGTGCTGCGACTCACCACGTGGCAGAGTCGGCAGAGGATGATCGATCCGGCGCGGATCACGCAGAACAAACAAGAGAGGCAACTCAACCCGAGGAACACACCTTCACCACCAAGAGCCCTCCTATCATGCTGAAAGTCAAATTGAAAGGTATTCTGGTATCAATGGAGTTGGACACGGGGGCAAATCAGTCAATTATGAGCCAGAAGGCTTTTGAGAAACTGTGGGGCAACAAGGCACAAAGGCCCAAACTGAGCCTGATTCAGACAAAGCTGCGCACCTACATCAAAGAGCTCATACCAATCATTGGCAGTGTGGCAGTTAAGGTATTGTACGATGGAGCTGTGCATGATTTATCACTGTGGATTGTAGCAGGTGATGGCCCAACGCTATTCGGCAGAAGCTGGCTGGAAATGATTCGATGGAACTGGGACGACATCAAAGCACTATCTTCAGTGGATGATGCCTCGTGCGCCCAAGTGCTGAGCAAGTTTCCGTCGCTATTTGAACCAGGCATCGGCAACTTCACAGGCGCCAAGGTGCAGATCCATCTAATCCCTGATGCAAGGACCGCTCATAACAAGGCCCGAGCGGTTCCATATATGACGAGGGAGAAAGTCGAGATCAAACTGGACAGACTTCAACGAGAAGTAGTCATATCACTAGTTGAGTTCAACGAGTGGGCCAGTCCGATTGTTCCAGTGTTGAAAAGCGATGGCACGGTCACAATCTGCAGAGACTACAAGGTAACGATAAACCGAGTCTCGTTACAAGACCAGTACCCGCTACCCAAGGCGGTTGACCTGTTCGCAACGTTAGCAGGGGGGAAGTCGTTTACCAAGTTGGACCTAACCTCCACCTACATGACACAGGAGCTGGCTGAATCTTCGAAAGGATTGACGTGCATCAACATACACAAAGGGCTGTTTATATATCACAGGTGCCCTTTTGGGATTCGCTCAGCTGCTGCTATCTTCCATAGGAACATGGAATGTTCCTAGCCTGGTGATGTGGAATGAGAAAGAACTAATTAGCAATCTTGTTGTGAGAGGCCCCTTCGGGAAGAGTGACCATAATATGGTAGAATTCTTTATTAAGATGGAGAGTGACACAGTTAATTCAGAGACTAGGGTCCTGAACGTAAGGAAAGGTAACTTCGATGGTATGAGACGTGAATTGGCAAGAACAGACTGGCGAGTGATACTTAAAAGGTTGACGGTGGATAGACAATGGCAAACATTTAAAGATCACATGGATGAACTTCAACAATTGTACATCCCTGTCTGGAGTAAAAATAAAACGGGGAAGGTGGCTCAACCGTGGCAAACAAGGGAAATTAAAGATTGTATTAAATCCAAGGAAGAGGCATATAAATTGGCCAGAAAAAGCAGCAAACCTGAGGACTGGGAGAATTTTATAATTCAGCAGAGGAGGACAAAGAACTTAATTAGGAGGGGGAAAATAGAGTATTGAGAGGAAGCTTGCTGGGAACATAAAAACTGACTGCAAAAGCTTCTATAGATATGTGAAGAGAAAAAGATTAGTGAAGACAAAAATAGGTCCCTTGCAGTTAGATTTAGGTGAATTTATAATGTGGAACAAAGAAATGGCGGACCAGTTAAACAAATACTTTGGTTCTGTCTTCACGAAGGAAGATACAAATAACCTTCTGGAAGTACTAGGGGACCGAGGGTCTAGTGAGAAGGAGGAACTGAAGTAAATCCTTATTAGGCAGGAAATTGTGTTAGGGAAATTGATTGGATTGAAGGCTGCTAAATCCCCGGGGCTTGATGGTCTGCATCCCAGAGTACTTAAGGAAGTGGCCCAAGAAATAGTGGATGCATTTTCCAACAGTCTATCGACTCTGGATCAGTTCCTATGGACTGGAGGGTAGCTTATGTAACACCACTTTTTAAGAAAGGAGGAAGAGAGAAAATGGGGAATTATAGATCGGTTAGCCTGACATCAGTAATGGGAAAATGTTGGAATCAATTATTAAAGATGAAATAGCAGCTCATTTGGAAAGCAGTGTCAGGATCGGTCCAAGTTAGCATGGATTTATGAACGGAAAATCATGCTTGACAAAACTTCTAGAATTTTTTGAGGATGTAACTGGTAGAGTGGACAAGGGAGAACCAGTGGATGTGGTGTATTTGGACTTTCAAAAGGCTATTGAAAAGGTCCCACACAAGAGATTGGTGTGCAAAATTAAAGCACATGGTATTGGGGGTAATGTACTGACATGGATAGAGAACTGGTTGGCAGATGGGAAGCAGAGAGTCGGGATAAATGGGTCCTTTTCAGAATGGATGGCAGGTGCCGCAGGGCTCAGTGCTGGGACCCCAGCTATTTACAATATACATTAATGATTTAGATGAAGGAGTTGAGTGTAATATCTCCAAATTTGCAGATGACACTAAACTGGGTGGCGGTGTGAACTGTGAGGAGGAGGCTAACAGGCTGCAGGGTGAATTAAACAGGTTAGGTGAGTGGACAAATGCATGGCAGATGCAGTATAATGTGGATAAATGTGAAGTTATCCACTTTGGTGGCAAAAACACGAAGGCAGAATATTATCTGAATGGCGGCAGATTAGGAAAAGGGGAAGTGCAACGAGACCTGGGTGTCATGGTACATGAGTCATTGAAAGTTGCCATGCAGGTACAGCAGGTGGTGAAGAAGGCAAATGGTATGCTCACCTTCATAGCTAGGGGATTTGAGTATAGGAGCAGGGAGGTCTTATTGCAGTTGCACAGGGCCTTAGTGAGGCCTCACCTGGAATATTATGTTCAATTTTGGTCTCGTAATCTGAGGAAGGACGTTCTTGCTATTGAGGGAGTGCAGCGAAGGTTCACC
Source organism: Pristiophorus japonicus (assembly GCF_044704955.1). NCBI lineage: Eukaryota > Metazoa > Chordata > Chondrichthyes > Pristiophoridae > Pristiophorus > Pristiophorus japonicus. Next base: position 292,428,485 of record NC_091979.1, read on the forward strand.
AGACTGATTCCCGCAATGGCAGGACTGACATAGGAGAGATTGGATCGACTGGGCCTGTATTCTCTGGAGTTTAGAAGAATGAGAGGGGATCTCATAGAAACATATAAAATTCTGACGGGACTGGACAGGTTAGATGCAGGAAGAATGTTCCCGATGTTGGGAAAATCCAGAACCAGGGGACACATTCTAAGGATAAGGGGTAGCCATTTAGGACTGAGATGAGGAGAAACTTCTTCACTCATAGAAACATAGAAACATAGAACCTAGGTGCAGGAGCAGGCCATTCGGCCCTTCGAACCTGCACCGCCATTCAATAAGATCATGGCTGATCAATCAACCTCAGTACCCATTTCCCGCTTTCTCTCTATACCCCTTGATCCCCTTAGCCGTAAGGGCCATATCTAACTCCCTTTTGAATATATCTAATGAACTGGCCTCAACAACTTTCTGCGGTAGAGAATTCCACAGGTTAACCACTCTCTGAGTGAAGAAGTTTCTCCTCATCTCGGTCCTAAATGGCTTACCCCTTATTCTTAGACTGTGACCCCTGCTTCTGGAACTCCCCAGCCACAGGAACATTCTTCCTGCCTCTAACCTGTCCAATCCCATCAGAATTTTATATGTTTCTATGAGATCCCCTCTCATTCTTCTAAACTCCAGTGAATACAGGCCCAGTCGATCCAGTCTCTCCGATGTCAGTCCTGCCATCGCGGGAATCAGTCTGGTGAACCTTTGCTGTACATCCTAAATAGCAAGAACGTCCTTCCTCAGATTAGAAGTCAAAACTGAACACACTATTCCAGGTGAGGCCTCACCAAAGCTCTGTACAACTGCAGTAAGACCTCCCTGCTCTTATACTCAAATCCTCTAGCTATGAAGGCCAACATGCCATTTGCCTTCTTCACCGCCTGCTGTACCTGTATGCCAATCTTCAATGACTGATGTACCTTGCCGCCCAGGTCTTGTTGCACTTCCCCTTTTCCTAATCTGTCACCATTCAGATAATATTCTGTCTTCCTGTTTTTGCCACCAAAGTGGATAACCTCACATTTATCCACATTATACTGCATCTGCCATGCATTTGCCCACTCACCTAACCTGTCCAAGTCACTCTGCAGCCTCTTAGCGTCCTCCTCACAGCTCATACCGCCACCCAGCTTAGTGTCATCTGCAAACTTGGAGATATTACATTCAATTCCTTCATCTAAATTATTGATGTATATTGTAAATAGCTGGGGTCCCAGCACTGAAGCCTGCGGCACCCCACTGGTCACTGCCTGCCATTCTGACAAGGACTCGTTTATTCCGACTCTCTGCTTCCTGTCTGCCAACCGGTTTCTATCTATGTCAATACATTACCCCCAATACCATGTGCTTTAATTTTGCACACTAATCTCTTGTGTGGAACCTTGTCAAAAGCCTTTTGAAAGTCCAAATACACCATATCCACTGGTTCTCCCTTGTCCACTCTACTAGTTACATCCTCAAAAAATTCTAGAAGATTTGTCAAGCATGATTTCCCATTTATAAATCCATGCTGACTTGGACCGATCCTGTCACTGCTTTCCAAATGTGCTGCTATTTCATCTTTAATAATTGATTCCAACATTTTCCCCACCACAGATGTCAGGCTAACCGGTGTATAACTACCCGTTTTCTCACTCCCTCCTTTTTAAAAAAGTGATGTTACATTAGCTACCCTCCAGTCCATAGGAACTGATCCAGAGTCAATAGAATGTTGGAAAATGACCACCAATGCATCCACTATTTCTAGGACCACTTCCTTAAGTACTCTGGAATGCAGTCCATCAGGCCCTGGGGATTTATCGGCCTTCAATCTCATCAATTTCCGGAACACAATTTCCTGACTAATAAGGATTTCCTTCAGTTCTTCCTTTTCGCTAGACCCTTGAACCTCTAGTATTTCTGGAAGGTTATTTTATCTTCTTTATTGAAGACAGATCCAAAGTATTTGTTCAATTGGTCTGCCATTTCTTTGTTCCCCACTATAAATTTACCTGATTCTGACTGCAAAGACCTACGTTGGTCTTCACTAATCTTTTTCTCTTCACATATCTATAGAAGCTTTTGCAGTCAGTTTTTATGTTCCCTGCAAGCTTCCACTCATACTCTATTTTCCCCCTCCTAATTAGACCCTTTGTCCTCCTCTGCTGAATTCTAAATTTCTCCCAGTCCTCAAGTTTGCTGCTTTTTCTGGAAAATTTATATGCCTCTTCCTTGGATTTAATACTATCCCTAATTTCCCTTGTTCGCCATGGTTGAGCTACCTTCCCCATTTTATTTTTACTCCAGACCGGGATGTACAATTGTTGAAGTTCATCCATGTAATCTATAAATGTCTGCCATTGCCTATCCACTGTCAACCCTTTAACAATCATTTGCCAGTCTATCCTAGCCAATTTACGTCTCATACCATCGAAGTTACCTTTCCTTAAGTTCAGGACCCTATCTCTGAATTAACACTGTCACTCTCCAACTTATTAAACAATTCTACCATATTATGGTCACTCTTCCCCAGGGGGCCTCGCACAACAAGATTGCTAATTAGTTCTCTCTCATTGCACAACAGCCAGTCTAGGATGGCCAGCCCTCTAGTTGGTTCCTCGACATATTGGCCATCCCTAATACACTCCAGGAAATCCTCCTCCACCGCATTGCTATCAGCTTGGTTAGCCCAATCGAAATGTATATTAAAGTCGTCCACGCTAACTGCTGTACCTTTATTGCACGCATCCCTAATTTCTTGTTTGATGCCATCCCCAACATCACTACTACTGTTTGGTGGTCTGTACACAACTCCCACTAGCGTTTTCTGCCCTTTGGTATTCCGCAGCTCTACCCATACAGATTCCACATCATCCAAGCTAATGTCCTTCCTTACAATTGCGTTAATTTCCTCTTTAACTGGCAACGCTACCCCACCTCCTTTTCCTTTCAGTCTATCCTTCCTGAATGTTGCATAACCCTGGATGTTGAGTTCCCAGCCTTGGTCACCCTGGAGCCATGTCTCCGCAATCCCAATTATATCATAATCGTTAATAGCTGCCTGCGCAGTTAATTCATCCACCTTATTATGAATACTCCTTGCATTGAGGCACAGAACTTGTCATAAGAACATAAGAACATACATAAGAATTAGGAATAGGAGTAGGCCATCTAGCCCCTTGAGCCTGCTCTGCCATTCAACAAGATCATGGCTGATCTGGCCGTGGACTCAGCTCCACTTATCCGCCCGTTCCCCGTAACCCTTAATTTCCTTATTGGTTAAAAATCTATCTATCTGTGACTTGAATACATTCAATGAGCTAGCCTCAACTGCTTCCTTGGGCAGAGAATTCCACAGATTCACAACCCTCTGGGAGAAGAAATTCCTTCTCAACTCGGTTTTAAATTGGCTCCCCCATATTTTGAGGTTGTGCCCCCTAGTTCTAGTCTCCCCTACCAGTGGAAACAACCTCTCTCCCTCTATCTTGTCTATCCCCTTCATTATTTTAAATGTTTCGATAAGATCCCCCCTCATCCTTCTAAACTCCAACGAGTAAAGACCCAGTCTACTCAATCTATCATCATAAGGTAACCGCCTCATCTCCGGAATCAGCCTCGTGAATCGTCTCTGTACCCCCTCCAAAGCCAGTATATCCTTCCTTAAGTAAGGTGACCAAAACTGTACACAGTACTCCAGGTGCGGCCTCACCAATACCCTATACAGTTGCAGCAGGACCTCCCTGCTTTTGTACTCCATCCCTCTCGCAATGAAGGCCAACATTCCATTCGCCTTCCTGATTACCTGCTGCACCTGCAAACTAACTTTTTGGGATTCATGCACAAGGACCCCCAGGTCCCTCTGCACCGCAGCATGTTGTAATTTTTCCCCATTCAAATAATATTCCCTTTTACTGTTTTTTTTCCCAAGGTGGATGACCTCAAATTTCCGACATTGTATTCCATCTGCCAAACCTTAGCCCATTCACTTAACCTATCTAAATCTCTTTGCAGCATCTCTGTGTCCTCTACACAACCTGCTTTCCCACTAATCTTTGTGTCCTCTGCAAATTTTGTTAAACTACACTCTGTCCCCTCTTCCAGGTCATCTATGTATATTGTAAACAGTTGTGGTCCCAGCACCGATCCCTGTGGCACACCACTAACCACTGATTTCCAACCCGAAAAGGACCCATTTATTCCGACTCTCTGCTTTCTGTTAGCCAGCCAATTCTCTATCCATGCTAATACATTTCCTCTGACTCCGCGTACCCTTATCTTCTGCAGTAACCTTTTGTGTGGCACCTTATCGAATGCCTTTTGAAAATCTAAATACACCACATCCATTGGTACACCTCTATCCACCATGCTCGTTATATCCTCAAAGAATTCCAGTAAATTAGTTAAACATGATTTCCCCTTCATGAATCCATGCTGCGTCTGCTTGATTGCACTAATCCTATCTAGATGTCCCGCTATTTATTCCTTAATGATAGTTTCAAGCATTTTCCCCACTACAGATGTTAAACTAACTGGTCTATAATTACCTGCCTTTTGTCTGCCCCCTTTTTTAAACAGAGGCGTTACATTAGCTGCTTTCTAATCCGCTGGTGCCTCCCCAGAGTCCAGAGACTTTTGGTAGATTATAACGAATGCATCTGCTATAACTTCCGCCATCTCTTTTAATACCCTGGGATGCATTTCATCAGGACCAGGGGACTTGTCTACCTTGAGTCCCATTAGCCTGTCCAGCACAACCCCCCTAGTGATAGTGATTGTCTCAAGGTCCTCCCTTCCCATATTCCTGTGACCATCAATTTTTGGCATGGTTTTTGTGTCTTCCACTGTGAAGACCGAAGCAAAATCATTGTTTAAGGTCTCAGCCATTTCCACATTTCCCATTATTAAATCCCCCTTCTCATCTTCTAAGGGACCAACATTTACTTTAGTCACTCTTTTCCGTTTTATATATCTGTAAAAGCTTTTACTATCCGTTTTTATGTTTTGCGCAAGTTTACCTTCGTAATCTATCTTTCCTTTCTTTATTGCTTTCTTAGTCATTCTTTGCTGTCGTTTAAAATTTTCCCAATCTTCTATTTTCCCACTAACCTTGGCCACCTTATACACATTGGTTTTTAATTTGATACTCTCCTTTATTTCCTTGGTTATCCACGGCTGGTTATCCCTTCTCTTACCGCCCTTCTTTTTCACTGGAATATATTTTTGTCGAGCACTATAAAAGAGCTCCTTAAAAGTCCTCCACTGTTCCTCAATTGTGCCACCGCTTAGTCGGTGTTTCCAGTCTACTTTGGCCAACTCTGCCCTCATCCCACTGTAGTCCCCTTTGTTTAAGCATAGTATGCTCATTTGAGACACTACTTCCTCATCCTCAATCTGTATTACAAATTCAACCATACTGTGATCACTCATTCCGAGAGGATCTTTTACTAGGAGATCATTTATTATTCCTGCCTCATTACACAGGACCAGATCTAAGATAGCTTGCTCCCTTGTAGGTTCTGTAACATACTGTTCTAAAAACAATCCCGTATGCATTCTATGAATTCCTCCTCCAGGCTACCCCGTGCGATTTGATTTGACCAATCGATATGTAGGTTAAAATCCCTCATGGTTACTGCCATTCCTTTTTCACATGCCTCCATTATTCCCTTGATTATTGCCCTCCCCACCGTGAATTTATTATTTGGGGGCCTATAAACTACACCCACCAGTGACTTTTTCCCCTTACTATCTCTAATCTCCACCCACAATGATTCAACATTTTGTTCATTCGAGCCAATATCGTCTCTCACAACTGCCCTGATATCATCCTTTATTAACAGAGCTACCCCACCTCCTTTCCCTTCTTGTCTATCTTTCTGAAGCGTCAAATACCCCTGTATGTTTAGTTCCCAGTCTTGGCCACCCTGCAACCACATTTCTGTAATGGCCACCAAATCATACCCATTTGTAATGATTTGTGCCATCAACTCATTTACTTTATTTAGAATGATGCGTGCGTTTAGGTAGAGTGTTTTAATACTAGTTTTTAATACTAGTTTTTAAACCATGATTTTTAGTTTTGACCCTTTCTGCAGCCCTTTATATTCAGTGGCCCTTTTTGTTTTTTGCCTTGGGTTTCTCTGCCTTCCACTTTTACTCATCTCCTTTCTGTCTTTTGCTTTTGTCTCCTTTTTGTTTCCCTCTGTCTCCCTGCATTGGTTCCCATCCCCCTGCCATATTAGTTTAATTCCTCCCCAACAGCACTAGCAAACACTTCCCCTAGGACATTGGTTCCGGTCCTGCCCAGCAGCAGACCGTCCAGTTTGTACTGGTCCCACCTCCCCCAGAACTGGTTCCAATGCCCCAGGAATTTGAATACTTCCCTTTTGCACCACTCCAGGGAGTTGTTAACCTGTGAAATTCCCCACCACAGAGAGTTGTTGATGCCAGTTCATTGGATATATTCAAGAGGGAGTTAGATTTGGCCCTTACGGCTAAAGAGATCAAGGGGTATGGAGAGAAAGCAGGAAAGGGGTACTGAGGTGAATGATTAGTCATGATCTTATTGAATGGTGGTGCAGGCTCGAGGGGCCAAATGGTCTACTCCTACATCTATTTTCTATGTTTCTGTGTTTCTATGAGTCTGCTGAAATCGGTTCCGCGCACCGTTGTGTTTCTAGACGACATCCTGATCACCGGTCGTGACATCACCGAACACTTGCACAACCTGGAAGAGGTTCGAAGTTGACTAGATAGAGTGGGACTCAGGCTAAAACGCTCCAAGTGTGTTTTCCTGGCGCCAGAGGTCGAATTTCTGGGGAGAAAGATTGCGGCAGACGGCATCAGACCCACGGACTCAAAGACAGAGGCCATCAAGAATGCACCCAGACCACAGAATGGGACAGAGCTGAATTCAATCCTGGGACTCCTCACCTATTTTGGTAACTTTCTACCCGTGTTAAGCACTTTGCTGGAACCATTGCACATGTTGCTACGTAAGGGTGATGACTGGGTTTGGGGTAAATCTCAAGAGACAGCCTTTGAGTAGGCTAGAAACCTACTTTGTTCTAATAAATTACTTGTACTGTATGACCCGTGTAAGCGATTAGTACTAGCTTGTGATGCATCTTCGTACGGGATTGGCTGTGTGTTACAGCAAACCAATATATCGGGCAAACTTCAACCGATTGCATACGCATCTAGAAGGCTGTCTAAGGCTGAAAGAGCTTACAGTATGGTCGAGAAAGAGGCGTTAGCATGTGTATGTGGGGTTAAGAGAATGCACCAATACCTATTTGGACATTGGTTTGAGCTTGAAACCGACCCAAACCGCTCATTTCGCTGTTTTCAGAAAGCAAAGGTATAAACACCAATGCTTTGTCCTGCATCCAAAGATGGGCACTAACATTGTCCGCCTATGACTATGTTATCCGCCACAGACCAGGCACGGAGAACTGTGCTGATGCCCTCAGTTGGTTACCATTGCCCACTACTGGGGTGGAAATGGCACAGCCCGCAGACTTGCTTCTGATCATGGATCCCTTTGAGAGTGAGGGGGTCACCTGTCACTGCTCACCAGATCAGGACCTGGACCAGCCAGGATCCTGTACTATCACTTGTAAAAAGCTGTGTCCTCAATGGGAGCTGGTCAGCCATTCCCGGGGAAATGCAAGATGAAATTAAGCAGTTTCATCGACGCAAAGATGAAATGTCCATCCAGTCGGATTGTCTCTTATGGGTTAATCATGTGGTTTTTGCCAAAAAAAGGCAGGGAAACGTTTATACGCGACCTACACAGTACCCCCACAGGCATAATCATGATGAAGGCTATAGCCAGGTCACATGTTTGATGGCCTGACATTGACTCGGACTTAGAGTCATGTGTAAGCCAGTGCAACACGTGCTCACAATTGAGCAATGCACCAAGGGAGGCTCCATTGAGTCTATGGTCATGGCCCTCCAAACCATGATCTAGGATACACGTAGATTTTGCTGGCCCCTTTCTTGGAAAGATGCTTTTAGTTGTAGTGGACGCTTACTCTAAATGGATTGAATGCGTAGTCATGTAATCCAGCACATCCACTGCCACCGTTGAAAGCCTCCGGGCTATGTTCGCCAACCATGGCTTGCTCGACGTCCTTGTCCATTGATCGTGTTTCACCAGCTCGGAATTCAACGAGTTATGACCTGCAATGGCATCAAGCATGTCAGGTCTGCTCCGTTTAAGCCTGCATCCAACGGTCAAGCAGAACGGGCAGCCCAAACTATCAAGCAGAGCTTAAAACGCTTGACGGAGGGTTCCTTGCAGACCCACTTATCTCGGGTTCTGCTCAGTTACCGGACGCAACCCCACTCGTTCACTGGGGTTCCCCCTGCAGAATTGTTAATGAAGAGAGCACTCAAAACCAGACTCTCCCTAGTCCACCCGGATCTAAATGATCATGTGGAAACCGGGCATCACCGGCATAATGTGTACCACGATCGCGTGGCTGTATCACGTGACATTGATATTAACAACCCTGTGTTTGTCCTTAATTACGGTCATGCTCCTAAATAGGTCGCTGGCACTGTCTTGTCAAGGAGGGGAATAGAGTGTTTATAGTCAAACTAATGAATGGACAAACATGCAGAAAGTATTTTGATCAGACTAAACTGCGGTTCACCGACAACCAGTAACAACCTGAAGAGGACATCACCATCATCGATCCACCAACACACACCCAACCAGCAATCGACCTCGCTGTCAATCAAGAGGATGAAGCCACCATTCCCAACAGTCCTGTCAGACCAGCCGCGCCGCAGTGCAGCAATGGTCCGACCAACTCACCCATGCCAGAGTTTGAAGTCAGACGATCAACCAGGGAGCGTAGGGCCCTGGATCGTCTCAACTTGTAAATAATTTGTATCAAAGACTTTGGGGGAAGTGATGTTATGTATGTAAACATTGTAACTGTGTAAGACTTGCCACCAGAGGGTGCAACTGCTGGAGGCCCAAGGGTCACCTGCACACCTCGTACAAGGGAGTATAAAAAGTTGTCTGCCATGCTGCTCAGGCACTCTAGAGTTGTATTAAAGAGACTAAGGTCACATCAATTTTAGCTCACAGTACTCAGTCTTGTGGTGTTCTTCCATACTTAACATTACGTAGCAATCATTAGGATACATATTTCCTGGTAGTAAATGGGGAATAGAGATCAGACAATAGGAGTGAGTTCAGGGTTAAAGTCAGAAGTCCCATGGTGGGATAGAGATGATGTATGTTGGGTGGAGTCGGCATGGAGCATCGATGAACTTTTGTCGAAGTTCGGAGACAGGTGTGGCAGGCGAATGAAATCCAGAAGCTATCTGAAGAGTAGAGTATAGGTGGATGCACTTGTTAAGGTTAATTTTTCGTGCCTGAGACGTTGTTTGGAAGTAGTTAAGACTTATCGCGTGGTTAAAAGCATACTTACACTGGAATAGAAAAGCCCTAACTTTTTCTGGCGCATTTACCACGAATATATCAGGTAGAAACATAGAAATATAGAAACATAGAAACATAGAAAATAGGTGCAGGAGTAGGCCATTCAGCCCTTCAAGCCTGCACCACCATTCAATGAGTTCATGGCTGAACATGCAACTTCAGTACCCCATTCCTGCTTCCTCGCCATACCCCTTGATCCCCCTAGTAGTAAGGACTACATCTAACTCCTTTTTGAATATATGTAGTGAATTGGCCTCAACAACTTTCTGTGGTAGAGAATTCCACAGGTTCACCACTCTCTGGGTAAAGAAGTTTCTCCTCATCGCGGTCCTAAATGGCTTACCCCTTATCCTTAGTCTGTGACTGGTTCTGGACTTCCCCAACATTGGGAATAATGTTCCTGCATCTAACCTGTCTAAACCCGTCAGAATTTTAAACGTTTCTATGAGATCACCTCTCATTCTTCTGAACTCCAGTGAATACAAGCCCAGTTGATCCAGTCTTTCTTGATATGTCAGTCCCGCCATCCCGGGAATCAGTCTGGTGAACTTTCGCTGCACTCCCTCAATAGCAAGAATGTCCTTCCTCAAGTTAGGAGAGCAAAACTGTACACAATACTCCAGGTGTGGCCTCACCAAGGCCCTGTAGTAATACCTCCCTGCCCCTGTATTCAAATCCCCTCGCTATGAAGGCCAACATGCCATTTGCCTTCTTAACCGCCTGCTGTACCTGCATGCCAACCTTCAATGAATGATGTACCATGACACCCATGTCTTGTTTCCTAATCTGTCAACATTCAGATAATAGTCTGTCTCTCTGTTTTTACAACTAAAGTGGACAACCTCACATTTATCCACATTATACTTCATCTGCCATGCATTTGCCCACTCACCTAACCTATCCAAGTCACTCTGCAGCCTCATAGCATCCTCCTCGCAGCTCACACTGCCACCTAACTTCGTGTCATCCGCAAATTTGGAGATACTACATTTAATCCCCTCGTCTAAATCATTAATGTACAGTGCAAACAGCTGGGGCCCCAGCACTGAACCTTGCGGTACACCATTCGTCACTGCCTGCCTACTGAAAAGTACCCATTTATTCCTACTCTTTGCTTCCTGTCTGCCAACCAGTTCTCAGTCCACGTCAGCACACTACCCCCAATCCCATGTGCTTTAATTTTGCACATTAATCTCTTGTGTGTGACTTTGTCGAAAGCCTTCTGAAAGTTCAAATACACCACATCAACTGGTTCTCCCTTGTCCACTCTACTGGAAACATCCTCAAAAAATTCCAGAAGATTTGTCAAGCATGATTTCCCTTTCACAAATCCATGCTGACTTGGACCTATCATGTCACCTCTTTCCAAATGTGCTGCTATGGCATCCTTAATAATTGATTGCATCATTTTACCCACTACCGATATCAGGCTGACCGGTCTATAATTCCCTGTTTTCTCTCTCACTCCTTTTTTAAAAAGTGGGGTTACATTGGCTACCCTCCACTCCATAGGAACTGATCCAGAGTCTAAGGAATGTTGGAAAATGACTGTCAATGCATCCGCTATTTCCAAGGCCACCTCCTTTAGTACTCTGGGATGCAGACCATCAGGCCCTGGGGATTTATCGGCCTTCAATCCCATCAAATTCCCCAACACAATTTCCCGACGAATAAGGATTTCCCTCTGTTCCTCCTTCTTACTAGACCCTCTGACCCCTTTTATATTCAGAAGGTTGTTAGTGTCCTCCTTAGTGAATACCGAACCAAAGTACTTGTTCAATTGGTCTGCCATTTCTTTGTTCCCAGTTATGACTTCCCCTAATTCTGACTGCAGGGGACCTACGTTTGTCTTTACTAACCTATTTCTCTTTACATATCTATAGAAGCTTTTGCAGTCCGTCTTAATGTTCCCTGCAAGCTTCCTCTCGTACTCTATTTTCCCTGCTCTAATCAAACGCTTTGTCCTCCTCTGCTGAGTTCTAAATTTCTCCCAGTCCCCGGGTTCGCTGCTATTTCTGGCCAATTTGCATGCCACTTCCTTGGCTTTAATATTATCCCTGATTTCCCTTGATAGCCACGGTTGAGCCACCTTCCCTTTTTTATTTTTACACCAGACAGGGATATACAATTGTTGTTGTTCATCCATGCGGTCTCTAAATGTCTGCTATTGCCCATCCACTGTCAACCCCTTAAATAACATTCACCAATCTATCCTAGCCAATTCACGCCTCATACCTTCAAAGTTAGCCTTCTTTAAGTTCTGGACCATGGTCTCTGAATTAACTGTTTCCTTCTCCATCCTAATGTAGAATTCCACCATATTATGGTCACTCTTCCCCAAGGGGCCTCGCACAACGAGATTGTTAATTAATCCTCTCTCATTACACAACACCCAGTCTAAGATGGCCTCCCCCCTAGTTGGTTCCTTGACATATTGGTCTAGAAAACCATCCCTTATGCACTCCAGGAAATCCTCCTCCCCCTCTACCGTATTGTTTCCAGTTTGGTTAGCCCAATCTATATGCATAATAAAGTCACCCATGATAACTGCTGCACCTTTATTGCATGCACCCCTAATTTCCTGTTTGATGCCCTCCCCAACATCATTACTACTGTTTGGAGGTCTGTACACAACTCCCACTAGCGTTTTCTGCCCTTTGGTATTCCGTAGCTCCACCCATACCGATTCCACATCATCCAAGCTAATGTCTTTCCTTACAATTGCATTAATTTCCTCTTTAACCAGCAAGCCACCCCGCCTCCTTTTCCTTTCTGTCTATCTTTCCTAAATGTTGAATACCCTTGGATGTTGCGTTCCCAGCCTTGGTCACCCTAGAGCCATGTCTCCGTGATACCAACCACATCGTATCTGTTAACTGCTATCTGCACAGTTAATTCGTCCACCTTATTCCGAATACTCCTCGCATTGAAGCACAGAGCTTTCAAGCTTGCCCTTTTATTACACTTTGACCCTTTAGAATTTTGCTGTAAAGGTAAGTACAGCAACTTCACACTGTTCCATCTATTTCAATAAAGAGTCTCTTGGTGAGATCCTGATGCACAGCTTCTGGAGGAGCAGGACATCTCAGATAGCAACTTCCTGATTCACACATTTAACTGTTGCTGGAAGTTGAGGTCCAATTTATAAGTTAATAAAGGTGACTGCTGTTTGCCTCACCATTATTTTTACTGCAAAATCCAGCTCTTGAGTTTGTAAATGCAATTTGAATCCTGAGATTGGATTCAAATTTCTTAATTTATTTCTTAATTTAGACAACTGATATTTTCACAATGCAACATAAAATCAAAATTTTGTAACCATTACATATTAAGTGTATTGAGCAAAACTACAAAGTTGAGGTTACATAATATAGGAGAAAAAGTAGAACAATTGACAATGATGTTCAATTTGAAGGGTTATAAAATTGTGCCAGGATTATCCTCCCACCATTTAACACCAAGCTGTCTCACCAAACCAAGTGAGACAATTAGGTCTTATGAGGCAGCTAAATATATATATATTTTTTAAAATGCCAGTTCTTACAACATTGTTTCACCTTGTATGATGACGAATAAAGCCAAGATTTAACACTATTGCTCAAACTGAGTTTTCACCTCTGCCAAGCAAGCTGATAGCCATGTGTTAGATGTAGCCTATACATTTCACACTCTTGAGTGCTTCAACAACAGGAGCACTGGGAGCCATGGGTGTAGCACTGCCAAATGCAACACAACTCTTCCTCTAGTCAGCTCCAAAAATATATCTTCAATCCCTATGCTGCATCAGCATAAATTTATTGACTTCCCACAGAAAGCTGTCTTACGGCCTTTCTGAGTGAGGGTGTCAATTAAATGTAAATTTGTGTAAAATTCTAGGATATTGTTTTGTGGGGCTACCCCTTCTGAGAACTGGGTCAAGAACACCCAAGCTCATTTTAATGTGGTCCTTATAGCCAACCAAGAGATGAAATATAATTCTATCCCGAGCTGTATGGAAACACATCTTCTAGCGATGACTCTCATAGCCAATATCATCAAATATGATTGTGACATTTTAGTAATTTTTAATCATTTTTTTCTTCACGACAATGATTGTGTAATTGAGTTATGTTTAAGGATAGTATTTAAAATAAAATAAATTTGCACAGATCTAAAAACAAAGGCCATAGGCTGTTGGTATTGAATATGTGTGCTGAAGCCAGAAGGCCCAGTGTCGTGGAAATCACAACTGATGCAATGAGGACCATTTGGCTTATCCCAGAGCCATTTATCAGGGTGGCTCCGAATCATCTGGAGAACAGCATAATATGTCCTTCAAATTCTTATGATTGATAAGACTTTTAAAATACAGAAAACTAATTTTTTTTAAATAGTTTTAACATTTAAAATCCTTTTAAATACAAAAAGTTTATTTTTAGACCCTTTAAAATATGTAAATTTATTTTCAAAAATTTGTTTTAAATAATTAATGACATTCCATTTGAATTAATTTGAAATATTTGATGGTTTTTTTTAAAGTTATTTTCAGTGTTTATGTGTTTATGGGGATATTCCCATTAATACTTATGGTGGCTCTGTATATACAGAACTCACATAAGTATGAATGGGGATCCCCCTACTCCGATAGGTTGGTCCGGCCCATGTGATCCCAGTGATGCGTATGAAGCCCACAGCGAAAAGGCAAACCTGAAATAAAGATGAACAAACTTTAAAAAAAATGTTTTAACTTATTTTAAAAGTTTCTGACACTGCACAAAATTAAAATTAGTTTTTCAGGCCCATAACCTTTGTTTAGCAGTCAGTATGTTGTTAAAACCCTAGTTACACCTAATCCCTTTGGGTCTAACCTTTAGTGGGGAATTTAACTGTACCATCTACAAGATGTACAGCAGCAAATCGCAAAGGGTTCCTTGAAAGCACCTCACAAACCCACGACCTCTACCACCTAAAAGGACAAGGGCAGCAGGCGTATGGGAACAACACCATCTCCAAGTTCCCCTCCAAGTCACACACCATCCAGATTTGGAAATATAGCGCTGAGTCAAAATCCTGGAACGCCCTCCCTAACAGCTGTGGGAGCAACTTCACCAGGCGGACTGCAGTGGTTCAAGAAGGCGGCTCATCACCACCTTCTCAAGGGCACTTAGGGATGGGCAATAAATGCTGGCCTTGCTAGCAACACCCACATCTCAGGAACTAATAAAAAAAACAGTGCAATTACTGCAGAAGAGCTGAAGTTTTCATCAGTTTCCATGATTTGAGAGATTTCACTGATTGCCGGCTCTGGGGGGGGGGGGCGCAGGGCACAGTGCAGCCTGTGGGGGAGCAGTGAATGACAGACCTCAACTTGAAGGTTTCTGCATTAGGCTGCGCATGCACTAAATCCTGAAGTTGCAGTCAGTTTCAAAGGCGAAAGGACACTGAATGCTGCCAGTTCACCATCATCAGGACCACAAATTCCAGACCAGGATGCTCAAACTGTTGACTGGAGCGTTCAGCACTGTAGATAATATTTAAGGTAGATCCTAAACTTGGAGCATAGTGATACTTTTCTCTTTGTTAACGATGCCACCCACAGCAGAGTGGTTCCCAACTGAAAGACAACAATGACCAATTTATTGTAAACTATTATGTCTGTAATGTACCTATGAATGACTCCATGAGGCAATGTGCTGTAATCAAACTGTCGTGACCTTGATCCTTTGTGCCAATTACCTTTGCACTATGTGCTCTGGCTTAGCTCTCCACAGACTTAAGTGCTAATAACCCTTGCACCTTGGCTGTGCTTTGGCTTGGCCCTCTCCCTGTTAACCCCCAAGTCCTTTTGCCACAACGTTGGGTGGTGGTTACCAGATTGGATGGTTCGATGATGCAGTGTAGGTTCCAGTGGGTTCTGGGTGTGATGCATGTGTGTGTCCATGGCTACATACAATCATTTCCGCCGCCCCCCCCTCCCCTCACAGCGAGATCATGCAGCTGACCCGTTACATTAACATATAGGATCAACACAGTGCAAGTACAAAGAAAGGAAGAAAAAAACATTTTTTAACAGTTTGTATCGTGACACCTTGGTTCAGTGACTTACATTCGTTACGTTTTATGGTCGTGCGCCTGGATTGGGTAGATTGCATTCATGGTTCAGTCATGGTCAGCACTGAGGTAGCAGTATAGGTATGTGAGGACGCTAGTTCCAGAGCAACCGGACGGGGTCCTAGTCGTCTGATGGCGCTGCTGCACCCACTGCTAGCGGGGTGGGCTTGGTTCGCTCACCTAGCCAGGACTCAGGCCTTTGCCGTTGCCTAGTGGTGGGCAGAGCCACAGATGTGTGTGGCCTCCCTGTCCTCCTTTGAGGGCAGCAGAGTCTTCTGCCTGCTCTCTCATGGTGTTGGGAACCTGGCTGTTCCAGGTCCCGTTTGGGGAACTTGTTGGTTCTGACCTTTCGCTCCCGGACATGGCTGCGGTAGCGACTGGGTCTGGGGGCTGCACCGTCTCCACCCGGGTGGTGGGCAATGGCGACCGACTGCGCGTATTGGTGCCGTTTTCGTTTCCAGGTCCGTGGCGAATAGTGCCACCGGGTGCCTGCAGCGTGGGATAGACCTGGGGCAGGGTATCAGGATTCACCCTCCTGAGGTCGCTGGCTTTCTACTTTTGGGGACACTCTATTCCCGACATCTTGCAACATTTTGTTCTTTACATTCTTACTCGGTTCATTACTTTGCCATTCATACAATGTCTCTTTAAGTTCAATTGGTTGCAGGTCTCCTTTAAGGGAACCCTGTCACGCCACTCTGCACCTCGCTGCAGCAGGGATGCCATCTTACCTCTGTCCTCGAGGTCGACTGCCTTGATCCTTCTCTCCCGCGATTCTGCCACAAAAGCTGGAAGAGTGCCTGTGAATTCGATCTTCCTCTCCAGGAGTCCTGCCACTGGAGCCGGGAAGGTACTTTTAGGTCGTTCCGTATGGATCACTGTCACGCAGTCATGATGGATGGTCTGTGCCTCAGGTGCTGCGCTGGTCTGTTCTCTGGTGCCTGGTCCAAGCGAAGGTGAGGTTTTGCTCTGCCTCTGAGCATGGGGGACATCGATTGCTGGAGTGAAGAGGTCTTCCCATTTCCACTGGATCTTCCCCATCCACCTTCTTCCAAGTAGCATTGGACCATCACCTGCAACAATCCACAGAGGTAACTTGTGCACCATGCTATTATGGATTCCACTTACATCCGCACTACCAAGGACTGGGATCAGCTCCTTGATGTAGGTGCACAACTTTTCCTGTACTGGAACCAGCTCGGGTCATTTTTTGTTCCATAGCCTCTCAAAGGCATCCTGGCTCATCATTGACTGACTCGCTCCCGTATCCACTTCCATTAAGACTGGAATGCCGTTTATCTCGACTTCTATCTTCACTGGAGGACAATCGGTGGGGCAGGTATACACTCCATACACTTCTTCTTGGGGCTGAGCTACCTCTGTGGCCAAATCATCATACTCCACCCTGGATTCAAAGTCATCTACCGACTCCTCTGCTAGATGGTGAGTCGTATTTCTTTTACACATACGCTGGAGGTGGCCCTTCGTGTTACAGGCTTTGCATACGTACTCAGCAAACTGACACTGGTGAGCCCTATGGTTTCCTCCGCAACGCCAGCATGGTGCTACTCGATTAGCGGACTCTGAGTTCTGGAACCCTGAGGTTTGTGCTCTCTGCTTCTGGGCAGAGCCATGTTCTACTGTCTTGCCTATGAAAAGCACCATTCTGTGTACAGAACTTGCTGGGTTTGAGTCCACAGGATGAATAATTTGCTTGGTGTTGCAGGTCGAGGTCATGAACGCCTGACTGATGCTGATGGCCTTCTGCAGGTTGACTGTGGTGTCGGCAGATAATAGCTTGTGAAGGAGGTCCTCGTGGCCAATTCCTATAACGAAGATGTCTCACAATGCTTCATTTAGGTGCATGCCAAAGTCACACAGTGCTGCAAGTCTCCTGAGGTCAGCAGCAAATTTTGCAATCTCCTGGCCTTCAGGTCTGCGGTGAGTGTAGAATCTGTGCCTGGCCATGAGGATGCTCTCTTTTGGTTTTAGTTGGTCGCGAATTCGTTCAGTCAACTCATCATATGTCTTATACTTGGCCTTCGTGGGTGCCAGCAAGTCCCTGACGAGGCAGCAGACTTCAGGCCCACAACTGCTCAGCAGTATAGCCTTGCGCTTCTCCACCAATGTGTCTGTCTCCCCTGCCAGGTTGTTTACCACAAAATATATCTCAAGCCTTTCCGTGAAGGCATCCCATTCATCACCCTCTGCGAAGTCTGTTAAAATTCCAAAGGTAGCCATAATCGTGTGAAAGTCTGTATTCTCGTCGCCAGTTATTATGTCTATAATGTACCTATGAATGACTCCATGAGGCAATGTGTTGTACTCAAACTGTAGTGACCTTGGTCCTTTATTCGGAACTCCAGAGTGAGGCAGCCACATGGTGGCTCCCCTTTTATACAGCCCCTGCCACCAGGGCAGGAAACCCCGGTCTTCACCAGTTGCACCCTCTAGTGGTGCCAGCATGTATATACACAGTGTAAACCTTACTGATAGTACATCAAGTGAACAAGTCTCCATCTTATGCAACTATAGAGTAACTACACAGAGAGTATATCTATAGTCTGCATATATAACATAAACAACAATAGATAGAGTTGGATAAAGGGTGGACAAATGAGAAGATCCATTTAACAATCCTGCCCAGAAACAGTAGCTGTATGTTACTCCGTTCTCCTTTATAAGCATAATTATTCAGCTACTCGCCTTGGTGACAATATACAAGCATTCTGGCAAAACAAGTAGCAGCATAGATAGCTGGTGGAAGAATACTCAACTCTGTCACCTACAGTAACTTTTGAGTTCTTCAAAACCTCGGCCAATCCTTTTCTTGCTTCCAGACTCAGTGCAATCCAAATCTAAGTGAACTAAATGGATTAAATAATTGTCTTCTTTAACAAAAGAGGGGTAAGCCTGATTGTTAGTCAGCGTATGATCCGATGCAACCACAAGAACTGCCAGCGTGCAAGTCTGACTTCTGTGTCTGTGCCAGGAACACAGTGACTATTGCAGCTGCACCTCCATGTTCTGCATTAATCCAAGATCTCGTTTACGAGCAGCGATGGTGCACTTGGCACCTGTTTTGCCACTGAACCTCTCTCCCAGCAGAATCGTTGCCTTTGATAAAGAAGTTCAAATGCAGGATGAGCCATAACTTGTTGAACCAGGATTATTAAACATACATTAAGCTTCACTCAATTGTCTTCAGCCTAGTATAATATCTCTAGGCTACCATAGTAACCATCAGGGTCAAATTTGCTTTATAAAGTTAGCCAGGGCTATGAAATTGATCTCCATGTTTAAGAATCTCCAAACTGGTACTGAGAAATACGATAGAGTTTCTGGCAGTGACTTTTGTCTGCTGAAAAATCTGGCAGCAGGTAGACAATTAAAAAAAAACATACCACCCACTGACCACCTGAGGCTTGCCTGATTCAATTTTGGAGTGGGCCGTGAAATGAACAGCCAGTGTTCCTGCTCGAAGCAGGAGGAAACTTTATTACAATTTTTAAATCAGGATCCTATGCAGTTTCAGGACCCTAATGCAATTTTCAGGTACCAATTGCCAACAATAACAATAATAACTTGCATTTATATAGCACCTTTAGCATAATAAAAGGTCCCAAGGCGCTTCACCTAAGAAAGAAAGAGAGAGCAGAGAATTTTCTAAATGGTGAGAAGCTAGGAACTGTGGATGAGCAGAGAGGTTTAGGGGTCCAAGTACAGAAATCACTAAAAACTAGCAGACAGGTTCAAAAAATATTTCAAAAGGCGAATGGAATATTCGCCTTTATCTCAAGAGGGCTGGAATACAAAGGGATGGAAGTTATATTACAATTATATAAAGCTCTGGTTGGACCCTATCTGGATACTGGGTTCAGGTCTGAGCACTGTACCTTAGGAAGGATTCATCAGCGTGATACCGGGGTTAAAAGGGTTAAATTATGAGGACAGATTGCATGGATTAGGCTTCTATTCCCTTGTGTATTGATACACTTGAGGTGTTTAAGATGATCAAAGGAATTGATGGGGTAGACAGTGAGAAATGATTTCCTCTGGTGGGGGAGGCCAGAACAAGGGGGCAGAACCTTAAAATTAGAATTAGGCCGTTCAAGAGTGATGTCAGGACGCACTTCTTCACACAAAGGCTAGTTTAAATCTGGAACTCTCATCCTCAAATTGCTGTTGAGGCTTAGTCAATTGAAAATTTCAAAATTGAGATTGATAGATTATTGTTAGGCAAGGGTAGTAAGTGTTATGGGTGGATGGGCAGGTAGGTGGAGTTGAGATGCAGACCAGCCATGATTTAATTGAATGATGGATCAGGCTTGAGGAGCTGAATGGCCTACTCCTGTTCCTATCTTCCTTCCTATTCCTATGTTTATAGGAGCGAAATGACAAAAATTGATACCGAGCCAAAGAATTAGATATTAAAATAGGTGAGCAAAAGCTTGGTCAAAGTAGTAGGTTTTAAGGATCATCCTAAAGGAAGAGAGTGAGTTAGAGAGGTAGAGAGGATTAGGGAGGAATTCCAGAGCTTAGGGCTTAGACAACTGAAGGCATGGCCATCAATGTTGGAGCGAAGAAAATTGGGATGCGCAAGAAGCCAGAATTGGAGGAACACAGAAATCTCGGAGGATTGTAGGGCTGCAGGTTACAGAGATTGGGAGGGATTTGAAAACAAGGATGAGAATTTTTAAATCGAGGCATTGCCGGTCAGCACAGGAGTGATGGGTGAACGGGATTTGGTGTGAGTTAAGATACGAGCAGAAGAGTTTTGATTGAGTTCAAGTTTACGGAGGGTGCAAGGTGGGAGGCCAGCCAGGAGAGCATTGGTATAATTGGGTTTGGAGATAAAAAAGGCTTGATGAAGGTTTCAGCAGCAGATGAGCTGAGACAGGGGTGGAGATGGGTTATGTTACGGAGGGTTTCAGCAGCAGTAAGCAGTCTTGGTGATGGAGGGGCTATGGGATTGAAAGCTCAACTGAGTGTCAACTCGGACACCAAAGTTGCAAACAGTTTGGTTTTGCCTCAGACAGGGGCCAGGGAGAGGAATGGAATCAGTGGCTAGGGAATGGAGTTTGTGGTGGGGACCGAAGACAATGGCTTTGGTTTTCCCAATATTTTATTGGAGAAAATTTCTGCTTATCCAATATTGGATGTCAGACAAGCAGCGTGGCACATTAGAGGCAGAATAGGGGTCGTGAGAGGTGGTGGTGAGGTACAGCTAGGTGACGACAGAGACATGTAGAACCTGACATTGCGTTTCTGAATAATGTTAATACGGGGCCACATGTAAATGAGAAATAGGAGAGGGGCCAAGGATCGATTCTTGGAGCCTCTAAGGTAATGGTGTGGGAGCAGGAAGAGAAGCCATTGCAGGTGATTCTCTGGCTACGAATGGATAGATTGGAATGGAACCAGGCGAGGGAATTTGCACTCAGCTGAACAATGATGAAGAGGTGTTGCAGGAGGATGGTGTGGTCAGCTTTATCAAAGGCTTTAGTTACAGTTTCAGAGTATCAGTTGCCTGGAACTGCAATATATTTATTGATGTCAGCCTTGTCATATGCATATTATTTGCACATTAATTTTGTATTGTTCATTGCTACCAGTGTTTTTGAAACTCCTAGCTGACTATGCGAGAATCTAACAGAAACTAGTTTCCCAAGAGTTAATAATTTTCCAGGAATTATTACACCTCAAAAATACAATGGCCCTGAAATTACAGAGGTTCCTGGTTTCCGCATGCGCGGGCATATGCATGAAATCCAGAACTTCGATCTGTCAAGGTACGCCTTGACAGATCGTCTGAACCATCTGAAAAAATGCATATCGCTGGTGCAGAGTTCGGCTATTTGCCCAACAACTGCCCAACAATTTCCCACGCAACTCTTACGGCTGGTAAAAGCAGGCGTAGGGCCTGCTTTCATCAGTGCAAGGGTAAATATAAGGCTTAAAAATCCAAAATTACACACATACGTTTAAATGAGTTTATGCAAATATTGGCACGGATTAAGATGTTGAAAATTATTTATCAAAAAATAAAATTTTTATTGAGGTTGGTACAGTGAAGGAAGTTATGAATAAAATTGCAATTAAGTACATTTATATTTATTAGAATGCTGTACATTGTATAATTATTTGGGGATTCCATTGCATATCATTAGGGATTCCCTTTGCAAATTATTGCAATGGAATCCTCATTTGTCATTGGAGAACCGGGCCCATCTGATCCCAGGGATGAACCACCTGCGTCCCTGGGATCTGTGGGCCTTTACGCTGCTGTATGCCCGAAGGCCCGAGACTGTAACTCTTCGCAGCCCGAATGCCTGGAGGTAATTTTGTAAATATTTCACGGGTCAGAGATGTACTCTGGGGGTACGCCTCCGACCACAATTTCTAGGCCAATAAGATGTCAATTTTGTTCAGTTTGTGCAGCAAATATTTGACTGATGTATACCGGTTATCTTTAATCTTCTTTGCTACAGAAACAAACTGACCTCATGCGCTGGGAAATAGTGGCAAGCCTATCATACACGATACTGTGCATCACAAATTATTCATGGGAAATAAAATGTACCTGCAGTTTATGGCGTTCTTCTATATCCACAGGTTTTCCAGCACCCATGCTGTCTGTGAACCAGGAGATATCAAGCACCTTAAGCTTGTCGGCATTTGACAGCTTCTGGTTTTGAATCCAGTCCCAAATTTCATTCCAGGAATTATTCTCTGTCACAATATGTGTGACTGAATCACTATAAGAAAGAAAAAGGGTAACAGTTAGAATATTATTTTTTATTTGGTGATCAGCAGTGAGTGGCATTACATCTTTGCAAGATATTGAGGTGATCCTTCGAAGTAAAAAGTACAGTTTCTTATTACTGGAGTTAAATAAAGTTAGTGAAACATCACAACCACTAAGGATAGCTGCCCTGCAGTCTACACTCTGCACATAAGTCATGATTCTAATTAAGATGCGGCTGCTATTTTCGGACTGCAAAAAAATGATTGGGTAATGTTACAATTTAATTCTCAGCGAAGATCCAAAACACCGGCAATGGATTAAAAAATATATAAATTCAAATTAGAGGCATGTATGCAGAGTCAAATCAGCTCGTTGGACAAAAATTACATGGGGAAATACAGAAAAATGGCAGGCCAAGATTAAGGATTATAAAACTCGATAATTTTCTTGTACATCAAGCTGAACTGTGCAGCACCACAATTTAATTTTAGTAATTCAAACACTATCAGACAGGAAACAGAATAGGGGTGTTTATTTTCAGTCTTTACTTGGCTGTATACAACCCAAATTACTCTTACTGGTGCAAAATATACTGACTTTCTCTTTGCACGATAATACTAGCTTAACTCCCTTCACATTTCTCACAGAAAGTAAAACTCTCTCACTGTCTGTAACTGTCTCTCTGCTTGTCTTCCATTCTTACTGCATTCTCACACACAGGGCTAGAAATTCGTCTTAAGCACTGTGTACAATGGGCGGTATCAGGTCAGCCGCCCGATATACGCTACACCCGTTTTGCGCTACAAATTTCTAGCCTTTCATCTTATCTTCATCGTTGAAACTCTATTCGTTTTTGGTATTCGGCACTCTCTCCCAAATACATATTGCACATTTTCACTACTTTCCCCCATATGTCCGTGTGTTTCACTTTTTCCATTGATGTATTTTACTCTTTGCTTACTCAATTGACATCTTCTTAAAAAAAATCTAATCGCAGTGTCTCAGATCACCAAATAGCAGCACCATATTGATTTTATAATGACAAAAATTGCTGCTAAAATGGTTTCTAAAAATGAATAATATAAGAATGCCACAGATCCAAGAAACAAGTGACTGAGTAAGAGCACCAAGTTTTATCAAAGATAATAACAAAATAAAGTGGATCTCCCTTGTCGTTGCACAGGGGTATGAAAAGAAATTAATTACAAGCCTACCACTTCTTACCTACCACAAGTATTTAAATAGAGAAATGTTAGTGTCCCTCACCTATTGTCACTACGTAAGTAAATGCATCACATTTACCTAAATAAATGTGTATATAACGGGGTGGAAATTCCCATTTAAGGCAGTGACACTGCCTGGTTGCTAACTTTAGTGCCAAGCGATGCTTATTACCTCCAAATGGCGCATTCTGTTTTAGCGCCCCAAGAGGGGAGTGCGGCGCTAAGGGAAACGTTCCACACTCCTCTTAGGGTGCTAACCCATAATTCTGGGCAGGTAGCGCAGCATTGCAACTGAAGTTTGGCCCTAGGAAAAATGGACCGGTGCTCATTTGAAGACTGTTGCACACCAATTAAGTTGAAATAAGTGCACAATAACTAAAGACAACTTATGGTCAGCCGTCTCCTCATTGCTCCGTGAGGTTGGGAAATCCTGCTTTCCCTGTCGCAATTAGCGGCAGATACTAAGGCAGGTGAATTCAATGAAGTTTATCACCATCGCGCTAACGGGGCATTGCACCCGCATTTACGTCACCAAGTGGATGGCACTGGAGTGAGCGGCGTTAACTATTAGCACCGCCAGTGACCCTCTACTGAAGTCCCCGGGAGGCACTGCCAATGCGGCGCTCAGTTGGTAGGAGCTTAGCGGCCCATTAGAGTCTCGGGCATTAACGGGTGGTGCTAGGCAACCGAATTTTGGCCCCGAACAAGTCTTAGTTACCTCGATAATTGTGCTGTTCACACATCACAGTTTCACAAATAAAAATTTCTCAACTGCATCGCACTCTCATTGCGTAACAATTAAAAATAGAAGCTATGAGCATGAAAAATACATCCAATACGGAATAATGTTCCGAATCCACACCGACAGCGGGGAGCTTTGACAGCTACAGGACCATGGAAGTTTAGAAGTTCACAGCACAGAAGGAGGCCATTTGGCATATTGTGTCTGTGCCAGCTCTTTGCTAGAGCAATCCACACAAAGAAGAAAATGAAGTGCTGCATGCTTCTGATTTCTTTACATGCACAGCTGGCAAGCAAGGCTCCCTGTTGACAGCACAATCTTGAAAAATCAACCCTTCTATATCATGTAAAAATAGAATATATTTATCTCTATAATTAAAAGTCTGAGTCCGGTACATGTTCCTAGTTTCACACATTTTAAAGGCATCACAGCTGAAAAATGTCAGGACGTCATATTTTCAATGTCACAAATCTAGACAGCAAAAAATGATGATTAGCTCAAATAACCGCTTTTCCATGAAATTATCAAGTATCCATTGAACTAAATGTGAATGTACAGTGAAGAACAAGCAAATATGAAAATCCCTTCATTTATTTTCAAAGCTGCCATTCACAAACCAACCAAACCAACTAATCAAACAGTTTATGCAAATTCCTTCAGCTGAATTGTTTTGACCCAACCCACTATATAAACTTAAAATATACAATAAGAAGCACACAACAATCATAGCAAAATCATTAAACTTACCCATATATTGGCTCTGAAATCCTTCCAGCTTCTCCGGGCCTACTGCCGTAACTCCAAAACACTCAGAGAAATGGCAAGGACCTGATGTAAGTCAGGGGGGAAGCCCTGTGGAAAATCTGGGGCACCGTCTCCACAGTGTTGTAAATCTGTGTCACACTTTCTGTCAGCGATTCATCTTAACTTTGAGGCTTGAGGCCTGACCTTCGGTGCATCCCATACCGTCAGTTACTTAGCTGGGCTGTGCTCTCCATTTATGATCCTTGGCCAGGGCCTGGGCCTCCAATTGTGAGAAGGCAAAAAACTGTTGGGGGCTGAAGCAGTCGTCTTTGTAAAGGGGCCACTTGGGCATTTGGAATGTTACTCCGGGGGAGGGGGAGGGGGGTGCCTGGCACCACCCCAGGCAGGCCAGCTACTGCTGGCACCTCTTCTGTCTTCGGGAAGGGGAATTCCAGCCATGGCACCACACCACTGAATTCTCACTCCTGCAGCCCTGGCAGCCCGACCACACCAACTCTGGCGGGGTCAGTGGTGGAGTTCCGTGATGTAGCTTTAACAGCTGGGATCGTGCCTCTTGTGTATTTGCCAGGTCAAAGGAGCGTACAAGAAAAGATAGATGAAGATCAGCTGGTCCATCAAGACTGTCCTAATGGGATGGTGTAGCTTTGACACACCCTCACCCCCATCTTCGCCCCTCCCACGCAGCCACACAATTTCCTGGGCAAGGCAATAAAGTAAGAGAATTTTTTTTTTTAGACTTGTTAGTGAAGTCAATGGAAATAAAAATCGGGAGAGATGTAAAACAGGCTGCCGATTCGCTATCACCTGTTTTGCACTATCGCAACAAAGTCAAAATCACCACCTTTGTCACAAATTTCTGAAAGCCATTCCAGGTGATTCAAGAGCCTGGTTACTTGACCAGGAATGTAAAGCATTCAAGCAGCTAGGCAAACATGCAGATCTTTTTATGCCATTGCGAGTGACTGTAAACTGTGGCATGAACATAAGAACATAAGAACATAAGAACATAAGAATTAGGAACAGGAGTAGGCCATCTAGTCCCTCGAGCCTGCTCCGCCATTCAATAAGATCATGGCTGATCTGGTCGTGGACTCAGCTCCACTTACCCGCCCTCTCCCCGTAACCCTTAATTCCCTTATTGCTTAAAAATCTATCTATCTTTGACTTGAAAACATTCAATGAGCTAGCCTCAACTGCATGGAAGTGAGGCCAGGTGCCTCATGCCACTCCATTGATGAGATGGTCAGAGAGCCAGCTGCACTGCTCACAAGCAATGACCCTGGGTCAGTGCAGCCAAACAAAACACAGAAGGGTCAGGACAGGGAAATTAAAGGCTTTATATGTGGGTCACAAGGACAACAACTGATAGACTTTTTGAGGTCCTGTGACAGATTCCAGGATATCACATGAGCTCCACTGATAGGAGATTACTAGTTTTGCAATTTAGATTTAGAAAACATTCAGACAAAATGGCCTGGAAATTGGATCATACCTGAACACCGGTGCGCAGGAGGCAGGGTGCACCCTGCAGGCACCTGTTCACATAGTTCCAGAGACCACGTGAAATTGGTGCTGGCAGCTCATTATAATGATTCAGGCATGCAGCCATCCAAACCCACACTATTCATGGGCTGCACCACTTATAGGCAGCCAGTGCCTCTTAAAGGGGAGGTGCACTGGTTGCAGACACACAGGAAAACTTTCAACATTTGAAAGATGGTTGAAAGAGGTACAGACAGGGCATCCAGGTTACACCTTCCTGTGAGATGCAACACCTGCCCTTTTACCTCCTCCCTTCCCACTGTCCAGGGTCGCAAACACTCCTTCAAGGTGAAACAGCAATTTATTTGTACTTCTTTCAATTTAGTATACTGTATTCACTGCTCACGATGCATTCGCCTCTACATTGGGGAGACCAAATGCAGACTGGGTGATCGCTTTGCAAAACACCTCCGTTCAGTCCGTAAGCGTGACCCCGAGCTTCTGGTTGCCTGGCACTTTAATTCTTTGCTCTATTCCTACTCTGATCTCTCCGTCCTCGGCCTCTTATACTGTTCCAATGAAGCTCAATGTAAGCTCGAGGAACAGCACCTCATCTTCGTTGAGGTTTTTTTACTGCCTCCTCAGCTCAACATCGAATTCAACAATTTCAGACTGTAACCCCTGCCCTTATTTTTTTAAATCATTTGTTCTGTTTTTTCCTCTCTTTCCCATGACAGCTGTTGATGTTTCTTCCATTTACATCCTATCTTTTCTTTCTTAACTTGTCCATTACCATCCCCTTTTGCCTTGCACCATCATCCCTTTTGTCACTTAGAGGGCGAAAATGCCCTGCACCCCGATTGGGGGCGGTAACCATCTGGGACTGGGACTTTCTGCGCCTGACACAGAAATCCCGTCCCGCCTCTGAATTCAGCTAACCGCCCCTCAAAGGAAGTGGAGCTCAATCTTGCGCGCTGCACTTCCTTTGGGGGCAGTTACTGGCGCTACTGGGTCGAGATGTTGAGCATTACGTAGATGCTCTGTGTTGCGCTGTCGTGCTTCAATGCCCCTCCCCCTTCGCTTAAAGTGGAGAGCCGCTGTGCATTCTGCAAGGCCTCTGATGGCCTCCACTATGCCACCAGGACAGCGTGTGACCAGGCCTGCAGCCTAGCACCCAAAATGGAGTGCCAGGCTGCATGATGACAGCCCGTACCTCGCTGGGGCTGACATCGTAGAGTCAGCTGGCATTGACATCCACTTGCGCCATCCTCGCGGTCTGTGGGGGAAAAGGGGCAATAAGGGGTCGGTGGGGGGGCGATGAGGGGTCGGCACGCACGGCGATGATGTCATCGGCAGTTGCACACAAGCCTGGGGTATTAATCACGAGGCTTGGTGCAGCCATGGCAGCACCTCCGCAAACTCCGGGGCAATTTCCGAGCAGGTGGTAGCGCCCCCTCCACTGGGCGAAAAGTCTCCGCCGTGCCTTTAGCGCCCCCCCAGAGGCGTGAATGGGGCTGTAAAAGGGGCAATTTTGCCCCTTAATCTCTTCTGCCTTCCACCTTATCACAGACCTTCCCTTTTATTCTTTCCTCCCCTCCAACCCCCCGTCCTTTCCCTGCCCCTACACTTGTTTAAAAACCTGTTACATTACTAGCTTTTTCCAGTTCAGACGAAGGGTCATCGATCTGAAACATTAACTCTGTTTCTCTCTCCACAGATGCTGCCTGACCCGCTGAATATTTCCAGCATTTTCTGTTTTTATTCCAGTATCTGCAGTATTTTGCTTATGTACTAGGACATCCAGGTTCTCTGATGTCACATTGGAGGCCCTGGTCCAGGTGGTGGAATAGAGGAGGGAGATCCTGTTATGTCCTGAGGGATGGAAAGCTCTCCACTGCCAGTGGGAAAAGGTTCCAGAGGAGGTCAATGGCAGCAGCTTAGCGACCAGGACATGGCTACAATGGCGAAAGAAGCTGAATGTCCTCATCAGAGATATTACGGTAAGGATATTGCTCTCTTATTCTCTGTTCACACTTCCACCATCTCCAACCTCACTACTCACAATACTACCCTCCCTCACTTCCCTTTCTTCCCTGCAATCTCTGCACAACACTTCGGTCCTCATACTCGCACACTCACCACTATTGCAACCTTTACATCCCTACACTACATATGAACTATTCTACCATGGCAGTCATATTCTATAAACACCTCACATGTATGTACTAACATGCTCCCTTCTTTCTTGCATGAGAAGGTCACACACAACTTGTAACAAGAGGCTGCCACCGGAGGAAACCGAACCCACTGGAACACCCTGACCCTTCTGGAAGAAAATGTGCTGGCCATCACGGGCAGGGGGAGATTCATAGCCCTAGTGAGTGGCAATGCTGGAGGACACCTCACATTGGGTTTCTTCACACCTTATCCTTTCTCCCCTTCTCACTTCTATCTCACCCTACACACTCTGCATGACAAACTGCTGTGGCTTTCACCAGCCACTCATCTCTCTCTGCTGTCCCTTCACAATGAAAGCTAAGCTAGAGAAGAGACCTTCATGTGGTGAATCACTGGCCAGGGAAATAGGATGCCACCGGTGGCAGCATGCCAGAGTGCGACATCACAGAGGACTCAGAAGAAGACTTTGAGTGCCCAGGCTACCTATGAAGCCTGACAGGCATATGCCAGCTAATGTTAGGTACAATGGGCAGCCTGCCAGAGAGCTGGTTGACAATGGCTCAGAGCATGGAGGAGTCCAATGTCTCAATACCTACACCCAAGTCCAGCAAATGGAACTCGGACAAAGGGGCTGCAGGACACTGAATGTTCATGCACACAAGAGATATGCAGGATCATGACAAGTTATGCACCAAATAATTTTAGGAATTTGAATGAAAATACTATTAACTTTCCACGAATCAATCACAAAAAACTTATTTCACTGTTTCTGAAGAGATCCTTTGCAAACTCTTTTCTAAATTCTTTCAGTGGAACTGTGCCCCCCTCCCCAACTTCTACATCCCAGCATCTCCTCTTGCACTGGCAAATCCTCTAACTAACTGCGAACAATGCTATGTAACAGTTTCTAGCATAATATAAAGTTAGAAGAAAATAGCTCCATGCATGTACTTTTTAATACTGCTGCCAATGGCAGTCCTGTCTTTGACAGCAGTGTTGTAAGGTAAATGTTGCTGTGTGAGTGGAGAAACTTATAGATATAGTTGTTTTATGTATTGAGGATGACTAGAACATCAGGGGGTTTCTCAAGTTCTCCAGTGTCACTGATGATCCTTGTGTGCAAATCAATGATTTGTCTCCCACTGGTCATTATGTAGAATAGTCTGAGTGGAGTCAGCCAATGACTGCTGCCAATATGTGGTTTTGCAGTTTTCTCAATATCTACTCATAGTTATTTTCAAAGTATACAAACAAACATACAAGCAATGATAGACAGGAAAAGACCCTCTGATACATCCAGCCTATCCAACACAATTGTGATACCTTGTGTATCAGATTATATACACTCTCCATCTCACCCAAAAACCATGTGATCTCCTGGGAGAGGTGAAAACCAGATAAAAACCGAGGCCAATTTGGGAGAAAAAAATCGAGGAAATTCCGCTCCAACCCCACCATGTCAAAACTAGCCCAGGAGATCCCTCTGGCCCTGAATTCCTTGCGCTACCTACCTTTTGTAAGAAATGATCTCTGCCCCAGCCAGAAACAGATCCAGCTTTGGTTGAAGGAGTTTGGTGAATCACTGTCCATCACAGGAGCCAGCAGCCTGTTCCAGAGGTCCACTATTCTCCGAAAAAAGAACCATCTCCTGACATCTAAACTAGATCTGGCCTTAGATAACTTAAAATTGTGACCCCTTGTCCTCTCTAAACTATTTAATTGGACCAAATTGTCAACTCAAACACAATCTATTGCCTTCATCATCTTATAAAGCGTGATCAGATCACCCTTAATTCTATGCTCTAAATTGTAGAGTCCCAGCTCTTTTAGCCTATTTTGATAACTAAGATGCTTTAAACTGAGAATTAGTCTAGTGGTCCACCTCTGCACCCTTTCCAAAGCCTCAATATCACCCACCATATGAGGGAATCAAAACTGGACACAGTATTCCAAGTGAGGCCTGACCAAGGTCTTGTATAAGGACAAACTAATATGACTTGTTTTTTAATCAATTGTCCTATGCATGCACCCCAACACCCTATTCATTCTAGCTATAGCTTCACGGCATTGCTCATGAACCTTTAGAGATCTATGTACTAGTACGCCCAAATCTCTTCCTTCAAGTTCTTTAATGCTTTTTCCTGAAGGATATATGAATGTTGAGCATTCACCCTGCCCACATGTACAATATTGCACTTTTCAAAATTAAATTTTATTTGCCAGTCATGAGCTCAATCCCCCAACACATCAAGAACCCCCTGAAGCAGTAGAGCATCGTCTACAGTCCTAAAACTCACACAGAGATCTTAGTATCATCTGTAAATTTGCAAATTGTGCCCCCAATACCGAGATCTAGATCATTAATAAAAACAGTAAAGAACAATGGTCCCAACACCAATCCCTGCGAGACGCAACTGGTGACCAGTCTCCAAATAAAATCCAAATCCACCTATAACTATTTTCTGCCTACATCCTTCAAGCTAGTTCTAAATTCAGCTCAATATATTACCATTAATACCAGAGGCTTTGGTCTTGTAGAAAAGCCTCTTGTGCAGTACCGTATGAAATACTAGCAACTAGGACAGCACACCATTACAGCCTTCTCGTGTCATGTCCTCTGTCAGTGAGGACATTGCACACAAGCATGTTTTTGTATTGCTTCTTCTGCACCTGCCACCTCTACCCCACCCTCCCCCTCTCTCCCCTCAAAGGAGCACATGCCAATTTTTATCTCACAGAAGCACACTTGTTTCACAAGCCACTGCCTGGCATCTGAATGATGTGACTAGTCCAAATGATGTTTGAATTTGTTGAGAATCACTGATGATAGATATACGGGTTATATTGTGCAGTCCCTTATTGCAAGTGATGTATATGGAATTTGGCAAGTTCCTTCACAAAGCACCTGTAGCATGTCCATACCTCACAGATGAACAAAAAGCTGGAAATATTTTTGCATTATAGACATTCAATTTGGTCTTCCAGGATAATGTTATGCAGATTTCACACGTGTTCCTGTAAATACCCATATATTGAAATTGCATCCTTAATATATGCTTGTACTTGATCAATGCATGGATCATTAGAGAGAACACTGCTCAAATAGGCTACCTGAGTCACAGTGGTTGGCCTCATACAATAAGAACTAAGGATGGAATATAAGGTGCCAGCGGCTACTTGGCCTCTATTTTCTCCAGCTAATGGTGAGGCCATTAGCTCTTTGCTACTGCTGAGGTTCGGTAAGTGATCAGCTGGATGTCTTCCTTGATGTACGCCTTCCGTTCACTTTGATGCAGCAATATAGGGATGTCGTCAGCAGTGAAAATGTATCTCCTTTGCTCCTCTCTTATTCTATTTTCTCTCCTCTTTACTATCTGCTGTGAAATTTGCATGAGCCATTTTTCTTTTTCTTTCCATCAAGGCAAAGCAAGAAAACACTTCAGAGGCAGGGCTATCTCAGCGTCCAAGGCACAACTCAAAGGCCTCTATTAAAACTACAATGTCGATTGTTCAAACAGCTGGCTTTCACTTGCATTATGGATGCTCAGATAATCCTATCACTACAATGGTCTCTTGCATTTTGTCACTGGAGAATTTCCACTGAATATTACACACATGTTACATAAGAGACATAAGAACATAAGAAATAGGAGCAAGATTAGACCAAACGGCCACTCAAGCCTGCTTCGCTATTTAATAAGATCATGGCTGAACTTCTACAATAGCTCTACCTTCCCATACTATCTCCATATCCCTTGATCCTGTAGTACCTAAAAATCTATTGATCTCAGTCTAGAATATATTCAATGACTGAGCATACACAGCCTTCTGCTGCAGAGAATTCCAAACATTCACAATACTCTTGAGTGAAGAAATGTCTCCTCATCTCAGTCCTAAATGGCCAACCCTTATCCTGAGAGAATGACCCCCAGTTCTGGACTCTCCAGCCAGCAGAAACAGCCTCTCAGTATCTACTCTGTCAAGCCCTCTAACAATTTTATACATTTCAATGCGATCTCCTCTCATTCTTCTAAACTCCAGAGACTATAGGCCCATTCTACTTGATAGGACAGCCCTCTCATCCTAGGAATCAATCAAGTGAAACTTCATTGCACATCCTCTAAGGCAAGGTATGGAGACCAAAAATGTACATTATACTCCAGGTGGGATCTCACCAAAGCCCTACATAATTGCTTACTATTATACTCCAACCCCCTTCATCATCATCATCATCATAAGCAGTCCCACAAAATCGAGGAAGACTTGCTTCCACTCTAAAAGTGAGTTCTTAGTCCAATACGGGAATTACAGTCTCTGTCACAGGTGGGACAGACTGTCATTGAGGGAAGGTAGATGAGACTGATTTGCCGCATGCTCCTTCCGCTGCCTGCGCTTGGTTTCTGCATGCTCTTGGAGATGAGACTTGAGGTGCTCAGCGCCCTCCCGGATGCACTTCCTCCACTTAGGGTGGTCTTTGGCCAGGGACTCCCAGGTGTAGGTAGGGATGTTGCATTTTATCAAGGAGACTTTGAGGTTGTCCTTGAAACATTTCCACTGCCCACCTTGGGCCTGCTTGCTGTGTAAGAGTTCCGAGTAGAGCAATTGGTTTGGGAGTCTTGTGTCAGGCATTCGAACAATGTGGCCCGGCCAACGGAGCTGGTCGAGTGTGGTCAGTGCTTCGATGCTGGGGATGTTGGCCTGATCAAGGACACAAACTGTTCTGTATCTGTAAAGCATGCACTCCCATATTCCGCCACCAGGGAGCTCGTCCCCTGAAGTCCCAAGGGATCCCAGCATCCCTTGGGAGCACTGTATATAAGCCGGCCCTGAAGGCCTGTTCCTCACTCTGGAGTGTCTTATTAAAGACTGAGGTCATTATTAATTTAACCTCCCTGTGTGCAGCCTCATCTGTGTTCGGAACATAATAACTGGCGACGAGAATACAAATTCAATGCAAAGATGTAGCAAACTGTGTGCATCCTGGAGAAGTTTTCGAAGGGTGAGGACTGGGAAGCCTATGTCGAACGGCTAGACCAGTACTTTGTAGCCAACGAGCTGGACGGAGAAGGAAGCGCTGCAAAAAGGAGAGCGGTCCTCCTCAGCCTGCGGGGCACCGACCTACAGCCTCATGAATAATCTTCTGGCTCCAGTGAAACCCACAGATAAGTCGTATGAGGAGCTGTGTACACTGGTTCAGGAGCATCTTAACCCGAGGGAGAGTGTGCTGATGGCGAGGTATCGGTTCTACACGTGCCAGCAATCTGAAGGTCAGGAAGTGGCGAGCTACGTCGCCGAGCTAAGGCGACTTGCAGGACAATGTGAGTTTGATGGCTACCTGGAGCAAATGCTCAGAGACTTTTTTGTACTGGGCATTGGCCACGAGACCATTCTACGAAAACTTTTGACTGCAGAGACAACGACCCTCAGTAAGGCCATTGTGATAGCACAGGCTTTTATGTCCACAAGTGACAACACCAAACAAATCTCTCAGCACAAGTGCTAGCAATGTTCATAAATTAACTGGAACTGTGTTTGCGAGCAGAAATGTACAGGGCAGAACCCACGAGTCTGCAACTGCCAGCAGGCCTCAGGTGACCCAGATGACTCATAGTCCCCAACAAATGATGAATGCAAGGCAATTCATACCTTGTTGGCGTTGTGGAGGCTTCCATTCAGCCTATTCATGTCACTTCAAAGGGTATGTTTGCAAGAGCTGTGGAACAATAGGGCACCTCCAACAAGCTTGCAAATGAGCTGCAAGCTCTGCAAAACCTGCTAACCACCACGTGGCAGAGGAAGATCGATCCATGGTGGATCAAAACAATTTCGAGCCTCAGAGAGAGGAGGTAGATGCTGAAGTACACGGGGTGCACACATTTTCGATGAAATGTCCACCTATAATGCTAAACGTAAACTTGAATGGCTTACCCATAGCCATGGAACTGGACACTGGTGCTAGCCAATCCATCATGAATAAAAAGATGTTTGAGAGACTGTGGTGCAACAATGCATTCAGACCAGCCCTGAGCTCCATCCACACGAAACTGAGAATGTACACCAAAGAACTTATCACTGTACTGGGCAGCGCCATAGTCAAGGTCACCTACGAGGGCACGGTGCATGAACTGCAACTCTGAATTGTCCCGGGCAATGGCCCCACACTGCTTGGAAGGAGCTGGCTGGGCAAAATCCACTGGAACTGGGATGACATCCGAGCGCTATCACATGTCGATGAGGCCTAATGTACCAGGTTCTTAACAAATTTCCGTCCCTTTTTGAGCCAGGCATTGGAAACTTTTCTGGGGCGAAGGTGCGGATCCACTTGGTCCCAGAGGCACGACCCATTCACCACAAGGCACGAGCGGTACCTCACATGATGACGGAGAGAGTGGAAATCGAGCTGGACAGGCTGCAACGCGAGGGCATCATCTCCCCAGTGGAATTCAGCGAGTGGGCCAGCCCGATTGTTCCAGTACTCAAAAGTGATTTGCGGCAATTATAAAGTAACTATTAATCGTTTCTCGCTACAGGACAAATACCCGCTACCTAAGGCAGACGACCTATTTGCGACGCTGGCAGGAGGCAAGATGTTCACCAAGCTCGACCTGACTTCGGCCTACATGATGCAGGAGCTGGAGGAGTCGTCGAAGGTCTTCACCTGCATCAACACGCACAAGGGGCTGTTCATTTACAACAGATGCCAGTTTAGAATTCGATCGGCTGCAGCGATCTTCGAGAGAAACATAGAGAGCCTACTCAAGTCGGTACCACACATGATGGTCTTTCAGGATGACATATTGGTCATTGGTCAGGACACTGCCGAGCCCCTCCAAAACCTGGAGGAGGTCCTCCAGCGACTGGATCACGTAGGTCTGCGCCTGAAGAGGTCGCAATGCGTCTTCATGGCAACAGAAGTGGAGTTTTTGGGGAGAAAGATCGCTGCGGACGGCATTCGGCCCACAGACGCCAAGACAGAGGCTATCAGGAACGCACCCAGGCCACAGAACGTCACGGAGCTGCAGTCGTTCCTGGGACTCCTCAACAATTTTGGTAACTTCCTACCATGGTTAAACACCCTTTTAGAGCCCCTACATGAGTTATTGCGCAAAGTTGAGAATTGGGTATGGGGAAAAAAACCAAGTAATTGCTTTTGAGAAGCCAGAAACATTTTATGCTCCAACAAGCTGCTTGTATTGTATAACCCGTGTAAAAGACTTGTGCTAGCATGTAACGCGTCGTTGTACAGAGTCGGGTGTGTATTACAACAAGCTAATGTTGCTGGGAAGTTGCAACCTGTTGCCTATGCTTCCAGGAGCTTATCTAAGGCCGAGAGGGCCTACAGATTGATTGAGAAAGTGACATTAGCGTGTGTGTTCGGGGTAAAGAAAATGCATCAGTACCTGTTTGGCCTCAAATTTGAGCTGGAAACTGATCACAAGCCCCTCACATCCCTGTTCGCTGAAAATAAGGGGATAAATACTAATGCCTCAGCCCGCAGACAAAGGTGGCACTCGCGCTATCAGTGTATAACTATACCGTCCACCACAGGCCAGACACCGAGAACTGTGCGGATGCTCTCAGTCGGCTATCATTGCCCACCACGGGGGTGGAAATGGCGCAGCCTGCAAACTTGTTGATGGTGGCGCAGCTCGCAGACTTGTTGATGGTCATGGATGCAGTTGAAAATGATAAATCACCTGTCATGGCCCGCCAGATTGGGACTTGGACCAGCCAAGATCCTCTGCTGTCCCTAGTAAAATACTGTATACTTCATGGGAGCTGGGCCAGCATTCCCGTTGAAATGCAAGAGCCAATCAAGCTGTTCCAGCGGTGAAAGGACGAGCTGTCCATTCAGGCAGACTGCCTGTTGTGGGGTAATGGCGTAGTGCTGCCAAAAAAGGGCAGGGAGACGTTCATCTCAGATCTCCACAGCACACACCCGGGTATAGTAATGATGAAAGTGATAGCCAGATCCTACGTGTGGTGGCCCGGTATCGACTCTGACTTAGAGTCCTGTGTACGGCAATGCAGCTTGTGTGCTCAGTTGAGCAACGCGCCCAGAGAGGCACCACTAAGTTTGTGGTTCTGGCCCTCCAGACCATGGTCGAGGATCCATGTCGACTATGCGGGCCCGTTTCTCGGTAAAATGTTCCTGGTGGTGGCGGATGCTTTTTCAAAATGGATTGAATGTGAAATAATGTCGGGAAGCACTGCCACCGCCACCATTGAAAGCCTGAGGGCCATGTTTGCCACCCACAGCCTGCCTGACATACTGGTCAGTGACAACGGGCCATGTTTCACCAGTGTCGAATTTAAAGAATTCATGACCCGCAATGGGATCAAACTTGTCACCTCGGCCCCGTTTAAACCAGCCTCCCATTGGAGGGCTTAGGGGCCGCCTTATATACAGTACTCCCAAGGGATGCTGGGATCCCTTGGGACTTCAGGGGATGAGCTCCCTGGTGGCAGAACATGGGAGTGCAGGCAGTATAAACCATCAAAGAGAGCCTTCAACGAGTCAAAGAAGGCTCACTCCAAACCCGCCTGTCTCGAGTACTGCTCAGCTACCGCACGAGACCCCACTCGCTCACAGGGGTGCTCCCAGCTGAGCTACTCATGAAAAAGTCACTTAAAACCAGACTCTCGCTGGTTCACCCCAACCTGCATGATCAGGTAGAGAGCAGGCGGCAGCAACAAAATGTAAACGATGGTCGCGCCACTGTGTCACGGGAAATTGATCTGAATGACCCTGTGTATGTGCTAAACTATGGACATGGTCCCAAGTGGATCGCGGGCACGGTGATAGCTAAAGCAGGGAGTAGGGTGGTTGTAGTCAAACTAGACAATGGACAAATTTGCAGAAAGCACCTGGACCAAACGAGGCTGCAGTTCACAGACTGCCCTGAACAATCCACAGCAGACACCACCTTTCTCGAGCCCACAACACACACCCAAAGGATCAACGACACCATGCCGGATCAGGAAATCGAACCCATCACGCCCAACAGCCCAGCAAGGCCAGGCTCACCCAGCAGTCCTGCAGGGCCAACAACACGCCAGCCCAGCGAGGGCACAGCCAACACACCAGAACAGACATTTGTACCGAGGCAGTCCACCAGAGAAAGAAAGGCTCCTGACCGCCTCACCTTGTAAATAGTTTTCACTTTGACTTTGAGGTGGGAGTGATGTTGTGTATCTATAAAGCATGCACTCCCATGTTCCGCCACCAGGGAGCTCATCCCCTGAAGTCCCAAGGGATCCCAGCATCCCTTAGGAGTACTGTATATAAGGCGGCCCCTAAGGCCTGTTCCTCACTCTGGAGTGTCTTATTAAAGACTGAGGTCACTGTTACTTTAACCTCCCTGTGTGCAGCCTCACCTGTGTTAGGAACACAATGCTAACGTTGGTGCGTCTATGCTCCCAGGGGATTTGCAGGATCTTGCGGAGACATCGTTGGTGGTATTTCTCCAGTGATTTGAGGTGTCTACTGTATATGGTCCACGTCTTTGAGCCATACAGGAGGGTGGGTATCACTACAGTCCTGTAGACCATGAGCTTGGTGGCAGTTTTGAGGGCCTGATTTTCGAACACTCTTTTCCTCAGGTGGCCGAAGGCTGCGCTGGCGCTCTGGAGGCGGTGTTGAACCTCGTTGTCGATGTCTGTCCTTGCTGATAATAGGCTCCCGAGGGATGGAAAGTGGTCCACGTTGTCCAGAGCCGTGCCGTGGATCTTGATGACTGGGGGCGCAGTGCTGTGTGGTGGAGTCAGGTTGGTGGAGGACCTTTGTCTTATGGATGTTTAGTGTAAGGCCCATGCTTTCGTACGCCTCAGTGAAGATGTTGACTTTGACTTGGAGTTC
This sequence comes from Pristiophorus japonicus, assembly GCF_044704955.1. NCBI lineage: Eukaryota > Metazoa > Chordata > Chondrichthyes > Pristiophoridae > Pristiophorus > Pristiophorus japonicus. The sequence continues at coordinate 292,467,041 of NC_091979.1, forward strand.
AGTCTCTGAATGTGTGCAGACGCAAGCGTCGTCTGCGTACTGTAGTTTGACGACAGAGGATGGGATGGTCTTGGATCTAGCCTGGAGACGATGAAAGTTGAACTGATTCCCACTGGTTCTGTAGTTTAGTTCCACTCCAGCGGGGAGCTTGTTGACTGTGAGGTGGAGCATTGCAGCGAGGAAGATTGAGAAGAGGGTTGGCACGATGACGCAGCCCTGCCTGACCCCCGGTCCAGATGTTGACTAGGTTTGTGATGGATCCGTTGGTCAGGATCACAGCTTGCATGTTGCCGTGGAGCAGGTGGAGGATGGTGACAAATATTTGGGGGCAACCGAAATGGAGGAGGACGCTCCATAGTTCCTCGTGGTTGACAGTGTCAAAGGCCTTTGTAAGGTCAAAGAAGGCCATGTACAAGGGTTGGTGCTGTTCCCTGCATTTCTCTTGCAGTTGTCGCGCCATAAAAATCATGTCCATTGTACCCCGTAGTGGACAAAATCCACAATGTGACTCCGGGAGGAGCTTCTCAGCCACAGGGAGAAGACATAGAAACATAGAAACATAGAAAATAGGTGCAGGAGTAGGCCATTCGGCCCTTCTAGCCTGCACCGCCATTCAATGAGTTCATGGCTGAACATTCAACTTCAGTACCCCATTCCTGCTTTCTCGCCATACCCTTTGATCCCCCTAGTAGTAAGGACCTCATCTAACTCCTTTTTGAATATATTTAGTGAATTGGCCTCAACAACTTTCTGTGGTAGAGAATTCCACAGGTTCACCACTCTCTGGGTGAAGAAGTTCCTCCGCATCTCGGTCCTAAATGGCTTACCCCTTATCCTTAGACTGTGACCTCTGGTTCTGGACTTCCCCAACATTGGGAACATTCTTCCTGCATCTAACCTGTCTAACCCCGTCAGAATTTTAAATGTTTCTATGAGGTCCCCTCTCATTCTTCTGAACTCCAGTGAATACAAGCCCAGTTGATCCAGTCTTTCTTGATAGGTCAGTCCCGCCATCCCGGGAATCAGTCTGGTGAACCTTCGCTGCACTCCCTCAATAGCAAGAATGTCCTTCCTCAGGTTAGGAGACCAAAACTGTACACAATACTCCAGGTGTGGCCTCACCAATGCCCTGTACAACTGTAGCAACACCTCCCTGCCCCTGTACTCAAATCCCCTTGCTATGAAGGCCAACATGCCATTTGCTTTCTTAACCGCCTGCTGCACCTGCATGCCAACCTTCAATGACTGATGTACCACGACACCCAGGTCTCTTTGCACCTCCCCTTTTCCTAATCTGTCACCATTCAGATAATAGTCTGTCTCTCTGTTTTTACCACCAAAGTGGATAACCTCACATTTATCCACATTATACTTCATCTGCCATGCATTTGCCCACTCACCTAACCTATCCAAGTCGCTCTGCAGCCTCACAGCATCCTCCTCGCAGCTCACACTGCCACCCAACTTAGTGTCATCCGCAAATTTGGAGATACTACATTTAATCCCCTCATCTAAATCATTAATGTACAGTGTAAACAGCTGGGGCCCCAGCACAGAACCTTGCGGTACCCCACTAGTCACTGCCTGCCATTCTGAAAAGTACCCATTTACTCCTACTCTTTGCTTCCTGTCTGACAACCAGTTCTCAATCCATGTCAGCACACTACCCGCAATCCCATGTGCTCTAACTTTGCACATCAATCTCTTGTGTGGGACCTTGTCGAACGCCTTCTGAAAGTCCAAATATACCACATCAACTGGTTCTCCCTTGTCCACTCTACTGGAAACATCCTCAAAAAATTCCAGAAGATTTGTCAAGCATGATTTCCCCTTCACAAATCCATGCTGACTTGGACCTATCATGTCACCTCTTTCCAAATGCACTGCTATGACATCCTTAATAATTGATTCCATCATTTTACCCACTACCGATGTCAGGCTGACCGGTCTATAATTCCCTGTTTTCTCTCTCCCTCCTTTTTTAAAAAGTGGGGTTACATTGGCTACCCTCCACTCGATAGGAACTGATCCAGAGTCAATGGAATGTTGGAAAATGACTGTCAATGCATCCACTATTTCCAAGGCCACCTCCTTAAGTACTCTGGGATGCAGTCCATCAGGCCCTGGGAATTTATCAGCCTTCAGTCCCATCAATTTCCCCAACACAATTTCCCGGCTAATAAGGATTTCCCTCAGTTCCTCCTCCTTACTAGACCCCCCGACCCCTTTTATAACCGGAAGATTGTTTGTGTCCTCCTTCGTGAATACCGAACCAAAGTACTTGTTCAATTGGTCTGCCATTTCTTTGTTCCCCGTTATGACTTCCCCTGATTCTGACTGCAGGGGACCTTGTCTTTACTAACCTTTTTCTCTTTACATATCTATAGAAAGTTTTGCAATCCGTCTTAATGTTCCCTGCAAGCTTCTTCTCATACTCCATTTTCCCTGCCCTAATCAAACCCTTTGTCCTCCTCTGCTGAGTTCTAAATTTCTCCCAGTCCCCAGGTTCGCTGCTATTTCTGGCCAATTTGTATGCCACTTCCTTGACTTTAATACTATCCCTGATTTCCCTTGATAGCCACGGTTGAGCCACCTTCCCTTTTTTATTTTTATGCCAGACAGGAATGTACAATTGTTGTACTTCATCCATGCGGTCTCTAAATGTCTGCCATTGCCCATCCACAGTCAACCCCTTAAGTATCATTCGCCAATCCATCCCAGCCAATTCACGCCTCATACCTTCAAAGTTAGCCTTCTTTAAGTTCTGGACCATGGTCTCTGAATTAACTGTTTCATTCTCCATCCTAATGCAGAATTCCACCATATTATGGTCACTCTTCCCCAAGGGGCCTCACACAACGAGATTGCTAATTAATCCTCTCTCATTACATAACACCCAGTCTAAGATGGCCTCCCCCCTAGTTGGTTCCTCGACATATTGGTCTAAAAAACCATTCCTTATGCACTCCAGGAAATCCTCCTCCACCGTATTGCTTCCAGTTTGGTTAGCCCAATCTATGTGCATATTAAAGTCACCCATTATAACTGCTGCACCTTTATTGCATGCATCCCTAATTTCCTGTTTGATGCTCTCCCGAACATCACTACTACTGTTTGGAGGTCTGTACACAACTCCCACTAACGTTTTTTGCCCTTTGGTGTTCTGTAGCTCTACCCATATAGATTCCACATCATCCAAGCTAATGTCTTTCCTAACTATTGCCTTAATCTCCTCCTTAACCAGCAATGCTACCCCACCTCCTTTTCCTTTCATTCTATCCTTCCTGAATGTTGAATACCCCTGGATGTTGAGTTCCCAGCCCTGATCATCCTGGAGCCACGTCTCCGTAATCCCAATCACATCATATTTGTTAACATCTATTTGCACAGTTAATTCATCCACCTTATTGCGGATACTCCTTGCATTAAGACACAAAGCCTTTAGGCTTGTTTTTTTAACACCCTCTGTCCTTTTAGAATTTTGCTGTACAATGGTCCTTTTTGTTCTTTGCCTTGGATTGCTCTGCCCTCCACTTTTCCTCATCTCCTTTCTGTCTTTTGCTTTTGCCTCCTTTTTGTTTCCCTCTATCTCCCTGCATTGGTTCCCATCCCCCTGCCATATTAGTTTAACTCCTCCACAACAGCACTAGCAAACACTCTCCCGAGGACATTGGTTCCAATTCTGCCCAGGTGCAGACCGTCCGGATTGTACTGGTCCCACCTCCCCCAGAACCGGTTCCAATGCCCCAGGAATTTGAATCCCTCCCTGCTGCACCATTGCTCAAGCCACGTATTCATCTGAGCTATCCTGCGATTCCTACTCCGACTAGCACGTGGCACTGGTAGCAATCCCGAGATTACTACTTTTGAGGTCCTACTTTTTAATTTAGCTCCTAGCTCCTTAAATTCATTTCGTAGGACCTCATCCCTTTTTTTACTTATGTCGTTGGTACCAACGTGCACCACGACAACTGGCTGTTCTCCCTCCCTTTTTAGAATGTCCTGCACCCGCTCCGAGACATCCTTGACCCTTGCACCAGGGAGGCAACATACCATCCTGGAGTCTCGGTTACGGCCGCAGAAATGCCTATCTATTCCCCTTACAATTGAATCCCCTATCACTATCGCTCGCCCACTCTTTTTCCTGCCCTCCTGTGCAACAGAGCCAGCCACGGTGCCATGAACTTGGCTGCTGCTGCCCTCTCCTGATGAGTCATCCCCCTCAACAGTACTCAAAGCAGTGTATCTGTTTTGCAGTGGGATGACCACAGGGGACCCCTGCACTACCTTCCTTGCACTACTCTTCCTGCTGGTCTTCCATTCCCTCGCTGGCTGTGGACCCTTCTCCTGCGGTAAGACCAACTCGCTCCACGTGCTACTCACGTCATTCTCAGCATCGTGGGTGCTCCAGAGTGAATCCACCCTCAGCTCCAACTCCGCAACGCGGACCGTCAGGAGCCGGAGGTGGATACACTTCCCGCACATGTAGTCGTCAGGGACACTGGTGTTGTCCCCGAGTTCCCACATGGTACAGGAGGAGCATATCACGTGACCGAGCTGTCCTGCCATGACTTAACCCTTAGATACACTTAAATTGGCAACAACAATGTTAAAAGTTACTGACTAATAAAGAAAAAGAAAAACTACTCACCAATCAGCAGCCAATCACTTACCACGTTGGCTGTGACGTCACCTTTTGATTTCTTTCTGCTAGACGGTTGAGGAAAATTCTAGCGATGACCTTCCCGGTGGCTGATAACAGGGAGATTCCCCTGTAGTTGCCGCAGTCGGACTTGTCTCCTTTTTTAAAGATGGTCACAATTACTGCATCTCTGAGATCTCCCGACATGCTCTCCTCCTTCCAGATGAGAGAGGTGAGGTCATGCATTCGTGCCAATAATGCCTCTACACTATACTTTTGTGCCTCAGCGGGGATTCCATCCACTCCTGTTTCCTTGTTATTCTTGAGCTGGCAGATGGCCTTTTCTGCTTCGTGCAGGGTTGGTGTTTGCTGAGATGGTGGCAGGCAGCATGCTGCGGGATGGAGTCGAGGACACTCAAGTCAAAGGCAGAGTCTTGGTTAAGGAGATCTTCGAAGTGCTCCTTCCAGCCGGTCCTAACTGCCTCGGTGTCCTTGATGAGTGTCTCCCCATTCTTGGCCAACAGTGGGGTGGGCCCTTGGGTGCTTGGGCCGTAGGTGGACTTGACTGCGGTGAAGAATCCTCGCACATCATGGCTGTCGGCCAGCTGCTGAATCTCCTGTGCTTTCTCCACCCACCATCTATTCTTTAGGTCACGGGTTTTTTGTTGGACCTCGGCCTTAAGCCATCTGTAATGCTGTTTTGCTGCTCCCGAGTTGGGTTGTTGTTTTAAATTCAGAAATGCCCTGTGTTTGCGATTTATTAGCTCTTCGATCTTCTGGTCATTCTCATCAAACCAGTTCTGGTGTTTCCTGGTTGAGTGACCGAGCGTCTCTTCACTGATTATGGTGGCCTGGAGGGCAGACCAAGTGCTGTGGGCATGTTGCGTCTCAGGGTCATCAAGGATCATCAGGTTAACAGTGAGGCGCTGTTTGTACAGGGCTCTCTTAGCTGGGTCTTTGAGTGCCCTGGCATTGATTTTTTTACAGCACTGCTTCTGTTGCCGTCACCGCTTTGGGGCTATGTTGATGTTAATGATGGAAAGGATTAGGCGGTGGTCCGTCCAGCAGTCATCAGCTCCTGTCATGGCGAGGGTGATATGCACACATCCTTGCGATCCCTGGCTCGGACGAGACATAGTCGAGCAGGTGCCAGTGTTTGGAGCGAGGGTGTTGCCACGATGTCTTGTATTTGTTCCTCTGGCGGAACAAGGTGTTAGTGATGACAAGGTCATGCTCTAGGTGTTGTATATGTAGACTATGGATGTACTCTCTGTGTAGTCACTGTGTGATTGCATAAGATGGAGACTTGTTTACCTGATTTACTTTCAACAAGGTTTACGCTGTGTATATACATGCTGGCACCACTAGAAACCGGGGGTTTCCTGCCCTGGTGGCAGGGCCCAGTATAAAAGGCTGCACACCATGCTTGTGCCTCACTCTGGAGTTTGGAATAAAGAACCAAGATCACTACAGTTTGAGTACAACACATTGCCTTGTGGAGTCATTCATAAGCACATCCCGGATATACTAGGCATTTGTCAGGAGCAGGGAACCGCTGGAATTGGTTTTCCCTACTCCCTCTCTGCCGATCACGCCTCCCCAGAGGTCTGTGTTATTGCCGACTCTGGCGTTGAAGTTACCGAGGAGGATCAGTATGTCATCCGTAGGGATGCGGGACAGGGATTTTTCGAGGCTGGAGTATAAACCCTCTTTAGTCTCATCTGTCGCATCGAGTGTTGGGCATACGCACTGATGACTGTGGCGCACTGGTTTCGGAATAGGGTGAGTCGGAGAGTCATGGGGCTAGATTTTCCATTATTTTTGCATGCATAACGTCTACTTAACGTCCATTTTACCACTGAAATGAGGTATAACGACCAAATATCGCCAATTTAATAGAAAATAGAAACTGACGCCCATTTTTCGTACACTTATCACCGAGCGTTACTTTCGCAATGTACATAACGGCAGGAAAAAAATAATACCGCCCGCCCACTTTTTTGGGGCGGAATCATCAGAATGGGCGAAACCAACACCCATAATATCACCCCGCATTACTTTCCACACGGAATTAATGCCGAGATTCAATAATACCCACCGCCCACTTTTTTTTGTCGTAAAGAGCACATTTGACGAAACTAATGCCCAGGAGATCGCCCACCGTAACTTTCACCACCTCGACACATCGCACCCACAATATCACTCACCCAAAACACCGCTCAGAAAAAGTGGAACTGTTCTGAACGAATCACAGCGGTGTGGCTACCATTTATCAAAACACAGGTCGCTTCATTGAAAAGGCTGCTTCAACTTCGGGGTAGTTTGGATTGACTCTGGAGTTCTTCTCAGGTGAAGTGACCGTCTCAACAGACATCTTTTCAGACTCTGGACGATTGGGGTCTACTATAGGTGTATTTCAGTGTGGAAATTATTGCTTCTGATCAATCGCTATTATACTTTCATTGGAATGGGGCCAGCCATTTCTCAGCCTGCATCGATTAATACGCAGATGCTGCAGAGTGCAAATGACTCATGTGCCCAATCTAAGACATGCCAGAATGAGGAGGAGGTCCAGACCATACACACCCCGCACGTACAGGGAGAAGAGGTCTTACCTCGACGTGTCCGAGTACACCTGCCTTCGGAGACTGTGCTTCCATAAGGTGGTGATCACTGAAATATGCGAGCTCATCAGGCCAGATATGCAGCTTGCCATCAGACATCACTGTCGGTCGAGCTCAAGGTTACCGCAGCACGGTCTTTCTACGCGTCCGGTTCCTTTCGGGCCTCGTGGTCGAGATTTCCCCTCTGTCTCACCATGCCACACATCGCTGCATTAGATAGGTCACGGAGGCCCTGTACGCTTGTAGGATGGATATTGTCAGCTTCCCCATGACCATGGAGGCTCAGACTGACAGGGCTGGAGCATTCTACCGCATTGCTATGTTCCCCAGGGTGCAGGGAGCAATACAGTGTACTCACATCGCCATGCAGGCACCTGCTCAGGACCCAAAACTAGTTATCGACCACAACCAGATAATAATGGCAGTGCATGCCAAATGTCCGGGCAGCTTCGATGAGGCTCACATTCTGCGTGACATGTTTAAGAGTCAGCCACAAGGACAATGTTGGATGCTTGGTGACAACCAATATGGCCTAGCCACCTGGCCGATGATCCCCCTGCGTGACACCCACATAGAGGCCGAGAAGCGATACAACCAGAGCCACAGAGACACACGCAATGTGGTCCAGAAAACAATAACTGTGCTTAAGCAGCATTTTAGATGCATGGAGCACTCAGGAGGGGAGCTACAATACAACCCTGATCAGGTAGCTCAATTCATGGTCGTGTGCTCCATGCTGCACAACCTGGCTATCAGGAGGTGACAAGAATTGCCAGAAGGGACTGGTGCTCCACCTCAGGAGAGAGAGGAAGAGGAGGACGAGGGGCTGGACGCTGAGCTAGGGCCAGACAATCAGGCTGACTATGCAACAATGCCCAAGCCCCCCTCCAGACCGCAGGAAAGGGCCCATGGTGGCTACATAGCTGCAAGACTCTTACGTCAGGAGCTCATAAATGAACGATTTGCCTGAAAGAACGTTGCTGTGATTGACAACGCTGACACACTGCTGGTTGTGTGCAGCTCAGACATCAATGGTTGGCATCACCTTGGTGCCAGTTAAAGTTTAAATTGATTCAAGTTAAGTTTTATTTAACCCTCTCATGTTAAGGAATCACCAGTGTGTAACGGTCCAGCTATGTGAGACAATGCGCAACAATGTTATGTTGAATAAAAAACATTTTATATGACCATTGGTCTGAAATCATAAGTATCACGGGCAAAAACACCCCACCCACATCCCCATCCCACTTTTTCCACCATTGACATCAATCAAATCGTCAACATGTCCAGCAACACAGAATACAAATGCAAAGCAGGAGGGTGGCTCCCTCCCCCCCACATTGCAACAAATTGCATACACCGAGATGAAGATATAACACAGCCATCACCTGCGGACATGCATCTCACTTTCCTTCTCCCCTCCCCTTCTCCCCACCTCTACCCCTTCCCCTCCTCGCTCCATGCCGCCTGGCCGAAGAGCTCCTAAGGCGGTGCCTCATTGCGGGGGATGAAGGCAGAGGCGGTGGTTGCACGGGTACGGGAATGGGGATGCCGAGGGGGAAACATTCTCTGATCCAGAAGTAGGATCTTGGTCCTGCCTCTCTTGTGTCATTGGCACTGGTGGCACGGAACCTAGGGGTGGAGTGCCGTGCTCCGGGACCACTGGGAGGCCTGTGCCAGCAGTGTTCCTGGCTATTGCTTCCAGGGCCTTCGCCATCCGCGGAATGTACTCAGTCATGGTGGCCAGCTGTCGGGATATGCCCCCCAATACATCGAGGATCTGGTCACCAATGTCTACAGTCCTCCTGGACAACTGTACCATCTCTCTGCTCTCATGTGGCACTCATGGACCAGACCTGCCGCGTCCCCGAAACCTCCGCGGGGTCGGCGGTGTCCTGGAGACAAATGGTGTGCCCTGTGGCAAGGTGCTTGGGCCCGGTACCTCCAGAGTGGAGGCGGGAATGACCGGAGGAGCACTAGATGGCCTTGGGGCGGAATGCCTTCTGGAGCCTGGCAATGCAGGTTCCTCGAAGTCCGCGCTCTCATCCATAGAGAACAGACCCAGCAGATTGATGGGCGAGAATCGGAGCTCCTCAGCACCAGATGTTGGAACGTCCGGCGAGTCTGGCCCCGCGCCCCCACCTTCTGGCCTCTGTGGCCTTGCCTAGGGACGTTCTGCTGGCTGAGCTACAAAACACAAATGAGGATATTAGAGGAGGAAATGGTGCTACGGTCACAAGGTGAGTCCAGCGCTACACACAGCATATGCACGACAAAAGCATCACAGCTATCAAAATCATCACAGACATCACATTTCATGAGCATCAACACATTCTGCATTGCAATGATTTTCATTAGGCCGGCATTATTTATAGGATAATTTTAGAAATCATCTATCATATATTATTGTTCAGATATGAGTGGGTGTGACTTTACATCACGCAGTGGTGTATACTTTACTCATGTGGCATCACTTCAGGGTTTCCAGCTGCTTGCGTGGCCATCCGGGTGTGCTTCCCCATGAGTGTGAGCACTCGCTCCTCCATGTCAGTGATGTCGATGATGACTGGTGGCCCCCCACCTGTTTGCCTCTGCACGGACCTCATCATCGATAGCTTCTTCTATAAAAGGTAACAGGACAACATGGCATGAGATCATTGCGTGATATTATTGATAGGTGCTGTCACAGAGACTGATACAATACACAACCGACAGATGTAATCATGATTATTATGATAATTATCATTCTTCACCTAAAGACATACACCATGACCGCAGACTTTGACTACAATATTGTCAGAAAAAGTGAAAGACCTCACATCTGCTGATAGTCACTCATGATTCTTACAAATCAAATTATATAAATACATAAGTACATGTAAATAAATGCTATACTTACTCTTGCGGATCCGACAAGGTCGTTCCATCGTTTACGGCATTGGTTGCCCTTACGCTCCTTGTTGGTCGCCGACGAGACCATCTCTTCTATCTCAGCCCATATCTTCTGGTGGGCCTTTGAGGTGGGCTTCCCACACCCTCCTTGGGTCAAATCACCCCAGTGTAGCTCGAGCTCCTGCAGGAGGGAGGCATTTACTTCGTCCGAGAACCTCCTCACTCTTTTGCGCCCTCCAATGTGCTCCACTCCCAGCTCACTGCTCTCACCAACGTCAGTCTCCACAACATGCTATGTCACCTCTTCCTCTCCCTCTATTATAGACAACAAATTCGGGCAAATATCTGGCTGGTAGCAGCTAATTTGTTTTTCCTAATTTGCTCTAAAGCTCTAAACGCTCCCTCCTTCCTCCCAAAGCAGCCACACCACACCCACACATGCCTTCACTCCCTCTCAGCTCCCTCTCTCTCGCTCTGTACTCTTATGCGCACGTCATGATGATCCTTGGCCTCCTGAATCGTGGGAATCGACCGTTGCCATGCCGTTGCTAAGGACGGCGAGACTTTACAGCAGAAGGTCAGAGAGATTTAATGCTAGCACCCATTTCATATCGCTCGCGGTAACGCCCAATTTCAAAAATGAAGACGAGGAGCTTTGAGAATGGGCGACAAGCCGACGATCTGAAAACCCATTTTTACCACCCACGCCGGAAATAACACCCATTTTTGGGCAATCTGCACAAAAGTATAAAATCTAGCCCCTGAGATGTTCTTTAATACCACAGGGGAAGTCTCTGAGGTGGTCGAACCAGTTCGTTCTTGATGGCGAAACCCACTCCATGGAGGTGGCGTTTTTCCTCTGGTTTGCCTTTCCAGAAGAAGGTGTAACTTCCACCTTGTTCCTTGAGCTGGCCTTCCCCTGCCCGCCGGGTCTCACTTAGGGCGGCAATGTCGATATCGAAGTGACTAAGTTCCCGGTAACTATGGCAGTGCGGCATTCCGGACTGTCACTGTTGGAGTTGTCCATGAGGGTCCTGATGTTCCAGGTCCCGAACTTCATATTGAAAGGTGGAAGATGCCTGTGCATGAGTTCTTTTAACGTGGGGTGGCCATTGCACACCGGCTACCACATGGGCTTAGCTGAGCAAGATCTTGGTCCAGTGGCAAGGGGGTCCAAGACGACTGGAGATCAGGCACTGCTGTCTGAGCCTAATTGCCTACAGCGAGACGCGGGCTGTAAGCTCGGCACTGAGCAGTGCCCTTCGGTGAAGTGCTAAGTGATCCAAGGCCTAGCTGGGTGCAGGCACTGGGGAGGTCAGAGGTCCATTTTGTGGAAGGAGGAGAAGTCAGAGTGTTCAGAATGGAAGGAGGAGAGGTCAGAGAGGTCAGCAATTGTGCTCCCCGTGTGCTGGAGGAAGAGAGGCCAGGTCATCGCTGAAGGAAGAGAGGCTCGGTTGTCGCTGAAGGAAGAGAGGCTCAGTTGTCGCTGGAGGAAGAGAGGCTCGGTTGTCGCTGGAGGAAGAGAGGCCCGGTTATCGTTTGGAGAAGGGAGGCCAGGTCGTTGCTGGAGGCAGAGAGGTCAGGTCGTCGCTGTAGGAAGAGAGGACCGGTCATTGATGGATGAAGGCCCAGAGGAAAGGTTCGCATGTGAGGTGGCCCAAATCTGTTTTTGAAGCTTGTCCCAGACTCACCACCGTTGAGATCGCCAAGGGTTGCTTGGAGCAGCTGAGTCATCCATGGGGAGCAAGAAACGAGGGTCCAGCTGGAGGAACTTGGCAGCGAGGAGGTCAGCCTGGAAGGTAGGCCGCAGTTGGGGGGTGGGGGATGAGCAGTGGACCCTTGCAGCACGGTTTAAGGGGTAGGTAGAATACTTTGAGGGTCGGAGTTAGGACCAAAGAGGGCTTAGACAGTGAGGGGGGTGGGATGTTTGAGGGAGAGAGAGGTGGAAGATGGCATCAGATGGTCAGATGAAGGCTTGTTTGGGGAGAGCTCCCAAGGGAGCTGCTATCCCATCCGCCATCTTGAAATCCCCTTGATATAAAGGCTGACATACCATTTGCTTTCCTAATTGCTTACTGTACCTGCATCTTAACTTTCTGTGAATCATGTACAAGGACCCCCACATCCCTCTGAATGCCAACATTTACTAGTCTCTCACCTTTTAAAAATATTCTGCTTTTCCCTTCTTCCTACCAAAGTGGATAAATTCACACTTGCCCACATTATACTCCATCTGGCACCTTCTTGCCCAATCACTTAACCGGTCTATATCTCTTTGCAGTCTATTTACTGCATTCTCACAGCTTACTTTCCTACCTAGCTTTGTATCGTCAGCAAACTTGGATATATTACACTCAGTCCCCTCATCTAAGTCATTGATATCGATTGTAAATAGCTGAAGCCCAAGCGGCACTCCACTAGTTACACACTGCCAACCGGAAAATGACCCATTTATCGCTACTCTCTGTTTTCTGTCCATTAACTAATCCTCAATATATTACCCCCAATCCCTTTAGCCCTGTTGTTGTGCTACAGGAGAGTTAGTAAACTTGGTTATAAACAATGCAACGTATTAAACGATGAAGATATTGCATTCCCCCACCGCTAATATTTTTCAACTTTACAGGCACTCCAAATAAATAAAGTATCATTTTTAGAAAAACTGAAATGAACAGTTATAATATTCACAGTCTGCTTTTTTCCCCACACATTTTAACATTCACAAAGTGATGCAAGTGAGTACTTAAAATATTTTAAATTTTAAAGATCATATTTGTTTGGATTATCTTGATGCCAGATGGTAAAAGTTACAGTAAGAAAAATAATTATTTCAGTTTGAAATAATACTTCATGTGTAAAGTTACAGTTTGAAATGTCATAGTTCTTCTTCCTGTGGTTTTATTTGGAGAAAAATAATTTACAATTATTAAGCCCCTATCTTCCTGTCACATACACTCTGGCTATACCACTGGGGATTTTGACATCTGGCTTGATCCATCATTTCTCTGTGATACTCATGTCTGTGGTTGTATTTGGCACAAAATGTAGCATTGCAGCAGCATTTTAAACCGTATAGAAGAAACCCCAAAAAGGCACTGAATAACTGCAAGTGTTTCTTTCATGCTCATAATTCTAGACAACAAAAGCAGGGCAGCTTAGGTATCATCACACTAACTGGTCTACTGATCATACCAACCATGCTTGGGTTGATAAAATGTTTTATTACTTTGTACAAAACGAGTGTGTAAAATCAAACTGCCATTGTTTGTACTTTTCATCCATGTATTGTGTAATAATTCCTTGGAGGTAAATCTGTAGTTCATTTTCCAGATAAATTATAATTCTCCTTTGAAAAATGATAGATACCTGGGTTCAAATGATGCCTTAATCTAATCAAAGGATTCACAAACTATGAGAACAAGACTTGAATGGTACTTGTACTTTGAGTATATCTTCTCTTTTAGAAAGACCTTAAAATCTACTTGTGCTTGTGAGAAAAAGTATTTTTTGATCATAAAGGAATGCTGATAGCACCATCAATCTACTGGACATATACTAATATATCTCTTTTCTTAAGGGACTTAGCAAAAACATTGCTAACATTATTATTTTCTATGGGTTCATTACCATTTATAGAACTGGCAATGGACCATACAACAAAGCCACAATGAACAACATTTAAGACATATATAAAGTATTTTACAATTAAACTGTAGTCATGCTTAACCTGCTACGTATCATTTTCTGCTGTGCATTTATATAGATTTTCAGAATGTCACCTGGCTAAAGGTTAAAAACTTTAGAAATGCAATTGATTAATATTCTTTGCCGTGTCCATTTGTGTGAATTCTCTCACATAATCTGAGGTAAGCACTTTACGAAAATGACAGGTAAGTTAGTATATCAACCACAGTGTAGAATGACATACCTCAGAACATCATCAACTCTGAATCCTTTCTTACGTGCTAAATCCATCAGAAACATTCTTCTGCTTGATCCCATTTTTCTTTCCACAATAAATATGATCAGATCTTGAAATCTGACTTCATGTTTACTGTGTGACTTGCAGAGTTCTGCCACTTTCTGCCTTCTCCTTTTAGGTATGATTCCCATTCCACCCAGTTTTTCTGCTGAACTCATTTTTTTGGATCACTTTGTTGTAAATGTTACACTATCTGCTACGTACTGTGCACCAAACCTCTGTCACCTGCACTTTCTCTGCACTCAGTTCTACGCCCATCAGTGATGTCACCTCCCTTCATTTTCTTAATACTGTAAACCAGTTAAAGAATGGGGTCATTGAATTTCTGCACAAGCATAAGAAAGTTTGTTGATTTTAACCCTTTGGGGACTGCAGTAGCATTTCCCCACAACAATAAAAAAAGCAACAACTTCCTTATATTTAAGCTTCATTCCATACATATAATCCTGTTCCATAACATTTTTTAAAAACTTAGAAATGTGAACAAAAGTACAAAATAAAACTCATTTTTTCCCCTCACTCTCTTGAAGAGAAATGACCCATGAGATACATTTAGATTATCCATGTGCTTATCTCTTACTGTTCAGAAATATTCACCTTAAGTCAACTATCAAGCTTGTTTTTTTAATATAAAAATATTAAATATTAAATGTTAAATTAAAAATATAAAACAGAATTGAACTTTTTGTGCTAATGTTCCTCTTCTCCTCTCCTGATGACATTGGGGCTGATTTTCATCAAGGCCTCTGCCCGTCCAAGTGCCGCCCAAAGTGCCGCCGATGGCCGCCGAGGTACCGGCCGGCACTTTGGGCGGGATATTAATGGCCGAGGTCCCTGGAAGGTCGGCGGGCGGCAAATGGATGACGTACGCCACCAATCTGGGCGGCAGCGGGCGGGAAGTCTCATTCGCGGCGGCAGAGGCGCTTGCCGCCCAAGTGCCGCCGAGGATGGAATCGGGCCCATGGAGGGTCAAAGAGGTAAAAAAACAACAACAGTAAAACATTTTAAAAGTATCCGAAGACCTTCAGGGGAGCCCATCCAGGTAAGTCGCTGTTGAAAAAAAAAATTAAAATGTTCACTTACCTTTTTTTCAGGTTCTTCATACTCACCGCCGGGGACAGACCAGCCTCCAGCCAGCGGTCCACCCCCGATCTGCCGCCGAGTCCTGCCGACTCCTGTCCACAGGAATCTGGCATCTCAGTGGGCGGGAGCTCAGTTACGCCACTCGGCCGTCCGCTGCTGTCACCGCGGGCGGTTCCCGGTGGCTCACCCCTCCTGCCCGCTCCAGGCTCAGGCTCCAGAAAGTGGCAGTGGGCAGATCTTCAGGAGGAATGTCGGCGGCAGTGGGCGGCAGACAGCGGCAGCGGGCAGTGAGTGATGAAGTTCGGACCCATTGACTTTTCAGTGAGATATGCACTCTCTTTTTAAAATCTCAGTCATGTGGCTATTATTCATGTGTGAGCCTTGCGGTAATATTAAGCTACTTGACTGCAGAGAGCATCATAACTGAGCACAAGGGAACTAAATAACAATCAGGAGAGGAACCTTACCCAAATTTACACTCTCTAAGCTCAGGGTTCTGAGGCCAACTGTAGCTTTAATACTGCCCGTCTTACTTAAATTAGTGAACTCAGCACAGACTAAGGATCAAACCAGTCTATATTTTTGATACCCACCATTCAGAGAGCATTGTTCTAATACTTTATCAATTATAATCATCGATCTCGAAAGATGTATATTTGATACTAAAAAATTACTAAGATAGTTTTGATGGAATGATTTAATTTATACCGTTAAAAAATCACTAAGTACAGTAGTGCAGAATTTGTGGTTGGTATGACGGCGTACTTACTACCTTTAAAATGGACAGCAAGTTTGGAATTTCCGCACACACTTGCACATACGCTAAATCACGAACTTGTGGTCTGTCAAGTTCCGACTTGATAAGATATCTGCTCGGTCTGTGAAATCCTTATTGCTGGTACAGAGTTGGGCTAATTGCCCACCAACTGGCCAGCAATTATGCAGTCAAATTTTACTGTTGGTGCAAACAGGCACAGGAGCCTGTGTGCACAGCATAAGGGGAGGGAGGATATGCAGCATCTTGAAATATACACCCATCATGATAAAACAAATCTTCAAAATAATATTTATATACACCTAACTATTTCCTGATCTCAACACAACTCTACCAAGAATGATAGCCTGATTTATTTATTATTTTACCATGGTGAATGAGATAAAAAATGCATGAATGGGCATTGGAGATTTCTGTTTCCTGATTAGAGCACCGCCACACGTGATCCCAGGTATGTTTACGCACACGGTGCACCCCTGGGATCTGTGGGCCACTACGCTGCACTTAACTCTGCAGCGAAACAACACAAGTTTTCGAAGAAGGCCTCACACCAGGTAAGTGTGGACTTCTTTCGGAGATCAACGGTGTAATACTTAATTACTCCACCGACCGCAATTTCACGGCCAATAAAAAAAGGTCATGCCATCGCAAAATTACATTGCAAATTTTACACCGAACCAGGTATCTCATGGATATAGCATGATACTTCCAGAAGGAAGGGATCAATATAGTTGTTCTTCAGTAGAATGTTCAGAGAAAGCAGTTTCTGAGCCTATTCAAAATCTAGTCGAAGAGTGACACTTTTGCTTTAAATTATTTATTGAATATTTGAAATCATTCCTCTTTAAGACCTCTGCCCCATTCCCAGCCCTCTGCCTTTGCTTACTTTCAAAGCTCTGATTTCCAATTATTTCCTTCTTTCTATGCCTTCTATGCTTCCATCTGAATCAGGTCTCTGAATTGCAATTCTTCACTCAAAGGCTCTCACTAATTACTGCCCCTGATTTTGAATCACAATTATCTTCCTCATTCCAAAAACTCAGGTTTGTTGCATCACTTTTCAGTTTCTAATGACTGATAAGAAACTGACTGTTCTATCAACTATTTTCTATAATTAGAAATGTCACTGACAGTCAGAGACCATACAATTCAGAGCTCAGCCTTCCCTGAACAGTGATAAAGCAGTGTATCTATAATGTTGCATTCATATTTCTATTTAAATACAGTACTACTCAGTTTAATTGGGCGCAACCATACAATTTGCTGTGTTGGTTAAGTTGTTTTTTTGATGATTGTTCTTCTACAGATGCTTAACTAAAAACCAGTTTCAATGCTTATTTCCTGTTTCTTCATTTATTGCGACTCATCACCTTTTATGAGCTACCTTGAAAGTCAGTTTGTCGGATGTTCAGTATGTTGAGTTCACTATTACTTTCCTAGGTTACTAGGGAAGTTTCTCTCTTTCAAGTTTTTCTCTCAGGGTCAATTAGGGATGGGCAATAAATTCTGGCTTTGCCAACAATGCCCACATCCCCGAACGAATAAAAAAAAGCTATCATATGCCTCTGACCAAACGAACTCTTCTATTACTTATAAGAACATAAGAACATAAGAAATAGGAGCAGGAGTAGGCCATTTGGCCCCTCGAGTCTGCTCCGCCATTCAATAAGATCATGGCTGATCTGATCCTGGCCTTAGCTCCACTTCCCCGCCTGCTCCCCATAACCCTTGACTCCCTTATCATTCAAAAATCTGTCTATCTCCACCTTAAATATATTCAATGACCCAGCCTCCACAGCTCACCGGGGTAGAGAATTCCAAAGATTCATGATCCTCTGAGAGAAGAAATTCCTCCTCATTTCCGTTTTAAATGGGTGACCCCTTATTCTGAAACTATGCCACCTAATTCTAGATTCCCCCATGAGGGGAAACATCCTCTCTGCATCTACCCTGTCAAGCCCCCTCAGAATCTTATACATTTCAATAAAATTATCTCTCAGTTTTCTAAACTCCAATGAGTATAGGCCCAGCCTGTTTGTTTAACCTTTCTTCATATGACAACCCCTTCAACTCAGGAAACAACCTCGTGAACCTTCTCTGAACTGCCCCCAAAATAAATATATCCTTCCTTAAATAAGGAGACTAAAACTGTACGCAGTACTCCAGGTGTGGTCTTACCAATGTTCTTTAAAGATTTCACTGCTACCCAAAAGAGTGGTGGAATTAAAAATACATTAACCCAAGCTCAGCAGAGAGAGGAAATAAGACAAGAGCATTTTGCAAAGTGAAAAAACACAGCTTTTGCCAAGGCTGTCAGTATTTTAGGGCCCGAATTTGGTGGCTTTACCGCCCACTGTCACCGGCTGCCGCTGAGTTTTTTCACTGCTCTCCCCTCGGTTACAGATTCCTCCAGGTCTGCCATATTGGTGTCGGCAGCAGAGGGAAGGACCGTTGCATAGAGGCAGGTCTAACCCTGACGGCAAGTAAGAAGACCTGCAAAAAAAGGTTAGTGAACATCTTTTAAATTTTATTTTGCCAGCGATTCATCTGTATGGAGTCCCCTGAAGGTGTTCCAGTGTTTTTTCTTTAAGATTTTTATTATTAGGTCATTCCCCCTCCCTGCGCCTGACTCAATCCTCGGCAGCACTTTGGCGAGGATCGCATTTCCCGCCCGCTGCCACCCAGATTGACAGCGTAAGCCGTTATTTTACCTCCAGGCGGTACTGCCATCACTTTTAGAGGAATCTTCCTGGCAAAGTACTGCCCGTTCTCTTGGCAGCCATCGGCAGTCCTTTGGGTGGCACTTGGGCGGGCCTTGGCTCCAACATGTATTGCAGCATGTGAAATTTTACAAGGAATATAATTATACAGAAGTTGATACACAGTTAAATAATTTGTGTGAAAGCTTGTATTTGCATCAGCTTGCATGCTATATCGCTGGTGTCACCTGTTGCAGTCTGGAAGGAGCCCATTCCATAAAAATCATGGGCTACAGTGACCTTGACAGCCATAACCAGTGCTGTCCATGCCCTGGTTTGAGGCTCCAGTTATGGCTGCTGTAGGTGACGTAGCTCAGTGATAGCCTCTTTGGTGAAATAAAATCGCCTGACACATTCCTCCTCAGTGAAGTTGATATACGAGAAGTGCTCCCTGAAGGTCTGCTGTGGGTATGCCGATCTATGCAGTGCCTTCCTCCTCCCTCTTCTCCCAGTTCTCCCCTGTCTCCTTCGCTGCTCCCCAATGTCCTCCAGCCCCAAAGGCAGACTTACCACACCACCCATGGCTGCAATACAACCATTTGGAAGGCAGCCAAAACCAGTCCAGCACCAGCAAAAACTTGTTGGGCGAAGTCATAATTCAGTTTTAGAATGCAGAATATAGGCCAAAAAGCACCCAAAAGTTAACCAACTGCTTAAAAGGACAAACCAATAACTAATCTGTATGGAGGGGGTGAGCCCTGCTGAAGGTCCACCTTTGCTCTCTCATGTCCTATTCAATTGAATATCTATTATCCTTTCAAAGTTAGTCCTATTTACCTCTATATCCTTGCTTTTAAGATCATTCTTTCTTCCCTTCAAGCCTGAGAATAAACTCAATCATTATTATAATCACTATTCACAAGACGTTCACTCAGATTGCTAGCGATCTCTGCTTTGTTACAACTAAATTCGATGACACAGCTCAATCAAGCATCATTTGTTGTCTTGTTGGGTTAAAATCATGCTGCTTTAGGGCATGGGCTTTACATTATCAGTTTGATGTTTTAAGCAAGTCTGTATTTTAAATATTAATATATTTACGCTCCTGTGATTGAATTCACGTGTTCCTATGATCTCTCAATGCAGGTTCATTTCTGGCTAATTAAAGGCACAGCTCCAGAAAAAAGTGATTAACAGACCAATGTTCATTAGCTTAGGATCATATAATAGAGTGATGTAAAGCATATCTGGGCCTGTTTTCCTGAGGTCCATGGAAATAGTCCTGTGCCTAACATCAATACGTTGTGCCCAGTTATTGCTTCCCGTTTTCTGCAAGCTGCAGTTTGGTTAATAATGGCCCAGAAATCCCAGTTTCTTCTTCCTGTGGATGTTCAAATAGATTTTAGAAAAAAGATGCCCACCTACCTGAAGCTGCTGCAGCTACATGAGATCCCGGTCCTGAGGTCTCTCCTGACCTCCTGACTGTGTGTCGCAGCGCGTGCACATCACGACGTGCACAGGCCTGGAGCTGGAGTCACATGGCTCTGGGCAGCCAATCAGGTCCAGTATATTCTCATTCATAATAATGGGAACTCGGTAAGTTGGAGTTCCCATTATTATGAATGAGAACCCTCCCCCCAAACATGAATAACCAATAATAAAAGATAGAAAAAATGCACAACATATTTTTATTAATTTAAATTAAAGTTATTTATGTATTTTAAAAAACAAGTTCTGATTTTTTTTTTTAATTTTTTAATTATGGTTTAAAATAAACTTAACATAGTGGAGAGGGTTTTTAACAATAACGTGTTTTTTAAATGTTATTTAACAATGTTTTTGTGTGTTTTAAAACTCTTATGCCTGTAAAAGTAGGCAATGCACCTGCTTTTATCAGGCGCAAGAGTTTTGAGGACATTTGTTGGGGAAGATATGCGTAATTCCTGCAATCTTGCCCTGCAAATGTCCTCGCTCCCGATATGTGGAGGATCTATCAAGCCAGAAACTTGACAGATCGAAACAGCCGGTTTTCAGCGCATGCACATTGTGCGCTGAAAACCGGCTTTTACGATGCCTTCCCGGGTCCGTAGAAATTCCGTACGGACCTGGGGAAGCCGGGATTTCCAGGCCACTCATTCCTCGGGGGAAAGGCACATGCTTGTCCTGGTTTAATGATTCACATTATACCTGGATGCTCAAAATATTTGGCACAGAACTACAAATGAAAACATTTCATTCAATTCCAAAAAATCTAATTGTTTGACAAGCTAGGATAGTGACTTTCATTGACAGTTTTATCCATGTGAAGAAGAGGGTCAGATTTGTCTGGCTGGGCTGGGTCAATGATTTTCTTTTTTGCAGTTCCTTTGATGGACAGCTCTGATGTTGTTAGACTGAATGCTGTACTGAGCCCATAGAACCTACTTCAAATCCATGATCAGAAGACTAATATTGATATTTAAAGATGCTCTGTTTTCAGATGCCGACCTTCTGTTTGTGAGTTATACCAGGCTGTCTGGATTCAGCTCAGTAGTCAGTATAAGGCCTGCAGGGCCACGAATGACCTCATAGCATTATATTGGGACGTAATGCAGGAGAAGCATCTTTGTTATTCTGACATTTCGAGAAGGATAGCAAAATTTGAAAATACTGTAAATACAATATTTGTATTGAACACTGTTCATTTATCTGTTTAGAGTTAAATAAATGTGTCTGTCAATGTATAGCCTGAGCCACAGTCAGATAAGAGTGTATGGGCTTGATTTTCCGCTTCATGCTGCCTCCATTTTCGCCCCACTACTACTATAAGGAAGTCGTACTCGTTAAAATAATGGGACTAAAGACGGACAAGTCCCCTGGACCTGATGGCTTGCATCCTAGGGTCCTAAAAGAAGTGGCTGCAGAGATAGTCGATGCATTAGTTGTAATCTAACAAAATTCCCTGGATTCTGGGTAGGTCCCAGCGGATTGTAAAACCGCAAATGTAACGCCCCAATTTAAAAAAGGAGTCAGACAGAAAGCAGGAAACTATAGACCAGTTAGCCTAACATCGGTAGTTGGGAAAATGCTGGAGTCCATTATTAAGGAAGCAGTAGCAGGACATTTGGAAAAGCATAATTCAATCAAGCAGAGTCAACATGGTTTTATGAAAAGGAAATCATGTTTGACAAATTTGCTGGAGTTCTTTGAGCAGGGTGGATAAGGGGGAACCAGTGGATGTGGTGTATTTGGATTTCCAGAAGGCACTTGATAAGGTGCCACATAAAAGGCTACTGCACAAGATAAAAGTTCATGGAGTTGGGGGCAATAGAGGATTGGCTAACTAACTGAAAACAGAGAGATGGGATAAATGGCCCATTTTCCAGTTGGAAAACAGTAGTGGGGTTTCGTAGGGATTGGTGCTGGGGCATCAACTATTTACAATCTATATTAATGACTTGATGAAAGGACCGAGTGTAATGTAACCAAGTTTGCTGATGATACAAAGATGGATGGGAAAGCAAATTGTGAGGAGGACATAAATAATCTGCAAAGGGATATAGACTGGTCAAGTGAGTGGGCAAAAATTTGGTAGGTGGATTATAATGTGGGAAAATGTGAGGTTATCCACTTCGGCAGAAAAAATAGAAAAGCAAATTATAATTTAAATGGAGAAAAATTGCAAAGTGTTTCAGTACAGAGGGACCTGGGGGTCCTAGTGGATGAAACACAAAAAGTTAGTATGCAGGTACAGCAAGTAATCAGGAAGGCAATGGAATGTTGGCCTTTATTGCAAGGGGGATAGAGTATAAAAGCAGAGAAATCCTGCTACAACTGTGCAGGGTATTGGTGAGGCCACACCTAGAGTACTGTGTACAGTTTTGGTCTCCATATTTAAGGAAGGATATACTTGCATTGGAGGCTGTTCAGAGAAGGTTCATTAGGTTGATTCCAGAGATGAGGGGGTTGACTTATGAAGATAGGTTGAATAGGTTGGGACAGTTATGTATTTAACCCCTTTTAATCTGCATCACACCTGTCGACCAGAGGGCCTACCTGATGGAGTCCCAAGGGATCCCAGCATCCCTTGGGAGCACAGTATATAAGCAGGACACCCACGAGGTACCTGCACTCTGGAACTACAATAAAGGAGTTAAGGTCACACTTGCTCATTACACACAGTACTCGGTCTGACTATTTATTTTGAGTATA